>NW_016107369.1:5425814-5445973 GCF_001604975.1 Cebus imitator | reverse complement strand
GCTAATTATAATGCAAGGCAGCCCGTGCAGGGGTTAGAGGTAAGTGACCTCTGGGGACCCCTGCGGGACCTCCCTGACTTTGAACCTCCCCTAGAGCTGTTCCTTCTGCCTAGAAGGCCTGCCTCCACTCTCACAATCTGTTTCTCTCAAGGTCTACCACCTCCAGCTAGCTCTCCAGCACATAATGTTGTCACCCCTTCTGAATCTTCATGCTCTTATACCACTATCCCATAATGCTTCTTCAATTCCCTTCTGTTCCTGTCACGGAGCCTGAGCAGCAGGGCCTGGAGACAGCATGATCCAAGACAGAGAGCAGTGACTGCTTGTCAGGTAACCAGCAGATGTCTGGTCCAGGAGCTGCCACTCACTGGTTCCTGCCTTTGAGGAGCTTAAGAGCCTGGGGTGGGAAGAGATCTGCATCCAGGGACCAAAGAAACACTTTTTAAAAGCAAGTGCCACGTGGAACAGCAGCCACCAGGACTAGCTGCATGCCGAATATGAGACAGTACTGCTTATCTGCATAACCACTTATTCCCAACTGAGAAATGAGGAAAGGCTGGTTCTGAAAGTAACTTCTCCCAGTTCACAGAGCTCACGACTAAGGAGTCAAGATTCAAATCTAAGCCTCTTGCCCCCAAACCAGGTTTCTCTCTGTCACTGAGTCAATGCCCGTCTGTGTGGATGTCAAGCAGTAGTTCTTAAACCTCAGTGTGTGCAATAAAACCACCCTGAGAGACTGGTTCATGGGTCTGGTGTGGTGGGGGTCGGGGGTGGGAAGAGCAGGATGGGGAATCTAGGATGCTTCACAAGCAGCCAGGTGGTGTCCAGGCACTGGAGCAGGGAATGGGCTAAAGGGTCATGGCCAGGCATGGTGAAGTTTCCCAGGACCCACCACTCCCCATTCCCCAAGGGCACTACCTGCCAAAGCGCTGTGCCCTGCCCAGGAGACATGAGGGGTCGCACAGAGCCCTGAGGAGACTACACTCAGCCAGTCTTAAGAGTTGATTATGGCTCCTACCATGCCTGGGACTCAACTGAGTGCCCTATGTTTACTGAACATTTGCTATTCGCCAGGCACTGTGTTAAGTGCATTGCAGGCAGCATCTTATTTAACCCTTACAGTTCTGTGTCCCATTATTTATGGGCCAGGAATGGTATACTCAAGAATATCTATTTAACATAAAAGAAGACAATAATGGAAGAACAAAAGAATAAAAAAGGCATGAGAAATATAAAAATCAAATCACAAAATGGCAGCATAAATCCTACCTTATCCATAATTACTTTAAATGTGAATGTATTAAATATCTACTCAAAAGGCAGAGGTTGGCAGAATGGACTTTTAAACAAAATATGCAATTACATGGCAGATGGACTTTTTTAAAAACGTGCAATTTCTTTAAAAAAAAGAAACACACTTTACATTCAGAGATACAAATAGGTTAGAAGTAATTAACAGGGCATGGTGGCACATGCTGTAATGCCAGCTACTCCGGAGGCTGAGGCAGGAGAATCATTTGAACCCAGGAGGCGGAGGTTGCAGTGAGCTCAGATGGTGCCACTACACTCCAGCCTGGGCGACAGAGCAAGAGTCTGTCTCAAAAAAGAGATATTATGCAAACAGCCAAAAGACAGCTGAAACGGCTATACTAATATCAGACACAATAGACTTTAAGACAAAAACTGTTATTAAAGACAAAGAATATTTTATAATGATCAAAGTGTCTATCCCTCAGGAGGCTATACCAGTTATAGACATGCATGTACTTAACAGAGTCCCAAAATACATAAAGCAAAAACTGTCAGAATTGAAAGGAAAAATAAGCAACTCAATAGTTGGAAACTTAAACACTCTACATTTTTCATTTTATTTTATATATACACATGAGAGACAGAAAACACTCTAAATACTGAACAGTACAACTAAATAGAAGATCGACAGGGAAATAGAAGATTTAGGCCCTATAAACCATCAACCTAGGAGACCTATATAGAACTCTGTACCTAACAACAGCAAAATACACATGAATATACACTCTTCTCAAGAGCACAGATACTGCAGCCATGGGTAAACTGTTTTTTTATTGTTGTTTCTTTTTTAAAAACAGCAGGCCTGGCTGGGCTCGGTGGCTCACGCCTATAATCCCAGCACTTTGGGAGGCCGAGGCGGGTGGATCACGAGGTCAAGAGATCGAGGCCATCCTGATCAACATGGCGAAACCCCGTCTCTACTAAAAATACAAAAATTAGCTGGACATGGTGGTGCGCGCCTGTAGTCCCAGCTACTTGGGAGGCTGAGGCAGGAGAATTGCTTGAACCCAGGAGGCAGAGGCTGTGGTGAGCCGAGATTGAGCCATTGCACTCCAGTCTGAGTAACAAGAGCTAAACTCCGTCTCAAAAAAAAAAAAAAAAAAAAAAAAAAGAGCAGGCCCAGTGCAATGGCTCACACCTAAATCCCCAAATTTTGGGAGGCCACGGTGGGAGAATACTTGAGCCCAGGAGCTTGAGACCAGCCTGGGCAACAAAACAAGACCCCGTCTCTACCAAGAAAAAAAAAAAATTAGCTGGGTGTGGTAGCCACTGTAGTCCCAGCTACTTAGGAAGCTGAGGCAGGATTGCTTGGGCCCAGGAGGTTGAGGCTGCAGTAAGCCGTGTTCATGCCTCTGCAGTCCAGTGTGGGTGAAAAACCAAGATTCAGTCTCAAAAAAAAAAAAAAGCACATGGAACATTCTCTACAACTGATCATCAATCAGGACATAAGACAAGTCTTAACAAATTTAAAAGGACTGAAATCACTCAAAGTATGTTCTCAATCAAAATGGGCTGAAAATAGAAATCAATAACAAAAGATTAAAAGTAATTCACCATCGAGACCATCCTGGTCAACATGGTGAAACCCCGTCTCTACTAAAAGTACAAAAAATTAGCTGGGCATGGTGGTGCGTGCCTGTAATCCCAGCTACTCAGGAGGCTGAGACAGGAGAATTGCCTGAACCCAGGAAGCGGAGGTTGCGGTGAGTCGAGATCGCGCCATTGCACTCCAGCCTAGGTAACATGAGTGAAACTCCGTCTCAAAAAAAAAAAAAAAAAAAAAAAAAAAAAAAAAAAAAAAAAAAAAAAAAAAAAAAAAAGTAATTCACCAAGTTCTCTCAGCTCAAAAAGGCCCCTCCCTCCTCACCTCGTGTTCTCCACACCTTTGGCACAGCCCTAGGCAGCCGCAGAGCTCAGACTTTTGCAAAGGCCTGGGTAGCCCCTCTGCCATTTCCTGATACTACATACACACTGAGCCTGACCCCAAGCTTGATCCTGGCATGAAAACAACTAGCGGATGGAGAGGCCTTTGGGATTGCAACAGCTTGTCAGGCGGCCCTGCTTTTCCCGGGGAAAAACGGTCACAGGCAAATATTTCCACTTCCAGGGCCATCTACAAAATATCCAAAAGACAGATCCTTCCCTAAAGAAGGGTGCTAACATTTATAGAGTACTTCCCTGGGCTGGGTCTTCTATATATTCAAATCCATGTTTATAAACTTCCTAAGGAGGAGTCTTATGTCCCCATTCTCCAGAGGGAAGTTGAGGCTCTGCTGTTACAGAGGCAGAGCAAGATTCAAATGTTTATTGTGTGTCTTCCAAGTCCTTGCTCTTTCCACCACCCTCCCAGAAAAATCTGAAATCTACACGTGCGGGCCTCAGAAGGAATGCTACACTTGAGAACTTCACAAAGCCAGCTCCTGCTGCTCTTCCCTGGGGGCATTTCCAAACAGAGCATGGTCTAACACTCCTCCTAAGAAACAGCCCCAGTCTGCCAGAAACAGGTTCCCCTCCAGATTGGGGGGCATCTGTAGAAGCCCCTGGAAGCCAAGAGAGCCCAAAGGGTATTGAAGTGTGGGGGACTGCAGGGGTGAGCTGGGGGCTACAGGCTCAGCACCACCTCACCCTGGAATAAAAGCCTCCATGCCACATAGAGAAAGGTAGTTTGAACCTCTCTTCAGAGCCAACTGGCAAAGCAGGGCCCAGCTGGAAAAGTTGAACAGATTCCAAATAGCAAGGGATGTAAATGTTCACCTACTCCAATTCCTCGTTCCACAGAACAGTCCAGAGAAGGAAAGAAACTTGCCCGAGGACATACAGCCAGGAGCAAAATCAAGGACTGCAATAACAATGCTTCATGACTCCATTTAGGCAGGCTCCATCAGTTGGCAAGACACCGGGCAAAGCGTGGAGCCAAGGTTTTTCCCAACATCACACAAACAAGGCTTCATCAGTACCTCCAACATTTCCATTGAGGGTGCTACTATGTGCCGGGCATGGTGCTAAGCAAACTACACACAGCATCCTGTGTAATCCTCACAAAAAGGTAGGTATTATCATTATTGTTTTTGTAGAAATGGAGTCTCACTTTGTTACCCGGGCTGGTCTTGAACTCCTGGCCTCAAGGGATCCTCCCAACTCAACCTCCCGAAGTGCTGAGATTACATTACAAGCGTAAGCCACCACACCAGGCCATCAAGATAGGTATTATTATTCCTCCTTTCTCAACAAGGAACCTGAGAAGACCTGAGGTCAAATCACTTGTCTACGGTCATAGCAGTATAGAGGCAAGGCCAGGACTGGCACCCAGGCCTGCCTGTCTCTAGAGCCCTTTCTGCAAACTTCCTCCGCACAGAGTTTCAGACTTGGACATCACACCAGGCTGCCTGGGATGGACAGCAGCAGCCTCTGGGTTGCTCCCATCTGCCCCCAGAAGAGCAGCTTCAGCTAGCCTGAAAACCACCATGATGTTCTGAGATGTGGCTGGTTGGGTAAGGTGGGTGGAAGAGGCCCGGCAGGAGAGTGGCTTTGAAGATGAAGAGGCTACAGGTGATTACCGCCACCGGGCCAACCTGCGGAGGGCTCGGCATCTTTTGCCCAAGAGGAAGCCACACCCCTAACACACCCTCCAACCCCACACCTAAGGTTAGCCAACAGCTCTTTAAAAATAAAGCCAGACCAGGCGCAGTGGCTGACACCTGTAATCCCAGCACTTTGGGAGGCCGAGGTGGGCAAACCACCTGAGGTCAGGAGTTTAAGACCAGCCTGACCAACATGGAGAAACCCCATCCAGCCTGAACAACATGGAGAAACCCAATCTCTACTAAAAATACAAAATTAGCTGGGCATGGTGACACATCCCTATAGTCCTAGCTACTCAGGAGGCTGAGGCAGGAGACTCACTTGAACCCAGGAGGCGGAGGTTGCGATGAGCCAAGATTGCGCCATTGCACTCTAGCCTGGGCAACAAGAGCAAAAATCTGTCTCTAAATAAATAAATAAACCCTTCAGTCGGGCGTGGTGGCTCACGACTGTAATCCCAGCACTTTGGGAGGCCAATGCAGGCGGATCAGGAGGTCAGGAGTTCCACACCAGCTCGGCCAACATGGTGAAACCCCATCTGTACTAAAAATACAAAAATGAGCTGGGTGTGGTGGTGGGTGCCTGTAATCCTAGCTACTTGGGAGGCCGAGGCAGGAGAATCGCTTGAACCCAGGAGGCAGAGGTTGCAGTGAGCTGAGACCGCACCACTGCACTCTGGCCTGGGTGACAAGAGTGAAACTCTCAAAAAAAATAAATAAATAAAAGTAAAATAAAGCCTGCTTATCCTCCTGCTTGTCAGATACCCTGAGTCCCTATGGAGCCCGGGCTCCCGTCCCTTCTCCTGGAACCCTGAGGACTGGGTCAAATCAGCTCTCTGCTTGGGTTCCCCACCCAAGACACTGAACATCAGCCCCCAGCCACAGCCACCCATATCTCTGCATGGTGTTCTCAGAGCGTTGCTTCTCCCAATAACTTAACTTCCTAAATAAAATCTGTTCATTGCACATCGCGAGTAGAGGAGAGAGAGGTGCCCACTCACTCCAAAGATCATTTGTCCAAATCTCCATTTCATGGTTGATACAACCAAGTCCTCAAAGGTAAAAGTGTCCTGCCTAAGAACACACGGCTGACTACTTGAGTAAAGCTGTGATGAGGGCCTCCCAGGTGGATGTTCTCATACTTAGCACTCCTCAGACCTGGCAATGCCAGGTCCTTGACATTTGTCTGGGAGAGGCAGAGCAGGGGGTGTGGTGTATGCATCAAACCTACCAAGCCTTCATCATCCCAGGCTCTCCTGACTGGACAGGACTGGAAAGGGCCAAGACCCACCTGGTGTCTGCCAGTGTGGTGTGAGAGTGAAGAATGAGGGCAATATGGCTCCCCAATATGTGCTAGTGACCAGGAAGTATAAACAATTGCCAAGAGTAGAGCAGGGAGCGTCAGTGTGGCTGCCTAGGGCCTCCTAGAAGCACTGCAAGGTGGGCACAGAGAGACATCCATTTGAATCCAGAAACATCACATCGGCCTCACACCCTTCCTCAGGCCCAGGTCAAGATGCAAGACTTTTGCCAAAGGCTTGCACATTCTTTGCATTTCTCCAGTCTCTGAGCAGCTGCTGCAGGGCCTTTTCTCCTATGTTGATTTATTCTTTATTGTTCCTAAAATACACCCAGAGGCCTTTGGCACAGTGTGCGGGCACAGCAGAGCATCAAGCCCAAGCCCCAAGTACACACCAACCAGGTTCTCTGGGACCTGGGCCAAGCCGGCTGGAACGACGGGCCCCAGGTCAGACCCAGTAGCCAAGAAGGGAGACCAAAGATCCCACCTAGCCCCAGCCTATGATCTCCAGAGTTGTTCTCAGTACCTCAGAGGCTGGGATACTTTTAGGGAGGAGGAGACATTTGGGAGGTTCCCAGAAAGCCCACACTAAGCTGAAACCAAGCCTTTCCCCTCTTCCCGTGCATGAGTTTGGCCAGGCAGTCCTCAGGTCCAGAGGTGAGTCCTCCAGGGCAGGGCCTCAGGGCTCAAGATTGGACTCCTGGCTGCCTGGCGAAGCATCTGGAGAGGGAAGCAGCATCTGGAGAGGGAAGTGGCAGAGAGGTCTTCCCCACCCTTTCAGCCCAAAATTCCTCCCCTATCAGCACTTCATATCAAGGATCAAAGCATTGTTCCTTGTGCACATGAAAAGAGCCGGAGGAAGTATGGGAGCTGCAGGGTAAAAGAAGTCAGAGGCAACGTGTGCTGGCTTCTCCAGCGGCCAGCCTCTGTAAGCCTAGGGTTCCCTATTGGTGAATGGGCACAACAGCTTCATCTTAGTTACTGTGGGATTCAGTGAGGTAATACATAGATGAAGCGCTGTCTGGCACAGAGTACGCACTCAATAAATGTGATTCCTATCTCCCTTGCTGTGTAGGGGTGGCTCAGACATCGTTATCAGTCTTTAACACCTTGAAGGAAATGAATGGTCTGACTCTTCCAGTTCCACAGCTGGCGGAGAGCAGGGCTGGTCAGGTGGGGCAAGACAGGGAGACTCAAAGTCCTAGCAACAGTGTCGGGCTCTGCAGGCACACAGAGCTTCAGGCCCAAGAGAGAGAGGTCTGGCAAGAAAGTCCAGAGGGCACCCAGCCCAGGCCTCCTTTAAATTCAGCTATGCCAGCAGGGCCTGCCTGCAGGGATACAGGGGGATGAGGGTATTTCCCAGATAATACTGGCAGAGCTTCCAGGCCCACAAGGATGAGCCACCACCCTCCTGAGCTCACTCTAAGAAGAGCACTAAAGGGGAAGGTGCAATGACCAGAAGGAGGCTGAGGAAGGCCTGCAGGAAGTAGAAGGGACTCCCGGTGTAGCAGACACACAGGGCCTGCAGAAAGCAAGCAAGCCTGCCCAGAGGCCACCACAGTAAATGTCCCACAAGTGGAAATGCCCGCCTGGTTATTTTTGGTGCCTCTTCTGCCCAAACCCAGTAAGGAAAGGCAGCTGCTAGCAACATGGAAGGGCTGTTTACACTCAAGTATGCAAGCACTACAACAGGGACAGAAAGCACAACTAGCAGCAACCATGCAGACAGGCCTCTTCCCCCATTTTTCCTCTCCTGACTGTCCCCCGCTGCGTGCTGCACAGCTGGCACAGTGTGGGTACTTCTGCTTTCACTCGGATCCAGCCTCCCAACCACAGGACTCACTCACATACACGCAAACAGACAAATAAATAACTATGGAGCCAGCTGAGGGTTGAGCCACACCCATGAGCCAAGACAGTCCTTTGGACTCTTTCTGCACTCAAGCTGCCCTCCCAGCTTCCAAACTGGGAGGAGCAGCAATCAGGCAAGGGACACAGGAGCACTCCCTTTCTACCCTCCCAAAGTGAAAGTGGAGCCAGTCTTCAGAACATCAAGAAACGCTCACCACCTCTCAGCTTCTCCATTTGAAAATGAAGGAATTGGACTAGATGTCCCAAAGGGTTTCCTAGCACTGGGATGATCCCCTGAAGGCCAGAACTATGACCTGAGGCCAGCTGGGGCCTCAGACAGGAAGGTCAGGACGGGGGGAAGGATCTGTGCCACAGCCAGGAGCTGCCAGTGCACATGCAGTCTCACGGTTGCAAGTTATCACTTAAGCCTATTTCTGAGCTGGGGGGCAGCCTTACCTACTAAAGAACTGGCAAGTTCTGGCAACAGCAAGCTGGATAGGGGCCTCTTTCTGCCCAGCTGCTGGGGAAAGCAGGCGATCAAAATCCCTTACCATTTTCCTTCTGGTCTGGACTCCAATTCCCCAGAGAAGCTGGAAGGCTTTAGAAAGAAGCCCCTTCTGGCTGGCTACAAGCCTACTGTACTTCACTCTCTCCATCCAAGTTTTAACCCAGATAAACCTTGCCTTGGCTGCTTCCCTCACTCCTTCCTTCCCAGGACTCCTGGAGGAAGAAGCACTGCCTGGAAAAAATGCTGTCACCACGAGAGCTCCCTGTGGCTGGGAGAAAGGCAGAGGGAACAGGGAGCTCCTTCCCTGGCTGGCCACAGCACGAGACTGTGTTCCAGGAAGAGCAAGAGCAAGAGCGACTGCCAGGGAAGTCTCAGACCCAAGCCCCTCTTCACCAGCAATTGCAGGCCTCTGGGAGACCCCACCCCCACCCCAGCAAAACTCCGGTTCTCCTCTGACAGTGGCAACTTTCTTCTTACATAATTCTTGGTGTTTCCTTCGCTGTTACACCTAATTTTAATGAGTAAAAGAGCCAGAGCAGTCTTTGAAGGAAAAACTCCCACCCCCGGCTCTACCCAAACCTCCCCTGAGGTCACACTGTGAGGCTTCAGGTGAAGCAAACAGGGGACTTTTTTCCCTTGGCTGAGAAAGCAGCCCTTCCTCCTGCCCATCCACGTGAGCAGCTCAGCCTGGGGCCTGGGAGGGTAGGTTCCCAGGAGCACAATCTGATCTCTGGGAAAACGGCGGGCCCTCAACTGCAGGGACAGAGTCCCCTCAAAGGCGCACAGACACCAGGCCTGGGCCACATGTCTAGGGTGGAGTAGATCGAGCAGTTGTTCCCAGGGCACAATGAACTTCATTTATACAAGCCTCAGTGGCCTGAGATTGCTTTCCTACTACAAGCATTTCCTCTTCCTTGATAGGAGCAAAAGGCAAATGCACTGGACTCAGTGGGAACTGATGAAATGAGAGTTGCCATCTGTTGAATACCTAGTATGTGTCACTTTGCATGCATAATCCTGTCTAACCTTCATGGCCTATGAAGTATCAGTATCATCCACATTTTACAGGTGAAGAAACTGAGGCCCAAGAAGTTAAGCAATGCCCAAAGCCACAATGCAAGAGGAGAGGCTGGGGTATGAACCCAGGTCTGCCCAGGCCACATTCTGATGCACCCACCAGAGTTCCTGCAGTCATTGCCCAAATGACTGTCCACACACCATCCAGGAACGGCGTTTTGAGTAGGGGGGCAGAAGTCATCAAGAATTTTGCTTGATGGCTCCAGAATCTGATCTGATGCACCAACTATTATTGCTCCCAAGTGTGTGACTGTGAGAGCCCATGTCTCTCCCTTTCCTCTCTCTCTCTCTCTCTCTCTCTCTCTCTCTCTCTGTGTGTGTGTGTGTGTGTGTGTGTGTGTGTGTGTGTTGAGGTGGAGGGAGGGTGATCTGGATTCCAAATTGCAGTTTCCAACATTAAAATTATGCTGTAATGCTTCTGATTCATAAAATGAGCTCATAGTCTCACCATATCCTGAATGTTGCTTCGAATGCAAATGCAGATAGATCCCTTAGTAAGAACTGGGGATTTCAGCATACTCCACCCTAGCCTCAGCCCAGCATGCAATTTTTCAGTCCCAGAGTCAAGAGGTCTCATTTACAGAAAGAAGCAATCCCTCCAACAGAATGCGACCACTGGCTCTACTTCCTGCCACCTGCAGTGAGTCAGGGAAGAATGGAGCCCCAGGCTGCTTCTGTCCTGATGCATGCGTGCCTGCACACACACAGGAAGGGTGCCAACCTGGGCTGGCCAAAGGAAGTGCTCAGGCTAGCAGATCCCCAGAGAGATGGCTCCACAACTCTTTCATCCTGAGGTCCCCTTGGGGTCAGGATGACCGAGACATGCACTCCACAAGGCCAGCTACATGGCAGTGCCAGGAAACTGGGTTCACCAGCACCACAATCATCCACAGTAGACCGACCTTTTTGAAACCAGTGATGCAATGTGAGGAGGTCCCAGCAGCAGGGACTCACTGGGCCCAGCACGTGCCAGGTCCATATTTTTTTTGATGGAGATCTTTCACCACTTTGTTTAACTAACATGCACTAAAGCCAGGCATGGTGGCTCAAGACTGTAAACCCAGCACTTCAAGAGGCCAAAGCGAGTGGATTTCTTGAGCCCAAGAGTTCAAGACCAGTCTGGGCAACACAGCAAAACCCCGTATCTATAAAAATACGAAATTAGCCAGGTATGGTGATGTATACCTGTAGTCCCAGCTACTTGGGAGGCTGAGGTGGGAGGACTGCTTGAGCTCAGAAGGCTGATGTTGCAGTGACCTGAGATCGTACCACTACGCTCCAGTCTGGGAGACAAAGACCCTGTCTCTAACAACCAAAATAAAAAAGCACTGAACACTTACTAGATGCCAAGCATTGTGCAAACCCTTCAGAGCTCACACTAAAAGCAGAGGCTACCATAATACTGAAATGTGCTTTAAGCATTTTACATATACTAACTCACAGAATCCTCACAGCAACTGTATGAAGGAGATACTGTACAGGTAATCTAGCTCGGAGTCTTTGTTTTTAACCACCACACTACAGTGCGTACACAAATAACTACATAAGGTAGAAATGAGTGTTCAGAAGATGCCTTCAGCCTTCAGAAGTGGCATTTGAATCAGGACTAGAAGGACAAACCAGAAACCCCTAGCCACTTTGTGGTCCCCTCCCCAGCACGAGCAAGAGAGGGGCTATCAAGGCCAAAGATTCCTGAACTGGGTCCATTCCCCTTCCCCTCTTCTGTCAGAGGTCTTGGCAACGCTGGGCAGCCTTTCTCTGGGGACTGTAGCCACAGGAGGCCCTCAGCTGAAGTCCATAACTGCATGTTGTCTTCTCTTTTTTTCCATATATTGAAAGCAGCAGCCCACAGGGTCAAACACTGGGGCTATTTTTAAATCTCACATGTAAAAATTAAATTCTCATCCACATGGGCACTCCAGGGCACTCTTTCCTGGGGTGAGGTGAGGAGCTGACAGAGCCACAGGAGTGGGGGTTCTGCTGACACTTGGAGATGCCACACTGGCAGTGGGTAGGTTGCTCTGGAGCAAGCTGGAAAGCTGTATGACCTGGGGGCATCCTCCAGGTTCTTCACCCCCTTGTCCCCCGGGGAGCTACACAGACCAGAGTAACCAGCCAGAAGCCAATCCAATTAGAGTGGAGACTGAACCAGGGCCATGCAAGAAGATGGTTTATCACCGTAATTGAATGTTTACACTCCTATTATTCACTGTCCAGAGCAGTCGGAAAAGGAGGACCTACGAATTCTCAACCCAGGAAGGTTTCTCCTTCCCCCGGGTCCTGAAGCCACATAACACCTGAGGAAAGGATGCATTTCTCTGATCCAAAAGGGGCGTGTGCCACACATTCCGTGGGAGGCTCTGGAGAAAGACAGGTGGCTTCTCCCCTCAGCCCCCTAGGGAGAACTGGCTTCTCAATCCACCTTCAGCAGGCCTTCAGTCTCAACCCTGAAGCTGCAGGAATAAGAAGATCCCAGACCACCAGGCCAGGCTCACCCTGCCGGGGCAAGCTAGACATCCCCTCCTCCAGCCACAGCTGCCAATAGGGATTTCCTGCACACGCGTGCCACCGCAGCTCTCGTGGCCAGCTCCTCTTCCCCCATCCCACGGACCACCCCCCCCCCCGCGCGCGCGAGACTCCACAGGCTGGCACACAGGTCCCACGTGGGATGTGGAAACAGGAAGCAGCCACCGAAGTTGTGACCAACAAAGTTTTTAAATGGGGCATGTAACTTCCCCTTTCATCTCACCAGCTCTCGCTGGAGGCTGGGCCGGGACGGACACGCGGCCTCCACTTTGGTTGGCAGGTACCTCCTCCAGATTGGGCCGCCTTGGGGCTGAAGCCTGAAGGTCCCAGGGCACAAGAGGCTCCCCTTCCTCCACTGGGCCCTTACCCAGAGGCTTTGGGGGCAACCTGGCACACACACTCCTGCATTTGCGACTTGGGAGGCGACGCGACCGGCTCCACCAAGCCGACCATATGCAGGGACTAGCCGAATCCAGGGTTTTGGCGCTGCCGCTAGGCACCACGGAACGCAGCTCCCCGCGAGGCGCCGCGCGGGCTGGGCGGGCTGCGGCTGCGCGGGCGTGCGGGGGCGCGCGGGAGCGCGCGGGAGGATGACAGGTCTGAGGTGCGCCCGCCCGCGCAAACCGCTCCAGCCTAGGCCTCTGCTGACTGCACTTGCCCCAGTTCCCCGCCGCCCCTGCACCTCTGTCCCCCGAACTCCCGGCGCGGACGCCGCGTCCAACCCCCCCACTTTCCCGTGCACGCTGGCAGGGGAAGGGGCTCCCGCGCCAAGTTCCCTCAGCTGGAGAGCCCTTCGTCGCGCCTTCTGGGCCTTGGCTCCGTCACGCCAGCCGGTCCCTGCGGACACCACGTTTCTCTCCCGCGGAGGAGGAGCAGCCGGATTCCCGAGTCGCCGCGGGCCGCCGGGTGGGGAGGGCTTTCCTGGTGGGGCCGCGCCCGGGTGGGCGGGGGCCGCGCGCAAGCTGCGTAGCTGTACAAACACCGCGGGGCTGCGCTGCACACGCAGCTGCGGCTGCGGGCCGCGGGGGAGGGGGCGGCGGGCTGCAAGCGGCCCCCGCACGGCCACACGCGCCCATCCAGCGCCGCCCAGGCAGCAGAAGTTCGCACGCGGCGGCCCCCGCTCCCGGCCGCGCCCGCAGAGCTGCAACCCACCGGGCGAGCGGCCACAGCTCACGCGCCGCCCGGGGTCCCCTCGCCGGCCCCGCCGCGTGCAGGCCTCGGCCGCCGGCCGGGCAGCCCCACTTACCCAGCTCCTGCCCGGGCTCCGGCCTGGGCTGTCCCCCTTCCACCGTGGGCCGCCGCCTTAGGTCGCCTCCGGGACTCCAGCCGCCTGCACGCACTCCCGATTTTAAAAACAAACAGGCGCCGTCGCCTCCCCGCGGCGCTCGCGGGGCTTCGCCAGCCCGCACCCCGGAGGCTGGAAGTTTGCTGGCAGGGCCCGGGCGGGACGCGCGGGCTGTCACCCCCCGCTCACGATGCAGGAGCTTCGGCGCGCCCCTGCTGTCCGCCTCGCGAGCACTCTCCCTCCCTCCGTGTCACCCCCAGTCCTGCGATGCAGTGTCAGGATTGCACGGCTCTGACTCATCGGTTGAGCTCACAGCTTGAAAAAAAAAAAGAAGAGGGCGAGAGGCAACAGCGAAGGAGGAGGACTCTCTGGCGTGCTACAAAGGATTGCACAACTCGAGGCTGGGAGCGCGGAGCGCCCAGCGGCCGGCCGGCGCGCGCGGCACCGCGGCGAGCAGGAACCAGCTCTACCACTTCATCAGCACAACTGTCTCGGGGCGGCCTCAGCCAGCAGGCCCGGCGCCGCCCACTTCCTGCGACCAAATAAGGCTGGGGAAGGCGTCTTTAAACCTCAGGCGGCGGCCGGGGCTGGGGATTTCCAACAGACCTCACCTCCACTCACAAGTCGGTCGCCACCCTCCCCCCGCCCAGGCTGGCGCCCCCGATGGCTTTGCTGGAACCCACGGGCCACGCTGCTAGTTCCTTTCACACAAGGTCAGGAGGAGACGGTGACGAAATGTTTGGAAACCCATCGAGCCTGCCAGGAAAGTCTGTGTGTGATATTGGGGAAGACACAAGTCGCTTTCTTCCACAAAGAAACTCACTCTGGTTTTGGATACGGTAAATCCTGCACAGTCCTCTCCGAGGCACTTTATTAACAGACTCCCCGGGTTTCACTTTCTGGCTCACCAGCGTCCTGGTGCATGTTAAAGGTTATTGAGAAACTAGCCTCAGTCCCTAGAAAGGGCCTACATCTCCACCACTTACGTGAGGAAAATCTCCTGGATTTAATTCTGGCAGCTCAGGCCAGAGTTGCTGCTTTTCACACCATACTCACATTTTCCCCTGCCTTCCCTAAATATCCCCCTGATCGATTCTCTGCCCCAAGCCTTGATGCTTCCTTGCCTGACTGGTGGAAAGACAGGAAACATTTTTGCAGCTCAGGAGGTTGGTTCTGGCCCCCACATTCAATTCGGCTCTAGGGCCAGGGGAAAATTCAGGGGAGGGAGTCCTGTTCTTCCAAGTTTTTTGGTGTGGTGGTGGTGGTGGTGGCTGTTTTTCAAGGAGATGGGTCAGAAGGAGATTTTTCCTTTGAAAGAAAAACCACCGAAGAATACAGTGTGTCCTGGCAGCCACTTTTCAAAACGCTGTGGCCAGACCTGAGAACCAGGTGCATCCCTCACTTTCTCAGGGAAGAGGGAGGGGCAGCAGAATATGATTCTCACACACTCACTGAGCTTACAGGGCCAGGGTGGGGAGTGGAGGACACAGGCAAAACTTGGATCTTCTGCTTAGAAACCCTGCAAAACCTGCACTTGCTCCTAATGGGCATGGCTGTCCTGTCCTCTTCCACCTCTGCTGGCTGGAGCACCTGCCTACACCTGGAAGTCACACCTCCCCAAGAGGAAAAGGGCCTATTTCCATGATGTTACGACAGATATGTCAAAATAAGGAACACTTACAATAATCTTATCTGCAAAATACAGATAATTATGCCAGAGGATATCCCTTCCAGTTGAAGATCCAGGATTCTGTGATTATAAGTGAAGAGTGGAGCTAGGGAAACCACCTTCTACAGAAAAAAAAGCCCAGGTTCCCAGATTTAGCATCCATGATGACAGTACTGTTCCTGGCAGTTCTCAGAGCACTTCGTACAGTCTCCTGAACAGCTCTGCATGCGAGAGTTTTACCCTTCTCATTCTGTGGATGAGAATACTGAGGTTTTCTCATCTGAGGTTCAAAGAGGTTAAGTGAATTGCACCAGGACACAGGGCAAGCCAAACATCTGTTACCTCTCTGCTCCTCCCCCAGAGGAAGGCAGTGAGCAATTGAGGAACTGCAGTGCTCAGGCATGCAGACCCCCAAGCAGAGGCAAGACTCTCAAGACTCCTGGCAGAGGATCAGGGTAGAACCTTTTTACTTTTTTCATTTGCCTTATTTCTTCCCTCCCACTGACAAGACAGCCAAGTGAGGGAAGCAAAAGCAAAGCCATTTGGTCTCCAGCGCCCAAAGCTGCCAAGTTCCTCTGCAGACCTGTGGCCATCCTGACCTCCCCTGAGAGCCCAGCCCCTGCAGCTGGCCTTAGGCCAGCCCAGAGTGAGCCCCTGAGAGCTAGTGCAGACCAGCCCAGGGATGTTCCCAACCAACCAGAAAACCCAGCTGGGGAGCGCATTCCTAGAAGAGCCTGCCACCATGGAGCCAGGGCCCAGCCTTCAGGGAACAAGTGGGACCCACTCCAAAGGGCACTCCTCAGCCCTGCCCCGCCACGACTTCCTGCCTGTCCCACACCAGGCTGCAGGATCTGGCCCAGGAAGTAGCACATGGACTGGAGGCAGGTGGCAGGGGAAACAGAGAGGTCAGTGGCCCTGAAGGAGCCTTGCTCACCTTGGAGCAGCACTGCCTTTCCCTACAACTAAACTTCCATACTCAGACCACCTAAGAAAGGAGAAGAGAGAAGAAAAGTGGCACACGTGTGCAGGGGAGGAGGGCTCAAGACCATACCAAATAGCCCCCGCTTGGCAGGAGGAGAAGTCTGCCTCGAAAAGGCGGGCAGATGAGGCTATGTAAAGAAAGCTGCAGTGCTTCTGGGAAAGCCCTGGAGGTCAGTTTTGCTGCAGATATGACAGTGCAGAATCACTGATGTGTGAAGTGAAAGTTTTGGTTTTAGAAGCTCTAGCCCCTCCTGCAAGCCTCTGGGGCAACCAAGAAGAGTGACCTTTCAGAGAGGTAGGGAGGTGTTCCAGAGAACTTATCCACAGAGTGGGATTTTTCTCCACCCTCAACCCTCTGTACAAACTGCAAGTAAAAGGAGTACAGAGCTCCAGCTACCAGGGAGTGTGTCTGACGAGAGAAAAACACTCCAGGAAGTAAAGCACCTTAGACAGATTCCTAAACTCTGATTCCCAATGAAGGTAGAATACGGCACTTGAAAGGCTTCCTAGGACTACATCAGCTCTCCGGACTCCACTCAGAGCGGTCTGTCACTGCTCTTTGTTTCATCAACAGTATCTAGACCTAAAATCTTCCAAGGGTGAGGCCAGGCACAGTGGTTCACACCTGTAATCCCAGCACTTTAGGAGGCTAAGGCAGGAGCATCGCTTGAGCACAGGAATTTGAGAACAGCCCAGGCAATGTGGGAAAACCTGGTCTCTACAAAAAAATACAAAAATTAGGTGTGGTGGTGGGTCCCTGTGGGCCCAGCTACTGAAGAGGCTGAGGTAGGAGGATTGCTTGGGCCCATGAGGTCAAGGCTGCAGTGAGCTGAGTGCACGCCACTGCACTCCAGCCTGGGTGACAGAGCAAGACTTTGTCTCAAGAAAAATGAAAATCTTCCAAGGGTGGATTTTATGGTATGTGAAGTATATCTCAATAAAGCTGTTACGAAGTTGGGGGGAAATGTTCAAGGAAGCCAGGTTCTCACCTCCCAGCCACCTTCCTCCAATAACATTCTGCTGCCATCATCACTATTTCAGAGAAGTGTCTTTCTCCCCAGACTCCATACCTGCATGCCTGTCCTTCTTCCACTGTTCCTCCTCCAACGAGGCCAGCACGCATGGTGTGTTTAAGTAAAACACCAACCTTTAGCAGAGCCTGGGGAATTGGGAGTGCAAATACTATTGAGGGCATCCCAAGTCCACTATGCCAGGTCCTTGTGTCCCTTATGTTCATGTGTCCCTATTGTCCCATACTTTAGTTCTTCTACAGAACTAAAGTATGACCTCCAGGACCTCATTGCCTACAGTTACAACAGAAGAAAGAGAAGGGTGTAGAAAACACAGAGAACTCAGGAAAACGGTCACTCTTATGACCTTTTTAGGCTCATAACATATGCACCGTGTTTGTGGCATGAACAATGAAAGGATGCCTACCTTCCAGGGGCTTGAGAGGATCAAAAGGATAAAAAACTACTTTATAACTCGATCATGCTATATACATAGAAGAGGCTGCAATTATTATTTTAACTGTTTTACCCTATATCTCCTCCCCAACCTACCTTATCCCTTGTTAAGAACCTAGTTCCAGGCCCAGCGTGGTGGCTCACTTCTATAATCCCATCACTTTGGGAGGCCAAAGTGGGCAGATCACCTCAGTCCAGGGGTTTGAGACCAGCCTGGTCAACATGGTGAAACCCCATCTCCACTAAAAATATAAAAATTAGCTGGGTATGGTGGCACACACCTGTAGTCTGAGCTACTCAGGAGGCTGAGGCATGAGAATTGCTTGAATCTGGATGGAGGTTGCAGTAAGCCCAGATCATACCACAGTACTCTAACGTGGGTGACAGAGGGAGACCCTGTCTCAAAAAAAAAAAGAAGAACCTAGTTCTTTTACCTGAAAAGACTCCATTGGCCTTAGGGTAACCCTCTCATGGGCTCTGCCCAGAGAGACTTTTTCCAGCATTGACTCAATGTCTTATCTGGGGTATCCTCCAAGGCTTCTCTCCCAGCCTGTTCTCTGTGTTCTTTCCACCACACTTTTCCACAGGACTGTCCTCCCAGCCTGAGTAGGGACACTCCTCTAACAGCTGTGTCTTCTTCTCAGCCTTTTTGCCAGGTCTTTTCTGAGCAAACCGGTAGCTCACAACCACCCCAGTCATGTGTGCTGATACGGCTCTGCACTGTCTTCTCTTTTACCCTTGGAAAAAATCCCAGGGGACCCTCCTCCTCAGCTCACATTGACTTCACCTGTTCTGGGACAGGGCCATGCTTGCCACACCAGCCCACAGCTGTCTGTGTCCCTGGCCCTCCCACCTGCCCCCTCCCCAGCCTCCCTGCCCTGCAGGCCTGGGCCAGGTTCTGAGTGCCTTTGTCAGGACTGAGAGGGAGCCTCTGTACATGTCCCCAGTTGCTGCTGTCACTCTGGGAAAGACGTCTGGCCGGGTGTAGGAAGAAGGACAAAACAGGTGTGGCTGCCAGGGAGGGCAGGCCAGCAGAGCCACAGGACAGAAACGCCCTTTCTTCATAGAGCGAGACTGCCAACTTCTCAAAGGCCTCACTTCGGCACAGTTCCATGCCCTCTGCAGAACCAGTCCCAGACAGACTTCCTCACTGGCTGTTCACTGGAGCTTGGCTTCCTTGTGTTGTGGCAATGGGCCAGGAGGAACAGGAACTCCAGAGACCCAATGTGTGCAACAGGGCATGCTTTAAAGCATTGATTTTAAATGAAAACAAATACTGATACATCATGGACTGGAATCCAACATTTATGTTCACGGGGGTGTACAGGTTAAGAGCACAGGCTGAGACCTGAGTCCAGATCTTGACTCGCACTAGTTTGATGACCTTGAGGGAGTTACCCAACCACTCATCTGCAAAATGGGAATGATAAGAGTTTACTTAAACAGTGTCTGGCACACATTAAGTCTTTTATAAGTGTTGGCTATCATTTTTTCTCATCTCCTAACTGATTTCCTTGCTTCTAGTTTTGCACACTTTACCATCCACACTGCCATCAGAGCGATCACACCTCTCTTCAGTAGCTCCCATCATCTACTGCATAAAGCTGAGACTGTTAGCTAGACTGTTAGGCACCTTTCCCACACGATCTGGCTATGCCCCACTTCCCAGCCTCAGCCCACACTGCTAAACAACCTGAAGTTCTCCAAGATGCCTGCATTCTCACCCTCACATCTTCACACATGCTCCTTCTCTCACCACCTTGATCCCCACATTAACCCACACCCAGGTCTCCCTCCAGACTTGACCTTAATGCCAGCTCTTCCATGAAGCCTTCATTCATTGACTCCTTCAAGTAGAGGAAGGCCACTGGAGTGTGTGTTGTTGGAGCCCTCCCAGATCTACTTTGTAAAGTTGGTGCACTGTCTCCCAGGTGCTCTGAGTGTTGACTTCCAAGGACTCACAGCTACCCCCTTCTCAAAAGGGGCCTTTGCTGGGACCAGTTCTGTAGTGGTGCAATTTATGCTCCAGCTGCAACACACACCTCCTTGCTTGGCTTCTTCCCCGGGTCTGTCCTGCTTCCCCTCCTCCCTTCCTCCCTTCCTCCAGAGAGCATTTCTTAAATAAATCCCATGCACCCAAACATCTGTCTTTGCTCCTAAGGACCGGAACAGCCACTCTGTTCCCTAAACTCCCATGGCATCCTCTGTTTATCTTTACTCCATCACCTACACATTGTCCCACACCTGCTTATTGCACCATATCTGGGATCACAGTGCCATCTGCTAGGATGGGAGTTTCTGAAGGGCACAGCCTAGACCTTCCTCACCTTGGTACCCCTGGTATCTACACAGTGCCTGCACATGGTGGGTGCTCAGTGAATGCTTGTTGATAGATGCATGAATAAAACAGTATATGTGAATATTTAAAGTAAGCAATACAATGTAATAGATTGTTGTTACTTTTATTACTATTCTATTTCATTGATTCTAAGATACACATTTCCTACACTTTAACATCTCTGAAATCAAGATGCCTCTTACAATTGATAGCTTATATAGTTTAATTAGCAGCACTTCCTCTTCCTTTTTTTTTTTTTTTTTTTT
>NW_016107369.1:5412039-5425755 GCF_001604975.1 Cebus imitator | reverse complement strand
TCTCACTCTGTCGCAGAGGCTGAAGTGCCGTGTCACAATCTTGGCTCACTGCAACCTCCACCTTCTGGGTTCAAGTGATTCTTCTGAGTCAGCCTCCCAAGTAGCTGACACTACAGGCCCTTGCCACCATACCTGGCAAATTCTTACGTTTAGTAGAGATGGGGTTTCATCATGTTGGCCAGGCTGGTCTCAAGCTCCTGACCTCAAGTGATCCACCCGCCACAGCCACCCAAACTGCTGGGATTACAGGTGTGAGCCATCACATCTGGCCTGTTTCTTAGCTATACATAAAATAACACTACATCTTTCTTTTTTTTTTTTTTTTTTTTTTTTTTGAGATGGAGTCTTGCTCTGTGGCCCAGGATAGAGTGCAGTGGTGCAATCTCAGCTTACTGCAACCTCTGCCTTCCAGGTTCAAGCAATTCTCCTGCCTCAGCCTCCTGAGTAGCTGGGAATACAGGCATGAGCCACCATGACCAGCTAATTTCTGTATTTTTAGTAGAGATAGGGTTTGCCATATTCGGCAGGATGGTCCCGAACTCCTGACCTCGTGGATCAGCTCATCTCAGCCTCCCAAACTGCTGGGATTCCAGGTGTAAAACACTGCACCTGGCTGTAACACTACATCTTTTAATCAATGGCTTCTTAGTTTCAGTAGTGTATGGTATTATTATTATCAGTAACTACTGAGGCTCAGTCTCCTGGATTCTGGGGCTTCCACTGCAAAGCCCAATATGATGCCCATTATCTGAGCTCAATAACTGTTGGGCAAACAAGTTGTCATAGGGGCTGGGCATGGTGGCTCAGGCCTGTAATCCCTGCCTCTGGGAGGCTGAGGCAGGATCACCCTTGATGCTAGGAGTCTGAGACCAGCCTGAGCAACACAGCAAGACCTGTCTTGAAAAAAAATCAAAAAAATTAGCAAGGTAGGGTGGCATGCACTTGTAGTCCCAGCTACTCGGGAAGCTTGAGGTGGGAGGATTGCTTGAGCACAACAGTTTGAGGCTGGAGTGAGCTATGATTGCACCACTGTATTCCAGACTGAGCAACATGAGGAAACTCTGTCTGTCTCAAGAAGAAAAAAAAAAAAGCTCTCATAAGATAACCTACAATTTCCCAGTGTTAAGAAGGACCCCTGTGTCCAGACATCTCTGAAAACTCCCATGAAAGCAGGCCCCCGTAACGTGGAACAAGCTCTGCATTGGGAGTCATGAAGAAAGGTTCTAAGCCTAGTTCTTCCTCTAATTTTCTGGATGACCTACACAGGATTTTCTCTCACCTATGAGCAGGTACTAAATGCTTCACATTGGCCTGGCATACTGTTCACAACTGTAATCCCAGCACTTTGGGAGGCCAAAGTTCAAGACCAGCCTGGGTCACATGGTGAAACCCTGTCTCCACCAAAAAAACAAAAATTATCCAGGGATGGTAGTGTGTTCCTGTAGTCCCAACTACTTGGGGGGCTGAGGTGGGAGGATTTGCTTGAGCCAGGGAGGCAGAGGTTGCAGTGAGCCGAGATCACGCCACTGCCCTCAGCACTCTAGCCTGGGTGACAGAGAGAAACCCTGTCTCAAAAAAGTTTTAAAATAAAAAATACATGCTTAGGCCGGGCGCGGTGGCTCAAGCCTGTAATCCCAGCACTTTGGGAGGCCGAGGCGGGTGGATCACAAGGTCAAGAGATCGAGACCATCCTGGTCAACATGGTGAAACCCCGTCTCTACTAAAAATACAAAAAATTAGCTGGGCATGGTGGTGTGTACCTGTAATCCTAGCTACTCAGGAGGCTGAGGCAGGAGAATTGCCTGAACCCAGGAGGCGGAGGTTGCAGTGAGCCGAGATCGCGCCATTGCACTCCAGCCTGGGTAACATGAGTGAAACTCCGTCTCAAAAAAAAAAAAAAAATACATGCTTGAGATGATATGAACCTACTGGGTCCAACCCCAGCACCCTGGAAGGAAGCCATTTTCCTCATTTTATAGATAAGGAAGCCGAGGTTCAAGAAGGTAAAACAGCTCTCCCAAGGTCATACAGATGGCATTCGACCTCTGGACCATCTGAAGCCTTCTCTCTGCTACATCAGGATACCTTTCTGGACCTGTGTTTCCCAATAAGGAAGTTTAATAAAATGAGGGATGACAGACTGGAGCCTCATAGGCCACTCTCCCTCACATATGTTTTATTTGACCCACATATTATGTTTTATTTTAACTGAATTTATTGCCAACTTCTTCTTTTTTTTTTTTTGAGACACAATCTTACTCTGTCGCTTACCACAACCTCCACCTCCCAAGTTCAGCAATTCTCTTGTCGCAGCCTCCCCAGTAGCTAAGACTACAGGTATGCACCACCACACCCAGCTAATTTTTGTATTTTTAGTAGAGATGGGGTTTCACCATGTTGGCCAGGCTGGTCTCAAACTCCTGACCTTGGGTGATCTTGCCAGCCTCGGCTCCCAAAGTTCTGGGATTACAGGCATAAGCCACCATGCCCAGCCTATTGCTAACATTTTTTTTTAAATCAGAAGACAAGCTAAGAATCAGAACTTCCGGCTTGTCGTGGAAAAAATATTAGAAGTCTCCCTTTTGAAGGTGGAGCTGAGTAGCACTGCCAGGGAGGGGTGCTTAGGTGGGACGGACTTTCCAATTTTCCAAAGATTCTACCCCTTCCTAGGCTACGAGTCACTGTCATTTATCATGACACTCTGTCATTTCATCCCCTCTGTTCCCTGCTGGCCTCTGACCTTGTAACCCCTGGGCCAGATGCATTCCAGTGGCCCCTCCAGCTCTAACAACCTGTAGCTCCTCCCAGGGTCTCGCTGGCATCTACCTCCTGCCCTGTGGCCTCAATCACAAGGGCCCCCAGGGTCTGACCTCTCACTCCCTCCCCAGAGTCACTGAGGTTGTAAGCCGGGCAGGTATGGAGATGAGTTAGACAAGGTGAGGGGTGGGGCCCGTGAGGAAGAGAGGACTTGCCATTTCCCAACAGGAAAGTGGTTCAAGGGGAGAAATGAAGCAGGAGGCTCTGCAGTCACAGGACATGAGCAGGGTTTGACACATGAGGAAACACATCAGTAAATCATGGAGAGGAAAAACCTACATCAGCAGTAATTTAGGATATGCAAATTGGAACACCATTAAGGCCCCATTATGGGCCGCCCCAACATGAAAATAAGTAAATAAATAAAACAGGAGAGCTGCTATTGGCAGGGCAGCTGCATATACGTTGCTGTGCTACCATAAACAGTTTAAATCTTTCTAGACTGTGATTTGGCATTGTGTTGCAAGAGAGGTTTTTTGTTTCTGTTTTTGTTGTTTTGACAAAGTCTCGCTCTGTCACCCAGGCTAGAGTGCAATGGCATGATCTTGGCTCACTGCAACCTCCTCCTCCCAGTTTCAAGCTATTTTTCTGCCTCAGCCTCCCGAGTAGCTGGGACTACAGGCATGCGCCACCATGCCAGGCTAATTTCTGTATTTTTAGTAGAGACAGGGTTTCACCATATTGGCCAGGCTGGTCTCAAACTCCTGATCTCAGGTGATCCACCCACCTCAGCCTCCCAATGTGCTGAAATTACAGGCATGAGCCACCTCGCCTGGCTGGGTTTTTTTGTTTTTTGTTTTAATTTTTGCGGGTATATATTTAGTGTTGCAAGAGTTTAAAACACTGATCAGGTAATTACAGTTGGCGGACTATATCCCATAAAAATACTCTAAAATGTCACCACAAGGAAGTTTTTACAAAAGATGCTCCATAGCACCTGCATATAGAGCCCATTCAGATTATGGTGCAGTAATGAAGGGGAACTGAATGAAATGTGAAAGGATGGACAGAGGGAAACTATCTGATGAAACTATTTTGTGAAGTCATGTCGAGTGACAAAATCAGCACCAAAAAATATGTCAGGCAAACTTATAAGCTGTGTTAAAAGTCCACAGGAACATTAAAAGCAATCAGAAGATAATTCTAAATAGGTGTCATATTTATTATGTTAAGTTGATCGAGATGATTTATATAACAATAACGATGATGGCGATGGTGATGATGATGATGAACAGGTCACTGAACAGGATTTCCTCATCATCAACATACCAAAGTGCAGGTAGGTCCAGGCCCCTGGCTTGATGAGGAAAGAAGAAGGAATGTCAACTGGAAGAGGAGGGATTGTGACTGGGCAGGGAAGGTGGGGAGAAGGAGTGCCTCCAGAGCGTCCCTTAGCTGGAGAGCTTTGAAATACATCTCTTACCAAAGAAACAACATTATACAAATAAACCCACACCAATTAACTTCCAGCATCCTGGGTACTAACTCTACTGCATTGGGCTCTCAATTTCACTAATACTTTATTTCAGCAACCTCTGAGGTGACACCAGTGCTCTTTGTGGGCTAGCCTAGGTACCCAAACACCATTTATAGCATTGTTTCTATGGAAATGTGTTTCAAGCTTCAAAAAACCAAGCTGCTGACAACCCTGGGGCACACACGTGGTCTCTAAATTAGGGAACTGAGAGGAACAGTTATTGCTGGGGCCTGGGCTTAAGAAGGCAGCTTGTTCCTTAGACACTACGGCACTTAATATTCACATGACCAGCAATGATCAGAACCAGGCTCAATGCCACTGTAGGACGTGAAGATGGGGCCAGGGCATCTAGGAATAAACATGATATTCTAGAAAAGCACAGAGATAGTCCCCACCCCCACCTCCAACACACACACACAGCCATCATTTGTCATGGAAGACATGAAACTGGCCTGAGTACCCCTAATGGGCATCCAGACGTGCCCTGAGCCCATACACTTTCCATTTTCTCTCTTACCCTGGCCCACCTCCAGCCACAAGGTCCTACTTCAATCTGATCACAGAACAAAAACACTCCAGTCTTTGACAGTTCTGGAATTTGGCTTTAGCAGATATACACTGGAGATAACCAGGGCCCCAGCTGGGTCTGCTCCACACGTATTCTGTCGGGCGGAGTTTAGCAGGCTCCAACCTGCAAACTCAAGGTACGCTGGGAGCTCTCCAGCTGCCAGCCACCTGGGGACTCTGCACAACACCAAGAAGTCTCTGTCGTGCCCTGGTCACATTCCCACGCTGGTCACAGTGACAGGATGATCGTGGGCCCTCCAAATAAACACTCCATGTGTTAAGAAAGAAAGCCTCCCCACTCAAAAGAAAAGGCTACTACACGCAAGGGGAGTGGTGATGAGAAGTCCATTCACCACCTCCAGAGGTTCTGAGATGTCACAGAGATAGAAGAAGGTGCTCAGAAGACAGTCAGCTGCTCAGCCCCATGCCCATACCTGCAGCTGCACGTCCCAGCAGATCTCTTGGCAAGACATGGGGTCAGAGGGCCCTGCGTGCTAGGTCAGATGTGAACTGGATGGATGTGGCTAGCACTAAAGAGCAACTAAATTCAACACTTCAATTAATATGTGCAACAATGTAAGTGCGCAAGACATACCTCACTAGGGCCCCACCTGGGTTAGAAAAGGCTTCAGGAGGTCAATTAGCAAAGCACACCCTCCCTGCTACCAGTTGGAACTGCAGAAGAGAGACTACTCAGCTTCCTCTCCCACTATGGCAGGGGCCTGCAGTACCAGGCAGCCCAGAGGTGAGTGGGCGAGTGGCTCAAAGCCTCATGTGCTCACTGGGCTGGTTCCGTGAAAATGCAGGTGTGAAAATGGTCTGGGGCCCTGAGTCAGCTGGGGGTTGGGGGCAGAGTCTACGCTGTGAACCTCAAAGTTGTTCAGTTAGCCAGCCTGTGAAGTCAGGCCATCTGAATCCTCCAGCCCCTGCATGCAGTGCCGGTAGCTGATAAGACAGAGCTGTTTGGTCTTCCTGGTAGTAACAGATGGGAGTCCCACCCACCCTGGCCTCCTTCCAACCCAAATCTAAAGTCTTTGAGGTTAAGGCCTTGTCTTAAAAAAAAGATGCTATATAAATTATTAAAGCAATTTCAAACATACACATGCTCTACCCATAACATTTTTGCCTAAACCCAGTTATCTGCATCATGTCAATCTATGACAGTGTAATCAGTTTTTATGCACTTATCAAGTCTACCTGCAATTCTGTGTTTTACTTTTTTCAACTAAATTCATCAACATTTTCCCAAGAATCAACATTACCTTCACATTAATATAACAATGACACAACACTCACTGAGTCTAGGTATCATGAATTACACAGCCATGTGAAACACTGAGGCTGTTTACAGTTTTGGTTTTTTTTTTTTTTTCTATTTTAAGCAATGCTGCTATAAATATATTTGTTTGGTGTGCAGGAAAGTATGAGATTAAAAAAATAATAATAAATAAATATCTTTGTATTTAGAGCTCTCTTCCTTTTTAGAATTAATAAATTCTTTATTCTTAGAATAAATTCCCAAGAGCAATACTAATAGACCAAAGGAAATTAACATTTTTTAACAGAGCTTCGAGTTCTAGTGTATATATATATATATACATTTTTTTTAAAATATATATATATTTATTTATTCTTTTTTTTTTTAGACAGTCTCACTCTGTTGTTACTCAGGCTGGAGTGCAATGGTGCCATCTCGGCTCACTGCAACCTCTGCCTCCCTGCAACCTCCGCCTCCCAGGTTCAAGCAATTCTCCTGCCTCGGCCTCCCAAGTAGTTGGGATTACAGGCACACAATACCACACCCAGCTAATTCTGTATTTTTAGTAGAGATGGGGTTTCTCCATGTTGGCCAGGCTGGTCTCTAACTCTTCGCCTCAGGTGATCCACCCACCTCGGCCTCCCAGAGTGCTGGGATTACAGGTGTGAGCCACCATGCTCAGCCTCTAGAACATTTTAAATATATATTTGTTCTTTGTGAGTTACCTGCATTATCTATTTTTGGAAGTAGTTTTCTTGACAGCACCTCTCAATCCTACCAATCAGAGTCTACTCTTATAATACTCTTTTCCCAACTCTTCAGTGTGCCTGGTACTCAGAATACCCTATGATTGGTGGATGTTGGAGGTAATACAATTGATTTGCTATGGAGGGATGAAGGAGGAGGACAGAGAAGGGTGGATAGGAAGGTAGAGGCTGGAATGAGTAGGGAGGGGAGGGCAGGCCCCGTGGTGTCGGAAACAAAGACAGATACCATATTCTGTCCTTCCCAATGATCCAACCCCTCCCTGGACCTCAACCCACTCTGTCCACCACTCAACCTTCTCCAACCTGATCTTCCAGGGGCCCAGAACAAACACACACATTCATGGGTTCCTAAAGGGGATTCAGGGAATACCAGACGCTTCTAGATTCTGGAAACATACTCTGCAAACAACATAAGCCTGTGCTCACCAGTGGTCCAACAGGCCCATGTATGTGCAGCCTCAGCCCTAAGGGTGGCTCAACTTCAAGAAAGAAAAGTCTTTAAAGAAAGAGAGGCCAGGCACGGTGGCTCACATCTATAATCCCAGCACTTTGGGAAGCTGAGGCCGGTGGATCACTTGAGGTCAAGAGTTCGAGACCAGCCTGGCCAACATGGTGAAACTCCACCTCTACTAAAATAAAAAAATTAGCTGGGGGTGGTGGTGGACACCGGTAGTCCCAGCTACTGGAGAGGCTGGGGCAGGAGAATCGCTTGAACCCGAGAGGCAGAGGCTGAAGTGAGCCAATATCATGCTGGTGTACTCTAGCCTGGACCTGGGATAATAACAGGAAGCCTCTGAGTGAAAACCCTGGCTCCCACTATGAAGCACCATAAAGACACTGCCTGCCAGGCTCCATTCACAGGAACTTTCGAGCAGGAAAGGTCCCCCTGTAGTCTAATCCCCTCATTTCATAGACAGATGGAGACTGCAATCCCTGCTTCGGGGCTCCTACTGCACCCTGCAATCACTGTCTGGAGGATGTGTTCCTCTTCGCAGAAACAGGAAGAGCCACAGCCTGTCCTGACTGCCCCATGACCAGGTTGGACAGGACTTTCACTTTAAAGAGCCCCAGTCTTGCTGGGCACGGTGGCTCATGCCTTTAATCCCAGCACTTTGGGAGGCCAAGGTGGGTGGATCACAAGGTCAGGAGTTCGAGACGAGCCTGACCAACAAGGTGAAACCCCATCTCTACTAAAAATACAAAAACAATTAGCTGGGAATGGTGGCATGAGCCTGTAATCCCAGCTATTCAGGAAGCTGAGGCAGGAGAATCACTTGAACCCGGGAGGCAGAGGTTGCAGTGAGCCGAGATCACGCCACTGCACTCCAGCCTGGGCAACAGAGCGAGACTCTGTCTCAAAAAAATAAAAATAAATAAAAAAATAAAGAGCCCCAGTCTCTCCTCTCATGGTCTGTGGACTTGCTTTCTTCAGCTCCTTCTCTGTGCAAAGCCAACAGACAGTACTGGGCATGAAAAACGAAAGAGCCCTCTAAGGGTAGCTGGTATAAATATTTATCCTTCTTCAAGGAGGGCCAGAGGAAGAGATGCTGCTGCCACCTCTAAACCAGCTCCTCACCACAGAGTCTCCTCAGAGTGTCCCCTCAGATGCCTCTTCAGCGTGAGTGGGGTGCCGGTACAGGTTTTACACCCCCAAATCCTCTTCCTACTCTCACCAGGGTCTTGCTGACAGGCCCAAGCAAACAGCAGAGCCACCGAGGTGGCAGCCCCACCAGCAGGCGTTAACCGAGGCTGGGGATGTCATGCAGACAGCCAGCTCACCAAGCACACAGTCCGCCAGACACAGACCAGGTCCTGGGCCTGCCCAATGCTCCCTCACAGCCCCTCAGGTGGCCCTTCCGGTCCCTGTCACAGGACACCTACTGTGTGCCAGCCACAGGTCCAAGGTGGTGGGGAGCCAGGCACTCCTGCAACTGACCCCAGCATCCTGCAGGGGGGAAGTTCCAATTGCAGGAATGCCATGGTGGCAACTCAGGAAGGCAGCATGGAGCAGGTGACTTCTGGCTGGCCCTGTGGGCAGCTGCCAGGAGAAAAACAGCAGAGAGGGCATTCCAGGTGGAAGAAATAGCAATAAGCAAAAGCCAAGAGCGTATAACGAGAGGAAGGAAGTGCGTCCAGGGGCAGTGAGAGGCCGGCTGAAACAAAAAGGGTCATGCTAGGGAAGGGGCAGTGGTAAGGAAAAGGCCAGAAAGGTTGGCCAAGGCTCAAACAAGGGCACGTGTGCCATTCTGAGGAGTGTGGGGCTCCTTCTGTAGGACTTGGGCAGCTCTCAAAAGTTAAGATGGGGGAACATGACCAAAGCTGTGTTTTAATAAAATAATTCGGGTTTTTCAAGACTTCTTTTCCACTTTAATGCTGCTTTTAGTACTATTTCATTTCATCTGGACGAAAATGGGCAAATTCAGTGTAAACTGGGCCAGAACCAACACTGGCCAGGAGCTAGGAAGGTTCCTGCTCCCTCCCTTTGGGAGTCAACCTGGCCCTACCTTGCCTACCAAGCCTCAGGATCAGGAATCGCTTCCAGCCCAGAACCCAGCTCATGACACATCCAGTTTCCTGGGGGCAGCAGCTTCCCGCTCTCCCAGGGAAGTCTTGAAACACTGGCATCAAAGAACCAGTAAGTTCAGAACTGCATTTTTCTTTTTTAAGAAAATTGATTCCTTTGTCTAAGATTAATGGAACTGAATGACCAAGACGTAGTCAAGGTGCCCTTGCTTAAAAGAGATATACCCAGAGGATTTGAGTGAGGGCAAGAAGGGAGCTGGAGCTCACCTTATCTGACACCTCCTGTTTTTTCTGGATGAGGGATGTGACAGGTGATGCTGACAGCCCTAGTCAAAGCCCTACTCCTTTGGCACTCTCAGACAGGAGATAGGGTAGAGCATCTTAACCAGGGTGACATCTTCAGAAATGGAGAGGTCACCTGGGCAGCTCAAACACCAGGGGCCTCGACTGTTCCACAAACCAAGCCTGAAGTCAGAACTCCAACTTCTAGTCTGAAAAGCAAAGTGGCACCTCCCGAACACCAGGTAGCTCCGAGAGTCTCGCCCCACCTTGGGGAAGAAGCAGAATTCAAGCTGTAACGGCCTGTTAGAAAGAGCCAAGCCTTGGCCTCTGTCCTCGGAAGGCAGCACTGAAGTTTTCCAAGTGGAATCAAATGCGCAGGGAGGATCCAGATGCTGGGATGATCTCCCTTTTCCACTGGAATAGTTCAGATTCCAGAGGAGAATTCCAATTACTAATAAAACACTCAGATGTCCTGGGCCTATAACACTCCTGAAGCTCAGTGGGAGGCTAAGGATTCAGAAAGATGACTGAACAGATAAGCTCAAGATGTGGATGTTGGCCAGGCATGATGGGTCATGCCTGTCATCCCAACATTTTGGGAGACTAAGGTGGGAAGCTGACTTGAGCCGGGGAGTTCAAGACCAGCCTCGGCAACATGGCAAAATCCCACCTCTATTTAAATTAAAAAAAAAAAAAAAAAGATGTGCATGTTTTCAGTGGCCTAAGGGGGATGCCCTGTCTCCTCTTCCCACATTCAGAACTGCCCCATCATCCCAGTTTGAGGGCTAGAATGGGCTCTAGGCACTATGGGAGACACCTGTTCACCTGACATTTGCACCCCTCCCCTGGTTTCAGGCACCTGGGGCTGTGAGTCTTGAGAGGAGGCAGAGCTCCACTCTGCTGGGTAGGCTGCAGCCTCCAGAGCCTTGCTCTTCAGAATTACAATAGCACGAACATGACTTAAGCAGGGCCAAACACACCCTCAGCCTAGGCTTTGCCTCTGCAGCGAGTGGCACAAAAAGTGGGGAGAGTTCAGTACTCATATTGGAGGGGGTTGCAGCATCCAGGTCTGCTGGCAGCAGTGATGCCAGGTCAGCAGCAGCATCACCCTGGATTTGGTTCCAGTCACCCAACTTCCCATGAGTCCTGATCAATTTCTGAGCCTCGTTCTCCAGCCTTCTCGGACATTTAGTGAGCCACCAGATAGCCTTCCCATACATTTCTTTTCTCCTCAATTTAGCTACAGTCAGCCTCTGCTGTGGGCAGATCTAAGACCTGGACTATGCCAGCATCTCCTTCTCCCTGCACACGGGCTCCTCTGGCCCACGACCTGGCCCTGCCTGCCGCTTTCTGCATCCCTCCCAGCCATGCTCCACTACCTCACCACCTGCAGTTCCCAAAGTAAATGGTGTTGTGTTGTGCCTCCAGGACCTTGTCTGAGCTGCTCCCTGGACCTAGAATTCCCTGACTCCCTTTGCCAACTGGCGGGTGCCTACTCATTTCTTAGCACCCAGCTCAAACAGCTTCTCCAGGACACCTCTCATTTCATTCATTCCACAGCATTCACCAGACACAAGAACGATGCTTCGCACTGGGGCTGTCCTAAACCTTTCCTGACATGCTTCTCTCCCCTGGCTGCAGCAGAAGTGGCTGGCCAGTCCTCTCCTCTGAGCCCAGGAGCCCCCCGAACATGCTGACATTGACACCTGTAGCACTGAACTGTTTTTGGCTTGTGTAGATGTTTGTCTCCCTCACACATCATGAGTACCTTAAAGTGGGGGCCTGAAGCTTCTTAACCTTCATATCCCCAAAACCACGCACAGAGCCAAGTACATGGTAAGGGCTCAGTCAATGCATGAGTGAGTGAAAGAATGAAGAACTTGATGGAATAGCGCCTTATAAACCATGACGGAGAGCGTCACTACTGTTATGGTTATAGCTACTTTTCTTTTCCTCCGTAACTGGGGAAGTCAGATCCCAAATGTCATGTGGTCAGCATAGCTCCTTAGAGAGATGGTGGAAGAAATCTTGAGCCTTTCTACCACCCCTAGTGCAAGTGGAAGAGGGGGTCGGGGAGTGGCTATTGGCTTCTAAGTTGTTCCAGAGCCTGTGCTATGCGGAGGCCACAGAGGAAGCAGACACCTTTTACTAGTCCATTCCTTGCAAGCTTCTTGTAGTGGCCTGCGATGGGGAGGATGGGGAGGGGACATGGAGGGTGAGGGCCTTAGTGCAAAGTGTCTGCTGCACATGGGCACTGCCCTCTCCCAGCCCCACAGCAAGGCTGGGTCAACTCAAGCACAAGTTTTTCATCTGCGAGTCTGGATGATATAACTGCAGTTCAAAACCTACTCCACGGATCTCCTCTCCATCACACCCTGCCCACTTAGTCTAAGAGCCTTCCTTGCTTAATCTCATATGATAATTTCCTAACTTACAGCCCCCATGACTTTATCATGAGATACAGGACAGTGGGATATCTTCACATGTTCATTTAACTTATGCAAATTCAAATGGTCAAGCTTAGCAGAAGAGAGAAGACAAAGGAAGAAAGGAGGGAGAAGGGAGTTGGGGAGGTAGGAGGAAAAGGAAAAAAAAAACAGAATAGAACAAGGAGAAACAGCCGGGTACGGTTGGCGCACACCTGTAATCCCAGCACTTTGGGAGGCTGAGGCAAGTGGAGTACTTGAGGTCAGGAGTTCAAGACCAGCCTGGTCAACATAGTGAAATCTCATCTCTACTAAAAATGAAAAATTTTAAAAATTGGCCAGGCTTGGTGGCAGGCACCTGTAGTCTCAGCTACTCGGGAGGCTGAGGCAGGAGAATTGCTTGAACCCAGGAGGCGGAGGTTGTAGTGAGCCTAGATTGAGCCACTGCACTCCAGCCTAGGCAACAGAGCAAGACTCCATTTCAACAACAAAAAAAGTACAACTTCTTCCAGAATTAGAGGAACAGGCTAAGGTGAATTAAGTATCAAGAGCCTGTGTGACTGTTGCCTACCTGGTGCCCTCCTAAAGGACTTTCAAGGTTAATCTTTATTATATTCTTATATTTCACCTTACATACTGACTTTAGAATCTGACCCCCAGAAAACGCCACTTCACCAAATTCTATTCTCCCAGTGATAGATCCACTCTCAGTCAGTTCTTCCCTCATCCCCCCCCTTCCACTTGCTCCAGAGGTAGTGGAAAGACTCAGAATTTCTTCCAACATCTCTCAAAGGAAGCTGTGCTGACCACATGGCATTTAGGATCTGACTTCCCCAGTTATGGAGAGAAAGAAAAGTGGTCATAGACATAACATTAATGACCTTCCCCATCAGGTTTATAAGGGACTTTCCCTCGGGTTCTTCATTCTTTCACTCACTCAGGGATGGGTGTGACCTATCTCAGGAGCTAGGCTTGAAGCCTTCTGGGGGGAAGAAGCACGTGGGACTCCGCTTTGCACCCTCATTGTGCCACACATGGTTGAGAGCCCTGCAGCTCTTCCATAAATGCCCAGTGAGGACGGCTGGCCCTGCATTAACTAGCTGTTCAAGGAGTGCCAGGTCTGTGTTCCTGGGCCTTCTCCTGCCTGTCTCTTGGGAATTGGGAGCATTCCTCTGTCTTCCTGGCGTTGTCCAACCCATGTTCTGCACTTAGAAAATAGTAAGTGATCTTGTTGGCCAACTGAGTCTGGGTAGGAAACTTTGGGGACTTTGATAGCAATTAAGATCCACTAAGACAGCCGAGCGCGGTGGCTCATGCCTGTAATCCCAGCACTCTGGGAGGCCGAGGCAGGTGGATCATTAGTTAAGAAGTTCAAAACCAGCCTGGTCAATATGGTGAAACCCCGTCTCTACTAAAAATACAAAAATTAGCCAGGCGTGGTTGCGTGCACCTCTAGTCCCAGCTAGTCGGGAGGCTGAGGCAGAAGAATTGCTTGAACCCAGGAGGCTGAGGTTGCAGTGAGCTGAGATCACACACTTGCACTCTAGCCTGGACAACAGAAGGAGACTCTCTCAAAAAAAAACAAGAAAACAAAACAAA
>NW_016107369.1:5400248-5412013 GCF_001604975.1 Cebus imitator | reverse complement strand
ATCCGCTAAGACTACAATGAGATAATCTAAAGGTAAAAACTATTAAATACGCATCCCACTCTCTTCTTAAAGACCTCTTCTTCACCCCCAGTTTGTTGGGTTTTTTTCAAGTTTCATCTTTTTAAATCTTTGAGTACTGCCTTAAGGAAACTGAGGAGATGGAATCCTTGGTTTACAAACTGACCTGATGAAACCGGCGATTATGATGACTAATTATCAATGCAGGATGGCCAGTGGAAATGAAGTATGGAGTTTATGCCTGACTTTTCCATTCAACAGCTGTGTGAACTTGGAGAAGAAAGTTATCCTCTCTAAGCCTCAGTTAAAATGAGAGTTAGCACAGGTTTCCTTCCAAGCTTTAAATCCTTAACCACGGGATTATCGGAGATGTTGTTACTGCAGTTACCATAAAACGAGGGCTGGATGATAATGGTCCGTAAGATCCTATCCAGTTCTAAAAGTTGATTATTTTGTAAAATAGCAGATTTGAAAAAATGTTGATTTATTAAATTCAGTTTACACATAACTTTTCAGAAATATGTAAATCCTAGTTTCACCCTTTTATATTTATTAAAGGTTCAATTAAAATTGACCTCAGGCTGGGCACAGTGGCTCATGCCCGTAATCCCAAGACTTTGGGAGGCCAAGGCTAATGAATCACCTGAGGTTAGGAGTTTGAGACCACTAGGGCCAACATGGGGAAACTCCATCTCTACTAAAAATACAAAAATTAGCCAGGTGTGGTGGCCGACGCCCACAATCCCAGCTACTCTGGAGGCTGAAGTAGGAGAATCACTTGAACCTTGGGTGTGGAGGTTGTAGTGAGCCAAGATCACACCACTTCGCTCCAGCCTGGGTCGAGTGAAAATAAAAAAGGAATTTACCAGTTTCTATTTTTAAATAAAACAGAATTTTAAAATAATCTAGCTTATAGGTGCATTTTATGGTATGCAAATTACTTCTCAAAAAAGAAAGAATCTGGCTTATGAGGCAAGACTGTGATTAACAGCATGAAGACTGGCTGAAGCAACACAGTCCTCCTAGCCAAGTCCAATGCTAGCGTTTGGCCAGGATCTCCCCAAAACTCAGTTTTATAGTTTAGCCTAGTTTTATATGTTCAACACCTGTCTTGGCAAAACAAGCATCCAGCCAACCAAGAAGCCTCTCTTTGCCCTCCTCATAGTCTTTTTTTATTTTTTATTTTTGAGACAGGGTCTGTCTGTCGCCAGGCTGCAGTACAGTGGCATGCAATCCTCCTATCTCAGCCTCCCAAGCAGCTGGGACTACAGGCACGCGCCACCACACCTGGCTAATTTTTTTGGATTTTTTGTAGAGAAGAGGTCTTGCCATATTGCCTAGGCTGGTCTTGAACTCCTAGGCTCAAGTGATCCTCCCACCTCAGCCTCCCAAAGTGCCGCTGTTATATGCGTAAGCACCGCACCTGGCTGTCTTCACAAATCTTGCCTGCAAGCTGGTCCCACCTCCTTCTAACAGACTGGTTCCTCAGAAGGCCACGCCAACCCCAGTAACAAACCATCTCCCCTCAGAACTGGAGCAGGGGCGTAGGGCATCACGGGGCAGGCAGGTTGACTGGGACAAAAGGAGTGCCAAAGCTGGGCAGACACTGACACTCAGGAAAGAGATGCTGGAAATGGAGCAAAACAATGAGGTGCAAAGCCAGGAGGCTGAGAGCGGCTAACAGGCAGAGGAGGCAGGCTTGGCTTCAGGTTCAGAACTAAAACCAGGAACTACAGCCTTTGTGCTTGGCTTGGGTGTTTGTGCGTATACTTAAGTGCACAAAATCTGATGGCCACTGCCCTTTGTATCAGCATCATAAAACATATATTGAGACTTGCTATGAGTGGGGCACCAGGCCTGGAGATACGAAGATATATAAAACAGGGGCTTCCAGTTTAGTTGAAAATTATGCCAGGCATAGTGGTTCATGCCTGTAATCCCAGCACCTTGGGAGGCAGAGGCAGGTGGATCACCTGAGGTCGGGAGTTTAAGACCAGCCTGACCAACAGGAGAAACACTGTCTCTACTAAAAATACAAAATTAGCCGGGCATAGTGGCGTATACCTATAATCCCAGATAGTCTGGAGGCTGAGGCAGGGGAATCACTTGAACCCAGGAAGCAGAGGTTACAGTGAGCTGAGATGGCACCACTGTACTCCAGCCTGGGCAACAAGAGCATAACTCTGTCTCAAAAAAAAAAAAGTTATAATATTTATTCACCCACAGGCTCACTTAACGAGCTGAACAGGGCATATGATCAAAGTCATGGCCCAAAAGAGAAACTGAAAATCTTTAGTCGAGGACTCAAAAAGTTTTCCTCAGCACAGGGCCCAGGCTGATATTGCTGGAGTCCCGGGTGAGGCCCGCAGGATGTGACAGGGAGAAATTCTCAAGGAGGGGGACACAAACAGGACTGGAAAGGGAGCAGGACTGAGCCACATGGATGAGAGAAAGGAGGCATTCCAGGCCTCTGGGGAAGCACAGGAGGTAGGAATGCTTGCCACCAGTGGTTTGGGCAAACACACAGAGTGGGTCACTGGGTCAGAGCCGAGGGTCAGGACGGGAGAGCTGCAAAGCCCAGACTCCTACGGAGAAGGGCCCTGACTGCCGGCCTGGAAGTTTGATCCTTACCACGCAGACAGTGGGGAGCCATTGAAGGCTGCTGGGCAGGAAGGTGACCCTGGCAAAGAGGCATTTTAAGTGAGATTACAGAGCAGGACTTTATCCGAAGCTTATTCAAAGCCCTGTGTGTATTTCAAGTGGCACTTGAGACAGTAAGTCGTAAAGCGTTTGCCCTGTGTCATGCAGACAAGAAAAAAGAAGGTTTAAGGGGCTCACAAAGAGATGCTTCAGTGAGAACAAAAAATGAAGAGGGGCACATTTTAAAGAAGGAAGCAAATCTCCAGGACAGAACTGCCAGCCAAGGTGTCTGGAAAACCGTAGCACGTTCTTACGCGACTGAAATACCCTCTTTAGCTGAGGGTGTTCGGCCTCCTTTTTTGGAGGTGAGCTGTGATGTCAAAACCCTGGGTTGTGGTGTAGGATGTGGGGCAGCCAGGAAGGGGCAGATGAATGGAAATAGCAATACTGGGCCCTGGGCTGCCACCCTTTGAAGCCCACCCTCTCCAGGAGACTCCTGTATCGGCTTCTCTCAGCAGCACCTCGGCGTTTCTGCCAGAGTAGCTGGGTTCTTTAATTATCTCCAATATTTTTTCCTCTTAGAACAATAAACCTTTTTAAAATCCCTGCCAAGTTTTGAATCTGAGCTTTTTCACTGTCGCTCCTAATTGTGCATGGCGAGGCAGCGGACAGGGCTGCTCAGGGGCAGTGAACTGGGCAGCAACCTCAAGTCACAAATTAGCATTTAGGTAAGGGGGAGGAGGAAGTCAGGATTACAATTCTGTCTCTGTGTAACAACTTGGGGGCAAGCTCCCTGAATGGTAAGGCAAAGCTGAGCAAGCCAGAGAAAGGGCCGGAGTTCGGCACAAAAATCAGCCAGAGGGAACTGAAGGTGAGGGGCCTGCACTGCTCCAGGTGGCTCCGCAGCTCCGGGGAGCCTGGCTCCCCCCTTTCTCTGGCCTCTGCAAGGGGCCCCTCCCCTTCACTCTCCCAGCCACACTCTGGAGGGCTTTGGGGCACTTTCAGTCTCTGTAAGTTCAACATTAACACAGAGGACTGCAAACTCAAGCTTTGGGGTCAGAAGGAAATGCTCCCCTCTCCTGCCCCCTAAGACTAGCACCAGGCACCATCAGGCCCTCATATGGCAGTCCTGGTCAGGTGATCCAGCTAACCAGAACCTTCACAGTCAAGTTCAGTAAAAACTAAATGTCTCTAGAGCAGAGGGTTGTACAACCTGGGGTGACCCCGGCCACAGTGCTGCTTCTGCCCAAACCTCATTCCCCTGTGGCAACTGTGACCATACGTGCCAGACTTTCCAGAACTGTCCTGATTTTACATGTTTGTTCTCGAGTTTCTAGAAGCATACAGGTACCTGCCAGGGACTGTACCCTAATGTTTTGGTTTGACAAACGGTCACTGTGCCCGTGACACACACCTGGCACAAGGCCGCAAAACGGCATTTTTCCTCCAGGTGAAGCTCAGATACTTGGCTGGAAGAAAGGCCAGGCATGGAGAAACTCCAGAGCAGTGGAATCATCAGTGCCCGCCACTCTAAGTAGAGAGGCTGCCCATGCCCCGCATGAGGTGGTACCACCTAGCCACACGGCAACCTAACTGGGCTGAGAGCTGCCCGTGAGCATCTTCTGCCTAGGACAGGGAGTTATCAGGTTAAGATTCAAAATGTGAAAACAATGGCCCTGCACAAATCCAATACATGCTTTTTTTTTTTTAACTATATTTTAAATCTCTCTATACAGTTATTCCCCTGTAAGCCCCTCAACAAGAAACTGTTTGCCTTCTTTCCATACTTGCCGGCTTGGCTCCGTTCCTGTAAGGCAGCATCGCAGATGTGAGGACCCGGCCCTGGTCTGTGCCACAGTCCCTGCTAAGAAAGCAGGCCTTGGGGCTCCTCTGGAGAAAATGTGCATGAATCACTCCTCTGCTCCTCCCAGATCCAGACCACCAGCACACACACACCAAGTGCCAGCACTTAGGAGTTTCCTTTTTGCCCAGAACACAATAAAGGAATTAAGGACCCACCACCTACTAAGTTTCTGCAGCTGACACTTCCAGTCTTAAAGTCTAGCACGCCAGCTCAGTCACACATGGTCTGACGAGTTCTCTTTGCAACTCAGCCCCAACCCAGCCACCCGTGCAATTTTGCTAATTCAAACAGCTTTCCCGTTTAAAGAGGTTGATAGCCATCTCCCATCTCCTTTTCCTGCTGACGTCATCCCACATTTTCTCTGAAGACAAATAAGGGTACAGTTCCTAGGACAGTTTTCAGGCTGCCAAAGTGGGAGTGTAGTGGCCTCCCGAGTCCACCCCACATCTCAGGTTTTGGGCAAGTCGTCAAAAGTGAGAGAGAGGGAAAGAACGAAATCACCTAGCTAGGGTTAAAGGGCAAAAAGAATTTGGAGATTGCAGCTCAGACCCAGATCTATCCTGCGCATTTGCAAGGCAAAGCTGCGTTTTGTTCGCCACCACCGAGGTCTTGCACAATAGCCTGTGTATAAACATCCACGCCAACAATGCCTGACTGTGCAATCACGCTGTAATTACAGGCCGGCAGGAAGCTGCTGCTAGGAACTATACCATTCAACCTCTAGGACACCCCATCTCGAGTCTCCACGGCTCGAACGCACTTTCCTGCACACACCAACGTGTCTCCGCCGCCGCTACAGTTGCAGTCTCGCCGCTGGCCCGAGCCGCCAGCCTCGAGTTATTCTGCAGGGATGTCACAAACTTCTCAGCTGTTCTTTAAAAAACCCTGCGCCACGAGGCTACCGAGGGCGGCGGGAACCACCAGCAAAGTTCCCATGCACATTCCTGCAGCCCTTGCAGTTTTAGGAAACAGAAAAGAACGAGATGCCACCGAGTCCGCTGGAAGCGGGTTTCTGAGTTTTATATAGAAAACACTCACATATGTACGTGGGTGTGCTGACAGTTTTGATGGCTAAATTGCAAAGTGTTAGGCCTTAGCGATCACTGTCAGGTTCGGGACGTGGTTCGGGAGGTGGGCGGAGGGGGACTCAGGAGCATTTCAAGGGGGATTGGGGGCAATTCCGGTTTTGTTTTCTGGAAATGCGTAGGGTTGTTTTCCCAAACTTCCGAGCTACTCTGCTCTTGGTCCCAGGAAGGCCGAGCAAATAAAAGTCGGGGGAAAGTTCTTTTAACTTCCTTCCTGCGCCCACGACGAGGGCTGCGAGAAGGAAGAGGTCGTTTCCCAAGGAAGCACCGGGCGGGGACCGAGGGTTGGCTGCGCCCAGCCTGCAGGGATGGGGGCGCGGGGCGGAGGGTCGGCTCCAGACCTAGGCCCCGGAAAGCCCCTTCCTCCCACCCCTCCTCTCGCCAACGGCGCCTGGACGTGGCCCGGCTGCAGCCCTGGCTGTTTGAAGTCCCGCAGCAAAGAGGCGACAACACCGGCGCAGCACGGAGCCCAGACCCCGGCCGCGGAGCTCCCTCACTGCAGCGCCCCCGCACCCCGGCGCCCAGCCCAACGCGGCCAGCCACATCCGCGCCCGTGCGGCCCAGCCGGAACCCCAGAACGGTTCCGAGCCCCACGCCGGCGCCCGGTGGCTGGAGGGGGCGGCGAGCCCGCGACTCACCTGCGTGCTAGATCCCAGGGAGGCTCGGAGGGGCGCGGGGCACAGGCGAGCGCGACCCGCAGACTCAAACTTTGTTGCTCTCGGGACGGCGCAGTCGTCACTTCCTCGCGGAGCGGGCGGCGCGGCCCGGGCGGTGACCCAGCAGCTCGCGCGGTGGCGCGCCAGGCCCTGCAGCCGCTCGCCCCGCCCGCGCCCCCGGCTCCGCGCGCCCCAGACCCCTGGCGCCGTCTCCCCGCTCTGCGCGCGCTCGGCTGCGGGGGTGCGGGCAGCCCTGCGCGGCGGGCCGCCTAGCCTGCAGCCCCCTGGGAGGGAAGGCTGGCTCCAGCCGCGTGGTTTCCTCGCCAAAGTGCGAAGTGGGGCGCCGTGCTGGAGTCCCCTGCTCCCAGGCTGGTCTGGAAGATGGTGTTGGGGTTCAGGGCCCCCGGAGAGCTGGGGTTCCAGGAGAAACACCAGTATACAGAGGGATGGGGGAGGGGAAAGAAAGTTTTTCCCTTTGGTGTTGGGACTAAAAAGGGCATGTCAGAAAGCAGTGTGCTCTGTGTGTTCTTAAATAATGCCTTAAGTGGGCCTGAAAACAAGGGTCCCTGTCCCCACGTTCTCTCTAAAAGTCTGTATGATGCCCCTCGTCATTTCCACGGGTTGTATAAGTGAGCAAGACGTTTACCAGGTATCACACTTCAGGGGGTTATTTCAGCGCCCAATCTGGGGCTGCCGAGTGGTTTCTGTTCTAATCCTCCCTCGCGATTTCCACCTCTTCCTTTAAACTCAACTCACAGAGTACTGAGTCTGATGCATTGGGTGTTTCATTACCGGTCAAAAGTGACTTGGAGGGTAGGGTAGAGGCCTGAGAAGGGCAGCTTCAGGCAATAGTGATCCTGAAATTTATCGTTGCTCAAAATAAATGTGCTCACCTTATTAAAAACTACAACAGAGAGCCACCTTTTGCATAAGTAGCAACCACGTAGTTAAATAGCAGTCTTCAAGGAAGAATTCCTGATCCCATAAGGCTAGAGAAAAAACGGGGTTAGCCTTTGCTGTGGTTAAAAAAAAAAAAAAAAGCGGACATTCGAAACTGCAGTGAAGGGCTTTCATAACAGAAACATTAGCCTCATTGTAGCTTGTCGTGGAAAACAGGGACCTTTTAATAGGTGGTTCAAAAGCAACAGTTAGGGCTCAACAATTTTCCTTTTTTCCCTAAATACCGCTTCTCCTAGCACATTGGCCAGATAAAACTTCTCCCTTCCAATGCTTCATCTTTTTATGAAAACACAGGAAACCATAGACTTGAGTGAAGGCTTTGTTCAGAAAGGTGGATGTAAGACTGATGGAAAATGACATTTGGGAAATGATTCCCCAGGTCTGTGTTAATCCCTCATGGAAAGCCACAGACTCACCCAAAGATAGGAAGTATAAAGATCGAAGCTCTCCTAGCAACATGAAATCCTCCACGTTGCAGCTGCTACGCCCTAGTTCTGATTTTTACTAAGATATTAATGGCACATTATAAATACAAAATGTGCAATGCAAGAAAAATAATATTGCTTTCAGAAATAAGTGGATCATTAGACTCAATAATTAAACTTTTCTGAAATTCTTCTTACATCATACTATTGTGGGGAGATGGTGAAAGGATTGCCCATTTCAATTTTGGAATAAATAGAAGTAATTCCTTAGTGCATTCTGCTTAAGGCAACCAATGAGTAGAGAGAATATGTCAGCCAGGCTTCTAAAGGCAATCATGTGATACTCTATATTTGCTAAAACAAGAACAGAATATTTTTTTGTTCCACATGCGATTCCAAATTTTCAGTCACAGTTTCATGAATATTCAGTATTTCTGCCTGCCCAGGAGTAATTGGCAGACAATGTAAACATGTGAAGGCCTGACACTTACACATACATTGCTTTTTTCTGTATATAGGGTGGCAGTTGCTGGAGTACCAGGGCACCGTGTGGACGATGTGGTAGACAGCCTCTAAGATATGCCCCTGCCAATGATCTCTGCCTCCAGGTATTCATACCCTTCTATAATCCCCTCTCTTTAAGTGTGGGCTGAATCCATTGACTGAGTTCTGACAAATAGAATATGGCCAGTGATGTGATGTTACTTCTGAGACTAGGTTATAAACACAACTTCGGCTTCTATATTGGGTCCTCTCTACGCCTTTTGCTCTCTCGGAACACTCACTGTGAGGGAAGCCATCTATTGGCAGCCCAGTAGAAAGGGAACTAGGCCTGCCAGCCACCGTTTCAGAGAGCTTGGAAAGGGATGCCTCTCCCTCCCCCCATATTAATCAAGACTTCAGATAAGACCTTCAACCCCTCCCAACAGCTGGACCACAGCCTCCCTCAGGCCCTTCAGGCAGAGGCACCCAGCTAAGCTGCCTGGATTCCTGACCCACAGAAACTATAAGATAATAAATGTTGTCTTAAGCTGCTGTGTTTTGAGGAATTCATTACATGGCCACGAATAACACAGATCTGTGGAGAATCCATGGGGTCCCAGTGATAACACTCTACGGCCTTCCTGATAGAACATGGAAAGGAAAGCAGGGGCCGGAGCCAGATCTAAGTGCAAGACACAAACCCCAAGACCAGAAGGCCCAGCTCCAGTCCTTCTGCAGAGCAAGGGCCATTCTCAAATTTAAACTAGGTCAGGGGGTGTGGACTGCTGCTTGGTCCCAGGCAGCCCTGGTATTGGGTGTCACCTACCTGACAGCACATGCAGATGTCTTTGTGTCACCAGAATTGACATCTGTCCAGGCACCCTCTTCCTCCTCCTCCGGGCATTTACCCTGATCCCTCAGGCTTGGCCCAAACAGTGGCTGTGGAGTCCGGGCTTCATCCTAGAAGGAGAGTTTGCAAGAAGGGCCTTCAACTCTGGCAGCCAGAAAGGGTAGGTGATTTTGGTTGGGGTTAGGGGAGTGTCAAAAAACTAGGAAGAAAGGCTTGTGGTCCTGCTGTTAAAGTCGTGGACTATCTCTGATAAGGATCACCTCCACACTGCTGCCAGGGCGAGGGAGAACATTCTGTCCACATGATGGTGTCTTAGTCTCAGCAACATTTCCTCTCTGGCTGGAACAAATTATTTACTTTTAAAATATAAAACAAAGTTTCAGGAAGCAGGAGAGATGTCATACTGCATCCCCGACCAGGGAAGGCATCTACTTGTGATTGCCCCCATGGCCCCTCCCTTCAGTCAATTCAGTACAAGCCGGCAATTGTAGAGGCCATTTCTGTTTTCCCTCCGGAGACACTAGGCTCAGATTTTTCTCATGTGCAGTGGCCGCAGCTGCTGTGTTGCCATGCCGTCATCCGGTTGCAATGACTTGTGAGGTTGTGGATGTGCCAGAACGTGAATCTATTAATTTAACAGGAACTGGGCTCAGCACATATATTCCTTGTTAGGTCATTTGCTTTGCTACCTAAACCACATCCAGTGTGTTCAGCAATGAGCATGTTTCCTAGAGCCTGGCTTTGCAAGAATGCCAAATGCCCCAAATTTTGAGTCTATACAGTCAGTTTTATATAATTAAATTACTGTGGAGGACATAAAGGCATTCTAGCATGGGGATGCAAACACATCAGTATGGGGAAAAAAAACCAAGGAGATGGGAAATGGTTAAAGTCTCTGGTCCTCATTCTCTACACATTTAGGTCCCCTCTGCAGCAGGTGTATATACTCCCATCCATAGTAACTCCTCCCTGAGCCCAGGTTGCTCATCACCAAGGTCTGAGCTCTCCAACACCACACTAGGTGTCATGTATCACAATAGAGGGAAGCACCATCCTTTTGTGTTCTGTTGAGCACGCAGACAGGCATTTTCCACTCACTCCTTCAGTTAATACTCACTGGGTGTCTACTAGTGGGTGTGCTAGAGATGTAAAGATGAAAAGGACATTCTTTCCCTAATGGGAAAGAATGACATACATTACAATGCAGTATGAGAAGCATTTGAGTTGAGCTTTGCAGAGAGCACTATGAGATCTCAGAGAAGGGGGCAAGTAAGTCTGTCTGAGGAGAGGGGTTATGGATCACCACCAGGGTGTTTCTTTTTACAAAGAAAGAATATATTAAAAATTAACTGGGTGTACTACATTAAGTAGTAATAAGTATTGTTTTGTGTGGCGTTTGTTTCGGTTATGTACAATGTCCATGAAGAGTCAAAATGTAAAACAAATTTCCTACATTCAGATAAAGAAGTGTGAAAGTTCTGAGTTTGGAGAGTGATAAATAAGGCCGGGCACAGTGGCTCACGCCTGTATTCCCAGCACTTTGGGAGGCTGAGGCAAGTGGATCACCTGAGGTCAGGAGTTCGAGACCAGCCTGGGCCTGGCCAACATGGTGAAACCCCATCTTTTCTAAAAATACACAAATTAGCTGGGTGTGTTGGCAAATGCCTGTGATCTCAGCTACTCTGGAGGCTGAGGCAGGAGAATCTCTTGAATCTGGGAGGCAGAGGTTGCAGTGAGCCGAGATCACATCATTGCACTCCAGCCTGGGCAACAAGAGCAAGACCCCATCTCAAGGAAAACAAAGAGAGAGAGAGAAAGAGAGAGAGAGTAAGAGAGAGGAAGTGCTAAATAACTACCACACACAGAATGTCTTTCGTGGGCCAGACATCAAGGTATTGGTGTCCCACTGTATAGCTGAAGAGATTAGCTATGACTTGAGAGATTTTCCAAATCCTTCCAGGTTCTCCCTCCTTAGTAAAGCAAAGGCCAAACCTGAATGACCAGCTCCTGGAGTCCTTTCTTAGCAGAGCAGAGGCCCTTTCCACCCAGAATAGCAAGGCCAACTCTAACATAGAGAAAGCCCCGTGTCCTTTCTGGCCTGCTGGGTGATAGGAATGGGAAAGGGGAGAGAAGAGGGTCAGAAGGGTCTCAAGTCTGTTCCTCCTCTCCAGGTCTCCCATGGGGTCTGGACAGGTGCACTACCTAATGAGTGCACAGAAGAAGGGGCTCTAACCCAGCTCCCCACTGGGGACTTTAGGAAGAACCTGTATCCAAGCCTTTTTTATGCCCAACCAGGGGCAGCCATGCCAAAGTGAACCTGGCGGTGAAAACCTGAGTAAGCAAAAGAAGCTCTGAGGCCAAGCTCTCCTGGGTCCCCCTGATTCTTTTTGGGTTTTTTTCCTGTTTTGTTTTCTTTGAGACGGAGTCATGCTCTGTTGCCCAGGCTGGGGTGCAATGGCACAATCTCACTGCACTCTCCGCCTCCCAGGTTCAGGCGATTCTCCCACCTCAGCCTCCAGAGTGGCTGGGATTACAGGCCTGTGCCACCACACCCAGCTAATTTTTGTATTTTTAGTAGAGACGGGGTTTCACCATATTGACCAGGCTGGTCTCCTGATCTTGTTATCCACCCACCTCGGCCTCCCAAAGTGCTGGCATTACAGGCGTAAGCCACCACACCTGGCCTTATTTTTTTTTTTTTGAGATAGAGTTTCACTCATGTTACCCAGGCTGGAGTGCAATGGCGCGATCTCGGCTCACCGCAACCTCCGCCTCCTGGGTTCA
>NW_016107369.1:5394506-5399953 GCF_001604975.1 Cebus imitator | reverse complement strand
AGACGGGGTTTCACCATGTTGACCAGGATGGTCTCGATCTCTTGACCTCGTGATCCACCCGCCTCGGTCTCCCAAAGTGCTGGGATTACAGGCTTGAGCCACTGCGCCCGGCCTAATTTTTGTATTTTTAGTAGAGATGGGTTTCACCGTGTTGGCCAGGCTGACCTCGTGATCCAGCCGCCTCGACCTCCCAAAGTGCTGGGATTACAGGCATGAGCCACTGTGCCCAGGCTTATCCCCCTGATTCTTGCATGGCATGGGTATCATGTTGGGAGCCAGCAACCTGCTGTGTATCGGACAGCCCTAATGGGGTAAGGTGACCCTACAGCAAGCTCACAGGTGGTCACAGGTCTGTACCACTGAGAACAGAGGGAGAAATGAGCATCAAGTTGCAGGAGGGAGGAGCCAGTGTTAGAGGGAGGGGGTCGGCTTTGCTGAAGAATTGACCACAAGTTTGCCTAGCAGAGTAGCGAGGCCTAAAGAGTAAGCAGAAATCCAGAGGACAAGGCAGCTTGGTATGGTGCTTAGGAACAAGGATTCAGGATGGCCCCAGGCTGCCTGGCTGCAAGGCCCGTCTCTGCTGCATCCTATCTGTTGACCTTGCACAAGTTACTGGTATTTTTATGCCTCAGCTTCTTTATCTGTAAAACAAGGATGATCATAACAATTGCACATATTTGATAAGGTTATCATGAGAATCAAATTAGTTTGTAAAGCTCTTACATATAAGCATTCTATAAGCATCAGTTAAATATGTAAGTAAATCATTCACCAGATGCCGGGTGCGGTGGCTCACGCCTGTAATCCTAGCACTTTGGGAGGCCAAGGCAGGCAAATCTCGAGGTCAGGAGTTCAAGACCAGCCTGACCCACAAAGTGAAACCTTGTCTCCGCTAAAAATACAAAAATTAGCTGGGCGCAGTGTCACTCGCCTGTAATCCCAGCTACTCAGGAAGCTGAGGCAAGAGAATCACTTGAACCCAGGAGGCAGAGGTTGCAGTGAGTTGAGATCACCGCTGCACTCTAGCCTGAGCAACAGAGTGGGACTACGTCTCAAAAAAAAAAATCATTCACCAGACAATAGGAGCCTACATGTATATATCAACATCACATGTCTCTCACACTCTCAAACTGTCAATTAAAAATTCCCCCAACCGCCAGGTGCGGTGGCACACGCCTGTAATCACAGCACTTTGGGAGTCCGAGGCAGGTAGATCACGAGGTCAAGAGATCAAGACCATCCTGGTCAACATGGTGAAACCCCGTCTCTACTAAAAAGACAAAAAGTAGCTGGGCATGGTGGCGCACGCCTGTAGTCCTAGCTGCTCGAGAGGCTGAGGCAGGAGAATTGCTTGAACCCAAGAGGCGGAGGTTGCGGTGAGCGAAGATCATGCCATTGCACTCCAACCTGGGTAAGGAGCGAAACTCCGTCTCAAAAAAAAAAAAAAAAAAAAAAAGCAGTATCTGGTATTTAAAAATCTATAAAAGAATAAAAGTTAAAAAAAAAATTCCCCCAACCATCATCAGCTTATGAGGAGGACTGGATCAGTTATAAATTGCACATTTAAGATGTAATCTACATTATGGCCAGGCACAGTGGCTCATGCCTGTAATCCCAGCGCTTTGGGAGGCTGAGGCAGGTGGATTACCTGAGGTCAAGAGTTGAGGATCAGCCTGACCAACGTAGTAGAACCCCATCTCTACTTAAAAGATAAAAAATTATCCGGGTCTGGTGGTGCATGTCTGTAATCCCAGCTACTTGGGAGGCTGAGGCAGGAGAATCGCTTGAACCCGGAAGGCAGAGGTTGCAATGAGCCGAGATCATTGCAATCTAGCCTGGGGAACAAGAGCAAAACTCCACCTCAAAAAAAAAAAAAGATGATGTAATCTAAATTAAAGGCTTGACCCCCTCCCCAAAACAGTCCAGCTGAGAAGACAGATGCTGAACAAGTCTTTACATATACTTACTTCCAATTGTCCAAAAGTAATTCAGGAGGGAACTGCATAGGTAGAATAAAGATCTTCTCCCAAATGTTCATATCCTAATGAATATTTGAATATGTTAGGTTGCATGACAAAAGATAAATTAAGGTTGCAGATACAATTAAGATTTGCTAATTAGCTGACCTTAAAGCAATTATTCAACCAGACTTCACTTCCCCAAAAAATAAAGACATAAAAAATAAAGCAATCATCCTTGGTTATCAAAGTAGGTTCATTGTTATCACAAGGGTTCTTAAAAAAGTGGAAGCTAGAGGCAGAAGAGGAATCAGAGTCAGAGGGAGATGTGATTATTTAAGAATGAGTGGTTGAAGACATATAGCATTGCTGGCTTTGAAGATGGAGGAAGGGGGTCATGACCCAAGAAATACAGATAGCTTCTGGTAGCCAGAAAAGGCAAGGAAATAAATTCTCTGGAGCCTCAGAAAGGAACACAATCTAGCCAACACCTTGATTTTAGCCTGTTAAACCTGCATTGGATTTTTGACCTATAAAACTGTAAGCTAAAAAAGTCTGTGTTGTTTTAAGCTGCCAAGTTGGTGGTAATTTGTTACAGTAGCCATAGAAAACTAATGCAGGAATGTCTTCTAAATGTGGTATTCTCCATGAAGTGTTTACACCAGGTATTAGAAGCCCTGGTTTTCATGTAAGAACCTGAGCAGAAAGTCAAACTAGGTGGGCCAAGCAAAGTCCCAGGATGCCAGGTCACCCAAAGGTTTCCAAAGTAACGAGCCACTAGAAAGCCAATGGCTTGAGTCCCAAACTCTGAGACAGTATCTTTTTTTTTTTTTTAGACAGAGTCTCACTCAGGCTGAAATGCAGTGGTGTGATCTTGGCCCACTGCAGTCTCTGCCACCCAGGTTCAAGCACTTCTCCTGCCTTAGCTGATTTTTTTAGTTTTTTTTTAAGTAGAGACAGGGTTTCACCATGTTGACCAGGCCGCTCTCGAACTCCTGATCTTGAGTGATCTACCTGCCTCCCAAAGTGCTGGGATTACAGGCATGAGCCACTGTGCCTGGCACTGAGACACTATCTTGAAAGTACGATCTGATTGCCATCCCCTGGCTTAGGGATGAACTGTAATTCACACATTATTTCTTGAAGCTTCTTCTTGGAGTTTTTGTTTTGTTTTGTTTTGTTTGAGATGGAGTTCCACTTTTGTTGCCCAGGCTGGAGTGTAATGGTGCGATCTTGGCTCACTGCAACCTCCGTCTCCCAGATTCAAGAGATTCTCCTGCCTCAGCCTCCGGAGTAGCTGGGATTACAGGCATGTGCCACTACCCCAGCTAATTTTTTGTATTTTTAGTAGAAACTAGTTTCTCTGTGTTGGTCAGGCTGGTCTCGAACTCCCGACCCCAGGTGATCCGCCCATCTCAGTCTCCCAAAATGCCGGGATTACAGGCATGAGCCACCACACTCAACCCTTCTCAGACTTGTTAGCCTAGCAGGCCACAGTGTGGAGTCCAAGTGTAGAAATGGGTAAGGCAAAACCTTCCTAGATATGAGTCTGCCAGACGTGGTAGCTCATGCCTGTAATCTGAGCTAAGCACTTTGAGAGGCTGAGGCAGGTAGATTGCCTGAGCTCAGGAGTTCGAGACCATCCTGGGCAACATGGTGAAACCCCGTCTCTACTAAAATACAAAAAATTAGCTGGGTGTGGTGGTGTGCGCCTGTAGCCCCAGCTGCTGAGGAGGCTGAGGCAGGAGAATTGCTNAACCCCGTCTCTACTAAAATACAAAAAATTAGCTGGGTGTGGTGGTGTGCGCCTGTAGCCCCAGCTGCTGAGGAGGCTGAGGCAGGAGAATTGCTAGAACCCAGAGGTGGAAGTTGTAGTGAGCCGAGATCGCACCACTGCACTTCAACTTGGGCGATAGAGCAAAACTCCATCTCTTAAAAAAAAGGAAATGGTTAACAAAAGTAAACCAGAGTCAGCCGTCCAAAGCTGCTGTGGAAATTCTGTGCATCTGATGACCACAGGAGCCCAGCAAGGCTGTACCACCACCCAGAGTTTGTCAATAAATCTTTCACAATGGGCCGGGCGCGGTGGCTCAAGCCTGTAATCCCAGCACTTTGGGAGGCCGAGGCGGGTGGATCACAAGGTCAAGAGATCGAGACCATCCTGGTCAACACGGTGAAACCCCGTCTCTACTAAAACTACAAAACATTAGCTGGGCATGGTGGCGCGTGCCTGTAATCCCAGCTACTCAGGAGGCTGAGGCAGGAGAATTGCCTGAACCCAGGAGGCGGAGGTTGCGGTGAGCCGAGATCGTGCCATTGCACCCTAGCCTGGGTAGCATGAGTGAAACTCCGTCTAAAAAAAAAAAAAAAAAAAAAAATCTTTCACAATGGATAGAAAAACACAAACTCAAGGATCAAGGCAACTTGCATGGCATTTCTGGGACCCAGGTTGGCCAGTCCTGCTGGAGCCCGGATTTTTCACCCCACACAAGGTGCTTTTTCCTGTCTGAGATAGGTGAACATTTATTGGCGGGCACAGTGCAAAGGTCAGAGCCCACTGCACAGTGAAGAGGAAGTCTTTTCACAGCCTTCTTCCAGTAATAAATGTTGGTCCTGGGACATCAGTCTTTGCACAATGTGGGAGGTGTCATTTGGGTATATAGGCCAAGGGGTTGCTAGGCATTTGTGAGATTATTTTAGGGCCCACAGCTCTTTTTGGGAAGAAGGAAGCCTGTCTCTTCTGGGTGTAGTAATATCTGGGGATTACAGCAACCAGGTGTGTGGCAGTAAATAGAGTCCATGGGAGGCTGCAGAGCTTCAGGGATCTTCATGAACTGAAATTCTTTGCAATAGCTCCAAGGAACTGTGTATAAAAGCTGTAGTTTAGGGAAGGCTTGGACAGGACAAAAGGCTCCATGATCCCTCTAATTTATCCCCTTTTGCTTCCCAATTCCAAACAGAATTCCCCAGGAGGCAATGAGCTAGAAGGACCTCTTTGGATAGCCAGCTCTAAATTATATTTATATTTATATCTAGAACAGCCTAACACATCTGCTGGAACATCTGTGGTCCCCATACCACTCTTTTAGAATCACTAGCTAAGGACATCCCACTAGAATGGCCTTTGCCCTGTACCATTGTGCTTGGCCTTGTTTTACTGACATAATTTTTGCCCTTTGCCCCCAGTTAGAGGGTGTGGCCACTGACTCACCTGCCAGGAACTCATTGCCTGAGTCCAGTCAATAGGTTAACTCCCATCTGAGTTGGTTGCAAAGAGCCTGAGGACCCATGGAATGCCACAGAATTCCTCTGGGCCATGGGTCCACATCCCAGGTCCTTGTATGGTTCCAGCAGTATCAATGAGCTCCTGTCCTCAGCTGCTTTGGCTTTTTTTTTTTTTTTTTAGACAGAGTTTTGCTCTGTCACCAGGATGGAGTTCAGTGGCGCGATCTTGGCTCACTGTAACCTCCGCTTCCTGGATTTAAGCAA
>NW_016107369.1:5386697-5390351 GCF_001604975.1 Cebus imitator | reverse complement strand
TTTTTTGACATGAGTCTTGTTCTGTCGCCCAGGCTAGAGTGCCGTGTCGTGATCTCGGCTCACTGCAACCTCTGCCTCCCAGGTTCAAGCAATTCTCCTGCTTCAGACTTCTGAGTAGCTGGGATTACAAGTGTGTGCCACCATGCCCAGCTAAGTTTTGTATTTTTAGTAGAGACAGGGTTTCCCCCTGTTGCTCAGGCTGGTCTAGAACTCCCGACCTAGTGATTTGCCCACCTCGGCCTCCCAAAGTGCTGGGATTACAGGTGTGAGCCACTGTGCCCGGCCTGGCCTTTCTTTAGCCTAGGAATTTACTCTTCTCTAGACAGAGGAATAAAATGAACAGCCATTAGTCCTGACAGCCAGAGGCCTGGATTCAAGGTCTTGGTTATAAATACAAAATACCTGCCTCAGATGTGGACCCTACATAACAAATAACATCTTACTTGATGGCCCATGTAGTCCTCATTTCAGATGAGAGGCCAGACCAAGTCAAGGATCTTGTTGACTGCATCATGGTGACTGTCAGATCTTACTACATTTATTTTAGGGATTGATAAACGTGATGCAAGAGATGGGTGAACATCCCACAACCAACTGCAGTGTGGCCACCGTGGGTTCTCCCAGCATGCATTATTTTCAGGAAGCAGATAACATTTGGAAGATTATATTCTTTCTCCCATCTGTGGGTTTATGGAGCTTCTAATAGCTATGCAAAGGAATGATTTATAGGGTTTCTAATAGCTATGCAAAGGAATGATTTGAATTGTCTAAACACCATCAAGGCTGTGAATTGAGGGCTATATACATCGAAAAGTAAGACACGTGACAAAATCCACAAGCAAGACTCCAAGTGCTCCTTCCAGAACTGAAACCAATATGAATCAATATAGAACAGAAAGCACTGGTGGACTTGGGCTTCTGCTTCTCTGTCTTCCCCACCCTGTGCCTTCCAGTGTAGCAGAGAACTGTGAGCTCGCTTTCCATAGACTGTATGTACTTAACTCTTGTTGGAAGACAGTTCTCCATGGGTCTCTCATGTCTGCATGCCTTGCAAGCAGAATCACTGCTGTTTGTTTCAGACTAATTTTTTTTTTTTTTTTTTTTTTTTTTTTTTTTTTTTTTTTTTTTGAGATGGACTCTTTCTCTGCCACCTAAGCTGGAGTGCAATGGTGAAATCTTGGCTCACTGCAATTGCCACCTCCCAGGCTCAAGTGATTCTCTGCCTCAGCCTTCCCAGTAGCTGGGATTACAGATGCCCGCCACCATGCCTGGCTAATTTTTGTATTTTTAGTAGAGACAGGTTTCACCATGTTGGGCAGGCTGGTCTTGAACTCATGACCTCAGGTGATCTGCCTGCCTCGGTCTCCCAAAGTGCTGGGATTACAGGCCTGAGCCACTGCACCCGGCCTAAGACCAACTTTTTAAGAGAGTTTCTTTCCCAGAGCAAAGCAAAGTATGTTTACTGTTTATTAGCTAAGATTCTAAGCAGGGTGCTTTGGCTCACACTGAGGCTGGGGCGGGAGGATTCCATGAGCCCAGGAGCCTGAGGTTGAGTGAACTATGATTGCCTGGGTGATAGAGCAAGATGCTGATTCAAAAAAAAAAAAAAAAAAATTCTGGTTCCCCAAGCTTAAAGCTATACTCTCTTGTGACGTGCTTTGCTGTGTGTACAGATGTCACCTGGTCCCCTTTGCATTGCCTTTGGGAACTGGGACTCAGGAAACCAGCACAAGGTAATATCAATATTTTTGCTATTGCTATTGCTATGAGTAAATAAAACCTTTTGTCTCAGACACACCTAGAAGTCTTGTGTCTTCTGCCAGCATCCATGAAACTGTGGCAGCCTCACTTGTTAGCTTGCAAGTAGGATAAAATCTTAAACCCTCCAAAGTTCTTGACAAGCTCTCATTTCTTTCTCATATAACACACTCCTTCAATCCACCAACAAATTCCCCTCACCCCATGATCCTTAAAGCCACCTAGGCAGTTTAGGTCGAGGCGAAACTACTCATGTAGAGATAAGAACAGACCAAATTAAAGAGCAAGACTGGACCGGGCGCAGTGGCTCACACCTGTAATCCCAGCACTTTGGGAGGCCGAGGCAGGCAGATCATGAGGTCAAGAGATTGAGACCATCCTGGCCAACATGGTGAAATCCCATCTCTACTAAAAATACAAAAACTAGCTGGGTGTGGTGGCATGTGCCTGTAATCCCAGCTACTCGGGAGGCTGAGGCAGGAGAATTGCTTAAACCGGGAGGTGGAGGTTGCAGTGAGCTGAGATCATGCCACTGCACTCTAGCCTGGTGACAGAGCCAGACTCCATCTCAAAAAAAATAAAATAAAATAAAGAGCAAGACTGAAGCTAAACCAGGACCTGGTGACAGGGCTGAGATATCCAGAAGCTTGGTTTAAGGCCAAAACCAGAGAAAGATCATTGTAATTCTGGGTTTTCATAGCTATATTGTTGGTTGTGTGTTCCAGCCAATTGACCAACAGGCAATTCTAAACATGCTTAAGTGAAAAAACTTACTGGTTTTCTCATCTGTAAAATGAAATGAGTTAGATTGTTTCTGATGTGCCTTCTAGCTGTAAAATTTGTGCTTGTAACAGGGCTGCCTAGCATACACATTAGGCACTTGACCTAATTTAAAATAATGATTGCAAAGAGGACTATGATGTACTGGAAAGGACATAGCATTAGCGTTAAGAAGCCTGAATTAGGCCAGGCGTGGTGGCTCATGCCTGTAATCCCAGCACTTTGGAAGGCTGAGGTGGGCAGATCACCTGAGGTCAGGAATTTGAGACCAGCCTGACTAACATGATGAAACCCCATCTCTACCAAAAATACAAAAATTACCTGGGCGTTGTTGTGGGCGCCTGTAATCCCAGCTACTAGGGTGGCTGAGGCAGGAGAATCACTTGAACCCAGGAAGCAGAAGTTGTAGTGAGCTGAGATTGCGCCACTGCACTCCAGCCTGGATGACAAGAGGGAAGCTCCGTATCAAAAAAAAAGAAGGCAGCCTGAATTCTAGGCTTGGCCTGCCACTACCTAGCTGTGTGACACTGGACAAGTCACTTAAATTACCTGGAGGAGACAAGTGGGGACATAGACTTAAGATGGTTTTGGATGGCTCAGAGATGTGGTATTAAATTATATTGAAAAAGTAATTTTTCTTTTCAGTTCTCTTTTTGTTTTTCTGATGATGTCAAAGAGAGAGTCTCAGTTTAGAACTGGTGTGTCTTCAACAACTCTTTAATGCTTCTTATCCTCCTTTTTTGGCAAATAGAGAAGTCTCAAGCTCAGATACTTCACAGGCAGCACTAACTAGATAGTATTTAATAACATTGCTCAGCTCTCCTTGCTTTATTTTTGTTTTGCTTTCATTGTGGCAAATAATTCAAGTTTTCTACTTATAAGAATGATGCAGTTTCCTTTAAAAGTAAATTAATTATGAAAATGTTCTAAAATTGATTGTTGTAATGTTGCACAGTTCTGTGAATATACTAAAAAAAGAAAAAACAGGCAGGGCGCGTGTGGCTCAAGCCTGTAATCCCAGCACTTTGGGAGGCCGAGGCGGGTGGATCACAAGGTCAAGAGATCGAGACCATCCTGGTCAACACGGTGAAACCCCGTCTCTACTAAAACTACAAA
>NW_016107369.1:5376263-5386182 GCF_001604975.1 Cebus imitator | reverse complement strand
CTGTACTCCAGCCTAGGTGACAGAGTGAGAACCTGTCTCAAAAAAAAAAAAAAAGTAAACTGGCATCCTTTTGTAGTTCATAAGTGTGACAATTGGCTTTTCACTCGTGTGTGAGATGTGCCTCACTCAAACCTTGTTATATTGTCAGCACATTGCCTATCTGATGTGGAAAAAAAAAAAAAGAAAAATGTACTTTGGAATCAGATGTGTTCTTGTGGTCCTAGCTACTCGAGAGCCTGAGGCAGGAGGATCTCTTGCAACCAGGAGTTCAGGGCTGTACTGTGCTATGATCATATCTGTGGATAATAGCCATTGCACTCCAGTCAGAGCAACATAGTGAGGCCTCATCTTTTTTTCTTTTTTTTTTTTTTGTGAGACAGATCTTGGCTCACTGCAACCTCTGCCTCTCAGGCTCAAGCAATTCTTTTGCCTCAGTCTCCCGAGTAGCTGGGATTACAGGCATGCATCACCATGCCCAGCTAATTTATGTGTTTTGGTAGAGACAGGATTTCACCATGTGGGCCAGGCTGGTCTTGAACTCCTGACCTCAAGTGATCTGTCCACCTCAGCCTCCCAAAGTGCTGGGATGACAGGCGTGAGCCACTGCGCCTAGCCCATCTCTTAAATAAAATAGTACATTGATTAATGTTAAAAAAAAAAAAAAAAGGAAACTAATTTAAATAAAATATTAAGCAAAAAATAGTATAGGTGGTCAGTTGACATAGAAAAAGTTGTGCAGAAGATGCAAGACTAAAGTTTGGAAAAGTACTGCAATGTCATATTGGACACGTTTCTTAACTCTCTCATCCTGATTCCTGGCCATTTACAGATGAATGAGCTGTGGCTCAGAGAGGTTAAGTAACTTGCCTGGAGTCACAGAGCTAGTGAGTGGCTCAAGGATGAGATTCAACTCACTCTCTCTGACTTCAAAGCTCCTGCTCTTTCCCTTTCACCACATTACCCCCTCTTCGCCCAACCTGATTAAACAGAATCCACCTGTCCAGCCTGGGCAACATGGCAAAACCCCATCTCTACCAAAAATACAAAAAGTAGCCAGGTGTGGTGGTGCATGCCTGTGGGTCTAGCTTCTCAGGAGGCTGAGGCGGGATGATGGCTTGAGTCTGGGAGGCAGAGGTTGCAGTGGGCTGAGATTGTACCACTGCACTCTAGCCTGGGTGACAGAGTGAGACCCCATCTCAAAAAAACAAAAACAAATACAGAATCCACCTGCCATGGAAGGGGGTATTTAGAACCAGGGAGGAAGAGGGAGACAAAAGGAACTCCATCCCTTTCTCAAAGCTGAGCATCCTCAGTCTGGCTGCCAGCCTGAGCGACCCACCTTCCTGGTTCCGGTTTCCCATTGTCTCCCCTGTCCCCAGCTGTCCAGTGGAAAATTTTCTTTCTTCATCAGTCCCCCAGGGGCTGGAGTCCTTTCCTGCTGCTGGATCCCCACCAACTCCTGCTGGGTTTTTCTCCTCCCATCTACTCACCTATTCAGACTGTGGCCAACTGCCTGGCATTGGGCCATTGCAGACCCTTGACCCTCTGAGGCTCAGCTGGTATCTTGGTCCCCACCAATCTTCTGGTTTGATGGTGAGCTCCTCTACAATGAAGTAATCAAACCTAGGCTACTTCTCCCTCCTGCCACTGCCAATCCCCATTTCAGGCCACCATCATCTCCTGACTGGGCACCTAGCATGCCCTCCAGCCTTGCGTGCCTCCATTCCTTCAACTAGTATGGTTCAAAGTGAATTTACTGAGGTACAACTTGATTAGGAAACACTGCTTGGCTGGGTGCGGTGGCTCATACCTGTTATCTCAGCACCTTGGGAGGCCAAGGCGTGTGGATCACCTGAGGTTGGGAGTTCAAGATCAGCCTGACCAATATGGAGAAAGCTGGCTCTACTAAAAATACAAAATTAGCCGGACGTGGTGGTGCATGCCTGTAATCCCAGCTACTCCGAGAATCGCTTGAACTCAGCAGGCAGAGGTTGTGGTGAGCCAAGATCGCACCATTGCACTCCAGCCTGGGCAACAAGAGTGAAATTCCATCTCAAAAAGAAAGAAAAAAAAAAAGGAACCTCTCTGCTTATCCTTCAGGATCTTCCCACTGTCCTGTGCATAAAGCCTTGACTCCTTAGCCTGGATTTTAAAGAACTTTGTGGACTGGTGCCTCCAGCCTGTTCTCTCTCCAGTCTCTTCATCCCAGACAAGCCAGTCATTTGATACTGATTACAGTCCCTGAAGGTTTCTAGATGTCCTTGACATACAGTTGGTACTCACTAAATAGTAATTAACACACCATGGCCTCCTGCCGCCAGTCTTTGTACTTGCTGTTCCCTCTGTCTGGAATGCCTTTTCCTCCCCTGTTCTCCCAATTCTGCCTGGCTGTTTTGGACTCTCCTCACATGTGTTCTCAAGGAAGCCCTCCTTGCCTTCCCATGTCAGGTACCTCTTTCTGTGCTCCAATAATACCCTCTGCTTTCCTCTGGAAGCACAGGCCTTGGAGTCTTAACTTCCTGGATTGATTGATTGATTTATACTCCAGTCTGTCACCCAGGCTGGAGTGCAGTGGCATGATCTTGGCTCACTACAACCTCTGCTTCCTGGATTCAATAGATTCTCCTGCCTCTCAGCCTCCTGAGTACCTGGGATTACAGGCAACCGCCACCACACCCAACTAATTTTTGTATTTTTAGTAGAGACCAGGTTTCACCATGTTGGCCAGACCGATCTTGAACGCCTGACCCTTGTGATTTGTCGCCTCGGCCTCCCAAAGTGCCAGGATTACAGGCATGAGCCACCGTGCCCAGCCTATATATTTTTGAGACAGGGTCTCACTCTGTCACCCAGGCTGAAAAGCAGTGGTATAATCAGGGCTCACTACAACCTCTGCCTCCTGGGCTCAAGCGATCCTCACACCTCAGCCTCTCAAGTAGCTGGGACTACAGGTGCATGTAGTCCGACTAATTTTCTGTATTTTTTGTAGAGACAGGGTCTCACCATGTTGCCCAGGCTGGTCTTGAACTCCTGGCCTCAAGCGATCTGCCTGCCTTGGCCTCTCAAAGTGCTGGGATTACAGGTGTGAGCCACCGCCCCCAGCCTGCATTTAAATTCTTGGTATGCTACATGCCCCAGCTGTGTGACATTGGGCAAGTCACTTCTCTGTGTCTCCGTTTCCTCATCTGTAAGACAGAGATAGTATAATATCTACTAATATGGTTTCTATAAGGATTATATGCAACAATGCAGCATCAATGGCTTAGTGCAGAGTCTGGCATATAGTGAACACTCCATAAATGTTAGGTATTATTATTCCAGCCCACAGCATAATCTATTGTAGACACCAGTTCTCTGCTTTGTCTTCCTCATTCTAAGCTCCTTGGGGACAGGAAGTATGTCTCATTTACCATTGAACCTCTCTTAGAACCTGACAAACATGGTGCTCAACACATATTTATTGAATGGATGAATGAATGAATGAATGAATGAATGACTCACTTTTTGGTTTAGCTCAGCAGACTTTGCCTAATCCTGAAGTTCTTTCTGGATTCCCAAGACCAGTTTTCCTTGCTCTGGCCTGGGCAGGTCACAGCCCAGATTTTGTTTATGGCATTTTGATTTCAGATCTAAGGAACTGGACTTAATACAAGACAGAAATTCCCCCAGGTAGTGTATAAGAGAAGTCACCCAGAGTTTGGTAGAAATGTCCTCTCAGCACCTCCACCTCCCTTTGCTCTGATTTGTCATGATGAGGCATGGGCAGCACTCAAATGGAACAGGTCATTCATCCTTTCGGTGAGGGTCTGCAGGGCCAGGTCCTGTTGGGTGCCGAGGATGGGCTAGGGAAGGTAGGGTATGAGCCCTGTTTCCAGAGCTTCCTAAGGAGTGTCTGGGTCCAGATCTGGCTGGCCAGGCAAGGAGACACGCAGTTCCGGTGCTGTGTACACACAGCCCATGTCAGGATGTGACCAAAGTGTGGGACTGGGAATCAGGGCAGGAAGGCAGGACCAAGCGCTCTGGTTCCTAGGATCTGGAGCAAGACAAAGGTGAGGGCAGGAGGTGAGCAACTCTGAGAGGAGGCTGAGTGGAGCCCGGCAGAGGTCAGAGTGTATTAGGCAAGGTCCTCCAAGGCCCAGCACCGTCAGGGAGGAGAGCAGCCCCAGTGCAGGGCGTATTGTCAGCCTTGCTCTTTTTTTTTTTTTTCTTTCCTTCCTGTCCCCGGGGAGGAGCTAGAAGGCAGAGAGAAAGACACTCAGGACTTCCCATCCCAGAAGATAAAGGTGAGGAAAGAAGCACCAGCAGCCACAGGCCAGTATTCCAGAGCAGCTTTGGGCTCCTGTCAAGATCTGCTTGGAGAAGGAAGTGGTTGTGGGGCTGGAGGGTGGCCTGTTCCTGAGCTGGCTGCTGGCAGCACAGCAAGGAGGCAACACTGAGAACCTCGGCACGAGGCCCAGTCCTGCTGCTAAACCAACTGTGTGGCCTTGCATAAGTCACTTCACCCCTTGGGCCTCCATATCTCCACTTTGGAAAGGAGTGTTGGGATGATATTAAGGGTTTGCAACCTTCTAACATGAAGAATTCTTTTTAAAAGCAAAAAAATTTCAAAGACTCCACATGACAGTAATGTTCATTTTGGCATCAGTTGATTTAAAAAATTAGGCTGGGTTTAGTGGCTCATGCCTGTAATTCCACCACTATGGGAGGCCGAGGCAGGAGGATCACCTGAAATCAGGAGTTCAAGACCAGCCTGGCCAACATGGTGAAACTCCATTGCTACCAAAAATTCAAAAAGTAGCAGGGTATTGTGGCACGTGCATGTAATCCCAGCCACTTGGGAAGCTGAGGTGGGAGAATCATTTGAACCTGGGAGGCAGAGGTTCAAGACACCATTTAAAAAAAATTAGACAGGCATGGTGGCATTCGCCTGTAGTCCCATCTAGTTGGGAGGCTGAGGCAGAAGGATCACTTGAGCCCGGGAGTTTGAGTTTGCAGTGAGCTGTGGTCCGCCTGCAAATCGCTGCTGCAATCCAGCTTGGGCAATATAGCAAGATTCCAACGATTTTTTCTTCTGCTTCAAAAAGCTTTAGTTCCATTTGTTCCAAAGCTTGTTAGGGTAGTTAGAAAGCTGCCTAGTGGCTGGAGGGAGAGGCTTAGGCAGAAGCCTTGTTATTTTGCAAGGGCCCCTTCAGAAGTCACTGGGCTCAGTAGGCTCTTAGTCGTGCTTGAGAGTGAGCCTTTTGAAGAGATACCTGCCCAGCCCAGCCTGTGGGCTGGCCAGCCTGCAGAGGTTGGTCAGGTGGTCACCCATCTTCTTGATGAGTTTCACTCCCTCATCTAGGAAGTGACTCTCTGGGAAGTCACAGAGATGGGGGTCCATGTGGGCAGAACCCCGGGCATGAAGATCCAAAAGGGCCTGGTTCAGATTTTTCTCCAGGGCCATGGCGGCTTCCATGGCGTCCAGGGTTTTACCCCACTCCTCTTGAACTGGCTTCTTGATGTCCTGGAAGAGAGCACGGCTGCCGCACTGGTTTTGCATCTTCAGGAGATGCTCGTAGCCCTCGCCCTTCCTCTCGGTCAATTCGCAGAACAAGTGGCTCATGCCTTCCAGAGCCACATCATTGCAGTCGAAATAGTAGCCCAGAGAGAGGTAGGTGTAGGAGGCCTGCAGGTATACATAGACCAGGAGATCAATGGCAGCCTCCACGTGCGTGGAATAATTCTGACGAATCTGGGAGCTCATGGTTGGTCAGCAAGAAGGAGCTAACCACAAAAACAGTGTTGGCAGGTCCCCAGAAGCAGGAGATGGCGAAAAGATGGTCCTGGAGGTTGCAAGTGGATGGGAAATCAGAGGGCTGTCAGAGGCTGGAAGAAAGAGTCCCCAAATCTGCTCCGTCTAAACGCTGTTGAAGCAAGAGACAGATCTGTGGGACTGCCAACTGCCCCTGGCTATTTCTTTAAAAATTTTTGNCAAAAAGGAGCTAAGCACAAAAATTGTGTCAGCAGGTTCCCAGAAGCAGGAGATGGCCGAGAAGATGGTCCTGGAGGTTGCAAGTGGAGAGGAAATTGGAAGGCAGTCAGAGGCTGGAAGAAAGAGTCCCTGGAATCTGTTCCATCCACTGTCGAAGCAAGAGACAGATCCGCGGGACTGCTGAACTGCCCCATCTCTATTTTTTTAATAAAGGACAAATACAGCCAGGTGCGGTGACTCATACCTGTAATCCCAGCACTTTGGGAGGCCGAGGCCAGCAGATCATGAGGTTAGGAGTTCAAGATCAGCCTGGTTAACACAGTGAAACCCCATCTCTACTAAAAAATATAAAAATTAGCCTGGCACAGTGGCAGGCACCTGTAATCCCAGCTACTCGGGAGGCTGAGGCCAGAGAATTATTTGAACCTGAGCGGCAGAGGTTGCAGTGAGCCAAAATCGCGCCACTGCACTCCAGCCTGGGTGACAGAGTGAGACTTCATCTCAGAAAAAAAAAAAAGGAAAAATACAGCCTTGTGCGGTGGCTCAAGCTTGTAATCCTAGCACTTTGGGAGGTCAAAGAGGGAGGATCAACTGAGGTCAGGAGTTCGAGACCAGCCTGGCCAACATGGTGAAACCCTGTCTCTACTAAAAATACAAAAATTAGCCAGGCATGATGGTGCAAACCTGTAATCCTAGCTACTCAGGAGGCTGAGGCAGGAGAATCAACTGAACCTGGAAGGCGGATCCTAGCTAGCTACTCAAGAGGCTAAGGCAGGAGAATCACCTGAACCTGGGAGGCGGAGGTTGCAGGGAGCTGAGATCGTATCACTGCACTCCAGCCTGGGCAATATAATGAGATCCCATCTCTATTTTTTTTTTTTTTTTTTTTGAGATGGAGTCTTACTCTGTTGTCCAGGCTGGATCACAGTGGTATGATCTCAGCTCACTGAAACCTCCGCGCCCCCCGCCCTGGGTTCAAGTGATTCTCCTGCCTCAGCCTCCTGAGTACCTGGGATTACAGGCTCCTGCCACCGTGTCAGGCTAATTTTTTTGTATTTTTAGTAGAGACCATCTTGGCCAGGCTAGTCTTGAACTCCTGACCTGGTGATCCACCCTCCTCAGCCTCCCAAAGTTCTGGGGTTCCAGGCATGAGCCACTGTGCCCAGCTATATTTTTTTAAAAAGGAAAAATACAAGGGATACAAGAGTGCTGGGTCAGTGCTTGTTGTTAAAGTCCATCGATGCCAATATGATGGAAAAAATTTGAAAGCAGGGTGATGAGCAACATTTGTTACTTTTTGGCTACCCAGTTTTGGAGTCCCTTCGCAGGTTTGTGGAAGACCCTATCTTTGACGTCTTAGTGGAAGCTGGAGCCTACTGCTTACCTGTCAACATAAAGGCTGAAAACGCCCCATACTTCTCAGCTTCCTTTAGCTGCAGGGCTTAGTCATGCTATTTGGGCTGGGCCAATCAGGTGCACTGCCCTGGACTGAGGAGCCTGGACCAAGCCAGAGCCCAGCACCGAATCTTTCCCAGTGGAAGTGGCCATAGCTACTGCAGCCTTGTCCAGATTCCACGGCAACAGCAGCAGGGTCATGGTTCAGACCCCAAACATGGTTGTGGCACAGCTGCCCAGGGCTCTGAGAACAGGCCAAGACTCTCGATAGCTTCTGCACCACAGTTCTGGCCATGCTCCTGGCTGCTGTCTGGCACCCTTTGTTTTCATTCACGCCCTTAACCTGGCTCTTCAGCCTTCCCAGAGACTGTGGGCTGCCCAGCATCCCTCTCGTCAATCCCTCTTCTGCTTAAGTCATCCAGAGCCAGTTTCTGTTGCATTTTAAAGTCAGAGTTCTGACCAATTCACAGTCTCATTTCAGTCTCTGCATCCAACTTATTTTTGTATTTTGCTTTGGTACATACGGTTCTGAGAAAAGTCTGATCATACAGATGGATGGTTATAAATAATAATGATAACAACTATTACCGGCTGGGCACAGTGGCTCCTGCCTGTCATCCCAGCACTTTAGGAGGCTAGGGCAGGAGAATCACTTGAGCCCAGCAGTTTAAGACCAGCCTGAGCAACATAGCAAGACCCCATCTCTACAAAAAAAAAATTTAAGCTAGCCAGGCATGGTGGCGCATGCCTGTAGTCCCAGCTGCTTGGGAGACTGAGGTGGGAGGATTGCTTGAGCCCAGGAAGTTGAGGCTGTAGTGAGCCGTGATTGCACCACTGCACTCCAGCCTGGGTGACAGAGCGAGACCCAACAACAACCACCACGGAAAACTATTACATAGCACTCCCCATGTGGCAGCCCTGTCCTAATCACTTTGCATATGTTAATTCACTTAACAAACCTTTTGAAGTGGTCTATCATTAACATCCCTCTTTCATAAATGAGAAAACTCAGGGACAGAAGAGCGATTTGTCCAAGGTCAAGGGCTTAAATCTAGGCAGTCCCAATCCAGGATCTGTCCTCTTAACTCCTGCTAAAGGATTTTTTTTTCAGTTTCTGTTTTGAGATGAGAATGGCCTTCAATTAAACCAATCTAGAAGCTAGAAAGGAGAAGTAGTAGAAGTATTTGTTTCAAAGTTGAATGAGTAACTCTCAAAATACCTAACGACTGCTTTTTGGCCTCATCATAAACATAAAAATCAGGCAATAAACAACTAAAACTTAGGACAAATATTGAACAAATAAGATAATGTCATCACTCTGTCGGTGGTGTTCCCTGTTATAGGCCTGGTGGTTTATGGAGGTTGGTACAGGCAACTGCAGGAAGCTCTCGGCTCTTCATTGCTTTGCTCTTCATAAGCAGACGTGCCCAGGCTGGCGCAGCACTGCAACATCTGCTTGACACACCCATCTCGGTGCCAGCTGGGCTCAGAGATGCTGGGAGGAGCTTGTGCCAAAGTCTGCACAAAGTCGAGTTTAGAAAAAAATACTCTACACAGATGGGGGTATGGCAAAGGGGTACAGTAGTCAACTGTGTCCCAGGCCAAAGCTGGAATAATGTCACCAAGGATTGCAACCCAAAGTGTAAAATAAATATCTGTGAATCCATACTTACCTAATCTTTATTTAAAAAAGAATAAAAATAGGCTGGGTACGTGGGCTCATGCCTGTAATCCCAGCACTTTGGGAGGCCAAGGTGGGCAGATCACCTAAGGTCAGGAGTTTGAGACCAGCCTGGCCAATTTCGGTGAAACCCCATCTCTACCAAAAATACAAAAATTAGCCAAGCATGATGGCAGGTGCATATAATCCCAACTACCTAGGAGGCTGAGGCAGGAGAATTGCTTGAACCCAGGAGGTGGAGGTTGCAGTGATCTGAGATTGTGCCACTGCACTCCAGCCTGGGCAACAGAGTGAGACTCCATCTCAAAAAAATCCCAAAGAATAAAACAAAAACCGTATCAGCTAGGTAATCAAAGTCAATATCAACACTCATAAATCATGTTGATAATACATACCCTTGATGTGATATCATGAAAATGACACCTTTATCTCTGCAATCTTCCTTCCCAAGTCTCATAATAACTCCAGTCTACTTGTGAGAAAATCATCAGATAAATCTCACTAGAGGGCCATTGTAGAAAATACTCCAAAACTCAGAAGGTCATCAAAAACAAGGAAAGTCTGAAAAATTGTCACAACCAAGAGAAACCTAAGGAAATATGACACCAAAATGCAAGGTAGTATCTTAAACAGGATCCTGGGACAGACAAAAAGCCTTTAGGTAAAAACTAAGGAAGTATGAATAAACTATGGACTTTAGTTAATAACGTGTCAACATTGATCTATCAATTGTGACAAATTTACCCTCTCAATGTAAGATGTTAATAATAGGAGAAATTGGCCGGCCGCGGTGGCTCAAGCCTGTAATCCCAGCACTTTGGGAGGCCGAGGCGGGTGGATCACGAGGTCAAGAGATCAAGACCATCCTGGTC
>NW_016107369.1:5365698-5375483 GCF_001604975.1 Cebus imitator | reverse complement strand
AAAAAAAAAAAAAAAAAAAAAACCTAACTCCTGGGCTCAAGTGATCTCCCACCTTGGCCTCCCAAGTAGCTGAAACTACAGGCACATGGCACCATGCTTGTCTAATTTTTCAAATTTTCTTGTAGAGATAAGGTCTCGCTATGTTGCCCAGGCTGGTCTTGAACTCAAGCTGTCCTCCCGCCTTAGCCTCCCAAAGTGCTGGGATAATAGATGTGAGTCACCAAACCTGGTCCCTAAACATTTTTTTGTGTGTTTTGTTTTGTTTTGAGACAGAGTCTCGCTCTGTTGCCCAGGCTGGAGTGCAGGGGCACAATCTTGGCTCACTGCAACCTCTGCCTCCCAGGTTCAAGCGCTCCTCCTCCCTCAGCCCCACTAGTAGCTGGGATTACAGGCACACGCCACCATGCCTGGCTAATTTTTGTATTCTTAGTAGAGATGGAGTTTCATCATGTTGGCCAGGCTGGTCTCAAACTCCTGACCTCAGGTGATCCACCTGCCTCAGTCTCGCCAAGTTCTGGGGTTGCAGGTGTGAGCCACCACGTCCTGCCTCTAAACATTTTAATAGCTGTTTTAAAACATATTTAAATAGGGCCAAAGTCTGCAATCTCAGCACTTTGGGAGGCTGAGACAGGAAGATTGCTTGAGCCTGGGAGTTCAAGACCAGCCTGAACACATGGCAAAATCCCATATTTAAGGAAAAAATAAATTAAAAATTAGCTGGGCATGGTGACATGCGTCCATAATCCCAGCTACTCTAGAGGCTGAGAAGGGACCTAGGGGAGGTCAAGGCTGCAAGAAACCAAGATCATGCCACTGCACTCCAGCCTGAGCAACAGAACAAGACCCTGTCTAAAAAAAAAAGAAAAAATGTAAATATAATTGTAATGAGATTCTAATCTTTCCATTGGCACTGCTGAATTACTTCAGAGTAGGTGAGCACAGTTTGAAATCCACTAATCCACCCTGATGGAAGAAGGGAAATAAAAGATAACTCCTTAGTCTTTGTCTCTGAAACTCTCTGGATCTCTAAGGTGGGGGAAAAACTCTATGCATCAAGGCAAAGCACTTAAAATAAACTCAATGATTTCCCCATCCCTCCCACCACCACCCAAGACACTGTGTGAGCAACTGTTTGAAGCCAAGGCTGCAGTTGTCTTTGTCCTGCATCTGCCTGTCAAGCCAAGCACTCCCCAGCCACGAGAAGGGCAGAAAGCTGGAATTAAGTGGGGCAACAGATGGTTGGGACACGGCCTCTTGATGCTCAGCTGCACTGTCCAGCCTGCCAAGCTGTGTACATTTCAAACGTCTGAGGTTCAACCAAAGGAGACGAGTAATGATTTTAAATCACTTGCCGAAACACATGGTTAATCTCTGGGCAGCCAGAGAAGAGTGCTTTCAAACCCTACTTAAATCTAGTTGGGAAGCAAGGAAACCCCATGTGCTTTCTTGGCTTTGAATCCAGATCAGGCCATCCTACGTGCAGCTGGGCATTTGTTCAGGATAGCAATGTGCATCCTGCTTTCTATGCTTTTTTTTTTTTTTTTTTTGAGATGGGGTTTCACTCATGTTACCCAGGCTGGAGTGCAATGGCGCGATCTCGGCTCACCGCAACCTCCGCCTCCTGGGTTCAGGCAATTCTCCTGCCTCAGCCTCCTGAGTAGCTGGGATTATAGGCACGCACCACCATGCCCAGCTAATTTTTTGTATTTTTAGTAGAGACGGGGTTTCACCATGTTGACCAGGATGGTCTCGATCTCTTGACCTCGTGATCCACCCGCCTCGGCCTGGCAAAGTGCTGGGATTACAGGCTTGAGCCACCGCGCCCAGCCTTTCTATGCTTTTTGAAAGGGTCGGGTGTTTCTGTCTGTGTGCTGATTTGGGGTGAGGGTAGGGAGAGGATAGGCTGCTCGGCAGATAGATTTGGATCCCGAGAAACGATGTACCCTGGCATTTGCCTCCTGGTCTGGAATTAGGGAACTCCTAGGTCAACCTGCTTCATAAATTCCATTAGCTGTTTTTCCCTGCCCTGGTTCAGGTCTTTCTTATTTCTTGCATGGATGTTGCCAATAGTCTTCGGTTTCTTCTCAGTCCTGTCAGTAGGCTCTCCCACTCCACAGGGGCATCTGTTATTACGCGGCATCTCCCATCCTGAATATACCCTTTCCTCGCCTCTGCATCTCTCTCCAACTACTGCTACATCGCTCCCCTTCATCACAAACCTTCTTGAATAGTCAGGGCCAGGTGTGGTGACTCATGCCTACAATCCTAATGCTTTTGGAGGCTGAGGCAGAAGGATCGTTTGAGGCTAGGAGTTGGCGACCAACCAGGGCAACATAGTTGGACACCATCTCCACAAAATAATTTAAAAACTAGCCCAGCGTTGTGGTGCACACTTGTACCCCCAGTAACTCTGGAGGCTGAGGTGGGAGGGTCATTTCAGCCCAGGAGTTCAAGGCTGCAATGAGCTATGATCCTGCCACTGTATTCCAGCCTGGGTGACAGAGCGAGATCCTATCTCAAAAAAAGGAAAAAGAGAAAGAGTCTGCTCTCCCTGGTTTCATTCTTTCTATTGACTCATCTGCCCCTACTGTTCCACTGAAACTTCCCTTGTAAAAGTCACCAGCAACTTATATGTTGCAAAATCTAATGGACCTATCTCTGCCCTCGTAGAACTTGACCCTTCAGTAGCATTTGACACAATTGACAACTTCCTCCTTCTGGAGGCATTCTTCCTTCTTGGTTTTAACGATGACACTCACTCCTGGTTTTCCTCTACCTCTATAGCCTCCTCTTCTCAGTCTCCTTGGCAGGCTTCTCCTTTACCTGACCATTACGTGTTGGGGTACTTAAGGGCTTGGTTCTGAAATAGCATCTAGTCTCTGTCTAAAGCTCTCAAAATGATCCCCTCTACTCCAGAGCTCTAAATACCACCTGGATACTGATGACGCCCAATTTTACGTCTCCATGCCTGAGCCCAGACTCATCCGTCCTGCTCCTGCTTTATGTCTCCACGTGGCTAACAGGCACTCCAAATCATGCATTTCCACAACGGAGCTCTACATTTTCTTTATCCTCAAAGTCTCTCCCTCTTCTCTCCCCACCCCTTCACCCCTTTAACTTCTTTATCCATCTGTTTGCACAGGGCAAATTTTAGAAGTCATCTTTCATTCTTCGTTTTCCCTCATCTCCCACATCCAGCCCATCACCATGTTTAGCCAGTTCCCCTAATACCGCTAATACACCTTATCTCTACCCCACTTTTCTTTCCATTTCCGCAAACACAACCTTAGTCTAAGCCACCCTCATTTCACCCCTGGACAACTGAAAAAGCCTCTTTAGTAGCCTCCCTGCTTCACAACAGTCCCTCCCAAATTCATTCTCCACCAGAAGTGAGAATGAACACTTCAAAAATGTAATTTGGGGCTGGGTGCAGTGGCTCACGCCTGTCATCCCAGCACTTTGGGAGGCTAAGGAGTTGGCAACCAACCAGGTCAGAAGTTCCAGACCAGCATGGCCAACATGAAACCCCATCTCTACTAAAAATACAAAAATTTCCTGGGCATGGAATTACACCTATAATTTCAGCTACTCAGGAGGCCGAGGCATGAGAATCACTTGAACCCAGAAGGCAGAGGTTGCAGTAAGCCAAGATGGCACCACTGCACCCCAGCCTGGACAACAGAGCAAGGCTCTGTCCCAAAAAGAAAAAGAAAAAAAAAAAAACAGGTAATTTGGTGATATATAGTCATTGTCTCATTAAAGGAGTGTTTATTGAGTGTCTGCTGTTCTGCTGTGTGAAAAAGTCTCTGCTCTTGCGAAACTTACAGTCTCATGCTGAGAGACAAGCAATAAACATAATTAAATTAATATGTTAGAAGGTAATAACTGTATGGAAAAAAGTAGATGAGGTAAGGAGATCTCAGGAAAATAGGTCTATGTGTTTGTTGCAGGGGTTGTTGTAATTTTAAATAGGGAGTAGGAAATGTTTGATCTCTAAACGTCACTTCCTACTAAAAGAGTTCCTAAGAGCAATGTCTAGTCCCATGCCAGGGCTAAGAAATGTGTAAGATGATTGTGAAATATCTTGTTACACCAGAAAGCAAAGAACCTAACAAAGACTGGGTGCCATCAAAAAGACCCAGTAGTCAAGTCAAGAGATTCCCATTGGCCAAATATGGAACAATCTGAGCATCTGAAAGAATAATGACTGCAATGGGTCAAAATGTATACATGTCAAAATACCTGAGTTCATAGTGATAGTTTTAAAGTAAAGAGCACAACCCATGGGTCACCTTTGGCAGGTTCTAGGGAAGCAATTAATTATTCTGAAAACTGGCAAATAAAAGCACAGAATTAGGCATATCGCCTGGTTTCTCTACATGAAAATAACCAGGGTAACCAAAGAGTTGATGAGGAAGAGTTCCTTTTTATAGACATCTTCCAGCTAAGAAGTGAAGAAAACAGACTATCATCATTTTACAGCCACTAGGGAATAATCAATCTAGGCCATGATTACCAGTAGCTTCTACCATCACAAAAAGAGGGAGAGCCAGGCTGGGTGCGGTGGACGCCTGTCATCCCAGGACTTTGGGAGGCCAAGGTGGGAGGATCACCTGAGGTCAGGAGTTCAAGACCAGCCTGACCAACATGAAGAAACCCCATCTCTACTAAAAATACAAAATTAGCCGAGCATGGCGGCACATACCTGTAATCCCAGCTACTTGGAATGCTGAGGCAGGAGAATCACTTGAACCCAGGAGGTGGAGGTTTCGGTGAGCTAAGATGGTGCCATTGCACTCCAGCCTGGCCAGCACAGTAAGACCCTGTCTCAAAAAAGAAAAAAAAGAGAGAGAGCGCCAGATATTCAGCTCCTGATGGAGGGACACAGTACATCTTGTGAAGTAGTTTGGGTTTCCAGATAAAATACACAATGTCCAGTTAAATTTGGATTTCAAATAAATGTAAAATAATTTTTAGTATAAATATATCCCAAATGTTCCATGAGCCATACATATGCTAAAAGATGTTTGAGGACCATGGGTGGTGACTCACACCTATAATGCCAGCATTTTGAGAGGCCTAGACAGGCAGATCACTTGAACCCAGGAGTTCAAGACGAGCCTGGGCAACATAGCAAGATCTCATCTTTACAAAAAATAACAAAATTAGCCGGACAAGGTGGTGCATGCCTGTGGTCTCAGGTCCCTGGGAGGCTGAGGTGGGAGGATCACTTGAGCCTGGGAGGTAGAGTCTGCGGTGAGCCAAGATTGCTACTGCACTCCAGCCTGGGCAACATAGCGAGACCCTGTTTCAAAAAAAAAAAAAAAGCTCATTATCTGAAATTAAAATTTAACTGGGCATCTTGTATTTTTATATGCTAAACCTGGCAACCTTAGAAGTAGTCTGGCCAAAGTAGTCACACCTGAACCCACTTTAACCTCAAAATCTAACGACCAGAAAATACAGTAACATCCTAATCAGCAACATTCAGACTGTGAGAAACTTTGTCCTGCAGAACAGACAACTCAACTTTTTCAACATGTAGAAAAAGAGAGAGAGAAAAAGAGACCGAATTTTGTTTAAATTCTGATTCAGAAAATCAAGTGTAGGTGCAGCCACTACAAAAATAGTCTGGCTTCTGAGATCCCCTTCCTCTGACTCCAGGCTTCCCCTGGGGTCTCACATCATAGTGTGCAACACCAAACTGCTTTGAATCGAGGCTCCTTAGAGGCAATCTTGAGGGATGCTTGGAGCCAAGTCTTGTTTTACTAAACCCCCAGTTACAAGTGGAGGGGTCATGTGAGGAGGGGAGAAAAAACTAAGATTCTACTTTTTGGGGTGGGATGAGATGAGAGCTGAGGTCCAGCAACTGCAATGTGAGAGGGCACTTTGGAGAAGGAGCAGTGATGTTTTAAAAAGGCAGCGACTGGGAAGTTTTGTTGGTGATGTGTGATGTCTGCGTCTCCTTTTCCTGCTCATGCCTTTGGAGCAGGGTAATTTGGATGCTGAGCTGAATCTCCAGGGCTTAGAAGTGTGGATGAAGGCCGGGTGCAGTGGCTCATGCCTATAATCCTTGCACTTTGGAGGTCCAGGTGGGTGGATCACTTGAGGTCAGGAGTTCAAGACCAGCCTGGACAACATGGTGAAACCCTGCCTCTACTAAAATACAAAAATTAGCCGGCCATGGTGGTGCATGCCTATAATCCCAGCTACTTGGGAGGCTGAGGCAGGAGAATCACTTGAACCTGGGAGGCAGAGGTTGCAGTGAGCTGAGATTGTACCACTCAATCTCAGGGGACAGAGTAAGACTTCATCTCAAAACAACAACAACCAACAATGAGAAGGGTGGATGACAAAATCATGGCTACCTTCAGGCCATATCACACCAGATTCTATTTAGATCTGTCTCCCTGCTACGAACCCCTCAAGGGTACAGACTGTGTTTCCAGCTTTAGATTCCCTACTGCCTATTAAAGTGCCTGTCACTTCATACATATCCGTTGAGTGAATGAATGAATGAATGAATGAGTGAATGAAGCCCCATCATTTACAGAGATGGTGGTCTTCTGATATAACAAATTGTGGTCATCAGGTATACGATTGCCTTATGGAACACTAAACTTAACCTTTGCCATTTTCACACACCCGGAAGGAATATTCTAGACTTAGCAACTAGGCTCAGGCTGGGCATGGTGGCTCAAACTTTTAATCCCAGCACTTGAAGAGGCTGGGATAAGAGAATCGCTTGAGCCCAGGAGACCAGCCTGGGCAACATGGCGAGACCCTGTCTCTACAAAAAATAAAAAATTAGTTGGGCATGGTGGCATGTGCCTCTAGTCCCAGAAACTTGGGAGGCTGAGGTGGGAGGATGGCTTGAGCCTGGGAGGCTGAAGCTGCAGTGAGTCGTGATTGTGCCACTGCACTCCTGCCGGGGCAATAGGGCAAGACCCTGTCTCAAAAAAGAAAGAAAAAGAAAGAGAGAGAAAATAAAATAAAATTAAAAAGTGCATAGACCATATTTGGACAATTTAACAAATAATTATAAAGCAGCCCTCTGTGTAACTACACTAGAGTCAAGAAATAGTAATGGCCGGATATGGCAGTTCATGCCTGTAATCCCAACACTTAGGGAGGCCGAAGTGGGAGGATTGCTTGAGCCCAGGAGTTAAAGGCTGCAGTGAGTTATGGTTGCACCACTGCACTCCAGCCTGGATGGCAGCACAAGACTCTATCAAAAAAAAAAAAAAAAAAAAAAAAAGAAAGAAAAAGAAAAAGAAAATAAAAGAAAAAGAAGATTCAGCTCACTGGGGATGAAATCCTGGAGTCACTTTCCCAGGCATATTGAGACGCTTTCCTCCGTGAATGGAAAGCCAGCCTGCTTCCTGTTTTCTCTTGCAGTGCAGCTTTGTGAGTGTCTGCGGTGTACGTGTCTTGTGATGTGTTATGGGAGCTGTGATGAGGCTCACATCACAATCAGAAGATGCCCTTGGAAGGAGGACCCTGGACAAGGCAGGAAAAATAATGAGGGAGATCAGGAGTCTGAAAAGCCCTGGCAGCCATGAAAGTTTGAGCCTGCACTGGTCACCATCTGTATACTCAAGAGAAAGAAAGAAGAAATGGAAGATACCGCTCCCTTCACCCCAAGCCTCTATCTAGAAGAAAGAAAAACACAAAGAAAAAAACATGAGAGAAAGGCTGCCGCGTGACAGCCTGGGCTTGACTTAAAAGATTCTCCTTCTATGACATGATGTCACAAGTCATTTTTTATATCTGAATAACATTGTTCTTCTGCAGCATTGTCTTATGAGCTAAAAATGTATCCCATTGGTATTGCTATTAAAATATTTTGGGTTTTTTCCCTGAGGTTTTTAGGGGAAAAACTAAGACTTAATCTTTTTTTTTTTCCTGCATAATCACACATTTTATTCCTCAGATATGGTCCTGAAAGACTCTGAATGGTCCAAAAACTCATATTCGCCTGCAAAGGTGGAGGCTTTCACCACCGGCAGTGCACAAAAAACTCACGCTGAGTTAGGTAGGCATTATTCGGTGAGGAGGGCTAGAAAGGCGTAGAGACAGCGGCAGCACAGGTACAGTAGTCAGAAGACACCCCAGGCTGCAGGCTCTGTGAGGGCAGAGACCATCCACCATTGACACATAGTAGGTGTTCTGTACAGGTTTGTTGAATGAACAAATGAAAGACTATCACACATATATAATGATAGAAAGACTATCACTATCATATATATGTAAGCCACCATGCCTGGCCAGAAAAAAAAATTATTTCTTAAAAAAGTGAAAAAACAGGCCGGACATGGTGGTTCACACTCCTACCACTTCGGGGGGCCAAGGTGGGTGAATTGCCTGAGCTCAGGAGTTTGAGACCAGCCTGGGCAACATCATGAAACCCTATCTCTACTAAAATGCAAAAAGTTAGCCAGGCGAGGTGGCATGTGCCTGGCATCCCAGCTACTTGGGAGGCTGAGGCAGGAGAATTGCTTGAACCCAGGAGACGGAGGTTGCAGTGAGCCGAGATTGCACCACTGCACTCCAGGCTGGGTGACAGAGTGAGACTCCATCTCTTAAAAATAAATAAATAAAAATTTTTTAAAAAGAAGCCCAATTTATCCATTGTCCAGTCTCACATAGGACCTGAAAATGGCAATTCCAGGTGCTTCTCAAGGAAGCTGAATCCATTTCACCAGAGTAAGAGGTACTGGAGCCAGCACCAGACTTCATCAGGAGACTCCAGCACTCGGGAATAGCATTGGAATCCCAGGGGATTTGAAGGTTTTTTTTTGAAATAGGAAATTCCACCCTTCTGTAGTAAAGTAATTAGTCTTTACTACAAATTTTTTTTGTGCAAGCTGATAGAACCTCAGCTTTGGGAGGCTGTGTTAGTTTCCCTGGGCTGCCATCACAAAATAAACAAACTGGGTTGTGTAAAACAACAGAAATTCCTTGTCTCACAGTTCTAGAGGCTGCATGTCTAAAATCAAGGTGTCGGCAAGGTGGTGCTTCCTCTGGCAGATGTCACAGAGCCCTTCCTTGCCTCTTCCTAGTTGCTGGTAGTTTGCCTTGGCTTGCAGCAGCCGCGGCCCAGGCTCTCCCTGTGGTTCTCTGTCTTCTTATGATACCAGTCATGTTGGATTAGGGGCCCATCCTACTCCATTGTGACCTAACCTTAACTCATGACATCTGCAATGACCTATTTCCAAATAAGGTCAGACTCTGAGGTACTAGGTTAAGGGATTAAAACTTCAACGTATCTTTTTTGTTTTTTTGAGATGGATTCTTGCTCTGTTGCCCAGGCTATAGTGCAGTGGCATGATCTTGGCTCACTGCAGCCTCCACCTCCCAGGTTCAAGTGATTCTCCTACTTCAGCCTCCCAAGTAGCTGGAATTACAGGCATGCATCACCACACCTGACTAATTTTTGTATTTTTAAATAGAGATGGCATTTCACCATGTTAGCCAGGCTGGTCTCAAACTCCTGACCTCAGGTGAACTGCCGGCATTGCCTCTCAAAGTGCTGGGATTATAGGCATGAGCCACCGCGCTCGGCCCAATATATCTTTTTGAGGGGATCATAATTGAATTCATAACAGAGACATCTGGGGGAACATGCTCCAATTAAAACTGAGTTCAGGCCGGGCGCGGTGGCTCAGCACTTTGGGAGGCCGAGGCGGGTGGATCACGAGGTCAAGAGATCGAGACCATCCTGGTCAACATGGTGAAACCCCGTCTCTACTAAAAATACAAAAAATTAGCTGGGCATGGTGGCG
>NW_016107369.1:5360929-5365318 GCF_001604975.1 Cebus imitator | reverse complement strand
TTTTTCCGAGATGGAGTGCAATGGTGGGATCTCAGCTCATTGCAACCTCCACACCCCAGGTTCAAGCAATTCTCCTGCCTCAACCTCTAGAATAGCTGGGACTACAGGCGCTCACTACCACACCCAGGTAATTTTTATACTTTTAGTAAAGATGAGATTTCACCATGTTGACCAGGCTAGTCTCGAGCTCCTGAACTCAAGTAATCCTCCCTCCTTGGCCTCTCACAGTGCTAGGATTACAGGCATGAGCCACCATGCCTGGCCTTACTTCCCTTTTTATTACCTCTGTCTAGCACCACAGTAGGCACACAAGCTTCCTGAATAAAATGAATGTCATGTCACAAATCATTTTGGAGATAGTCAATGACTACTTACACAGCTTCCTTAAAAGCCACACAATTTCTGCTTAGTGCCCTTAACAGCTCTCTCTCTGTTCACACCTCATTCCAGGCAACCTATAGAATTGGCTGTGCTCTTTAATTTGTGAAATACCTTGGCTCCCACCTTCCTGTATCCCTCTTGCACAATTCCAGTTGCCTCAGTTTCCGTGGGTTGCCACCTACCCGTTTTCCCAGTGAGCAGTGACAATGGGTGTCAGTTTCACTTCTGCCCGTGGGTGCCTCCTCCTGACTGTCCTCGCGCCTCCGTTGGCAGCTAGTGCACGAGCCAGGCCTGGGCACCCCACCCAAGTCAATACTCAGCACCCCGGGCTTCTGCTCAGCTGAGAGAGGGGATCAGACAGTCTATGACCTCCCTTAATTTTTTTATTTATTGAAGTCCCCCCTAATTTAGTTATTTATTTTGACAGCTTTATTGAGATATGGCTCACATGCCCATAAAATCCCTCTTTTTAAAGGTGCAGTATAGTAGCTTCAGTGTGTGCACAGAGCTGTGCAACCAGCAGCATTTCCTAATGCCAGAGCATTTTCATCACCCCCCCAGGAGAAATCCCAGACCCGTCAGCAGTCGCTCTCCATTCCAATTCCCCTTAGGCCTTGGCTACCACTAATCTACTTTCCGTCTTGGTGGATTTGCCTATTCTAGGTATTTCATATGAATGGAATCATACAATATGTGGTCTTTTATGTATGTTTTCTTTCTTTCTTTTTGAGACAGGGTCTCTCACTCTGTTGCCCTATTCTCTTAGGCAGTGCCCTGCCAGTACTGTGGTGCAAACACAACTCACTGCAGCCTCAACCTCCCAGGCTCAAGTGATCCTCCCACCTCAGCCTCCTGAGTAGTTGACACTGCAGGCACACACCACAACGCTCAGCCAAATTTTAAATTTTTAATAGAGATGGAGTCTCACCATGTTTTCCGGACTGGTCTTCAACTCCTGGGCTTAAAAGATTCACCCACCTCAGCCTCCCAAAGTGCTAGGATTAAATGCATGAGCCACCACATCCAGCCTGTGTTATTTCACTTAGCATAAAGTTTCCCTCCCTCCCTCCCTTCCTTCTTTCCTTCCTTCCTTCCTTCCTTCCTTCCTTCCTTCCTTCCTTCCTTCCTTCCTTCCTTCCCTCCCTCCCTCCCTCCCTCCTTCCCTCCTTCCTCTCTTCCTTCCTTCCCTTTCTCTCTCTCTCTCTTTCCTTTTATTTAAAACAGAGTCTCGTCATCCAGGCTGGAATATAGTGGCATGATAACAATTCACTGAAATGTGAAGCCTCAAACTCCTGTGCTCAAGTGATTCTCCCATCTCAGCCTCCCAAAACTCTGGGATTGCAGGCATGAGCCACTGCACCCAGCTAGCATACTGTTTTCTCTCTCTCTCTCTTTTTTTTTTCTTTTTGAGTCAGGTTATCTCTCTGTCCCCCAAGGTAGGGTGCAGTGGTGCAATCTTGGCTCACTGCAACCTCTGCCTCCCAGGCCCAAGCGATTCTACCACTTCAGCCTCCTGAGTAGCTGGGACTATAGACACACACCACCACACCCAGCTAACTTTTGTGTGTATGTGTATATATATATAATTTTTTTTTTTTTTTGAGACAGAGTCTTACTCTGCCTCCCAGGCTGGAGTGCAATGGTGTGATCTCAGCTCACTGCAACCTTCCCCTCCCGGGTTCAAACGATTCTCCTGCCTCAGCCTCCCAGGTAGCTGGGACTATAGGCGTGTGCCACCACGCCCAGCTAATTTTTGTATTTTTAGTAGAGATGGGGTTTCACCTTGTTGGCCAGGATGGTCTCGATCTCTTGACCTCATGATCTGCCCGCTTTGGCCTCCCAAAGTGCTGGGATTACAGGCATGAGCCACCGCACTTGGTCAACTTTTATATTTTTTGGCAGAGACAGGGTTCCGCCATGTTGGCCGGGCTGGCATAATGGTTTCAAGGTTCATCTGTGTTGTGGCCTGTATCAGTATGTCATTCCTTTTTATGTTTTGATGAATAAATAAAACATAAGTTTATACCATATTTATTTACCACTCATCAGTTGATGAACATTTATTTGGGTTGTTTCCACTTTTTTGGCCATAATGAATAATGTTGCTATAAACATTTACGTACAAGTTTCTGTTGGAATATATGTTTTCAACTCTCTTGGAATGGGATTGCGGGGTCACAAGGCAACTTTTTGTTTTAACTCTTTGAAGAACTGCCAGATTATTTTCCAAAAAGTCTGTACCATTTGACATTCCCATCAGCAATATGTAAGGGTTTGATTTCTCCAAATCTTTGACAACATTTATTATTATCTGTCTTTCTTATAGTCATTCTAGTGAGCATAAAGTGGTATCTATTGTGGTTTTGATTGGCATTTCCCTGATGGCTAATGATGTTGAGTATCTTTTCGTGTGTTTATTGAGCATTTGTATGTCTATCCCTTTGTCTATTTTCAAAATTTAGTTATTTGTCTTTTTATTGTAGAGTTGTGAGAGTTTTTTAAATTCCGGCTACAAGCCTCTTAAGATACATGATTTACAAACATTTTCTCCCATTCTGTGGGTTGTCTTTTTACTTTCTTGACGGTATTCTTTGCAATGCAAAAGTTTTACTTCGATGAAGTCCAATTTATCTATTTTTTTATTTTGTCACTTGTGCTTTTGATGAGATATCTGAGAAACTGTTGCCTAACTCAAGATTATGTTGATTTACTGCTGTATTTTCTTCTACAAGTTTTATAGTTTTTACCTCTTAACATTCATTGCCATTATCCCTTCCCTTCATTTTTAGTTTGGCACCTCCCAAAGGCAAATGCATTTTACAGCAGGTTTGTTTGATATAATTTTCTCTACATCATCTGTTGCTGTCTTTACCCTGGGATGAGCCATCTCCTTAAAAAAGCTGTTCATATTTAGTTCTGTGAAACAGTCATACCTTCAACAACCTTTGCCTTCTATCCTGTCAAAAACAAACACACATGAAATAAAATATGCTCTCCAACTTCTAGTCATCTTTGTCTGCCCTACGACAGACAAAGACTGGATTTCCTCCAGACGTTGACAACTTTGGAGGTGGTTTGAAGGTTGGTGGTTTAAAGCAGGACACTCTCCTGTGACCTAAATCCTGAGGAAGAAGGAAGACAACTGCAGAACTCTTCAGAGGAGCCCTTGCTGCTTGGCAAGCTGTCACCCCACCACAAGCCTGACCACCCAGGGCCCTTTCACATCTGTGGCCCATTGTTCCTGGGGTTTTGATTATTCAGTTCAGCCATTGTCTGAGCCATTGTCTGCCAAGATGTTTGGGTTTGGAAATTTTTCATTATGCCTTTGAGGAAATAATATCATACTTTCTCTCTGAATTCTGTATTCATTGATCTTCGTAAGTTGGTGGCAAAATTAGTTTTTGTTTCCTTGGGCATTGGATATATAAGGTTGTTGATCCTCTCCCAATGGTGTATTTGTTCTCATATTTGTTGGCAAATCTTTTAACTTTGTTTTAATTTGAACCCCTTCCAAAACAAAAAGCAATTCACTTTTAAAAAAAATTCAGGTTCATGCCTGTAATCCCAGCACTTTGGGAGGCTGAGACGGGTGGATCACAAGGTCAGGAGTTAGAGACCAGCCTGACCAACATGGTGAAACCCCATCTCTACTAAACACACAAAAATTAGCCAGTAGTGGTGGCGCACGCCTGCAATCCCAGCTACTCAGAAGGCTGAGGCAGAAGAATCACTTGAACCCAGTAGGCAGAGGTTACAGTGAGCTAAAATCACGCCATTGTACTCCAGCCTGAGTGATAAAGCAAGACTCTGTCTAAACAAAACAAAATAAAAAACTTCTTTTTTTTTTTTTTTTGAGTTTTGAGACACTGTCTCAATCTGTCACCCAGACTGCAATGCAGTGGCATGATCATGATGGTTCAGTGCAGCCTTGACCTCCCAAGCTCAAGCAACCCTCCCACCTCAGCCGCCTGAGTAGCTGGGACTACCAGTGCACACCACCGTGCCGGG
>NW_016107369.1:5338595-5356059 GCF_001604975.1 Cebus imitator | reverse complement strand
TTTTTAGTAGAGACGGGGTTTCACCATGTTGACCAGGATGGTCTCGATCTCTTGACCTCGTGATCCACCCGCCTCGGCCTCCCAAAGTGCTGGGATTACAGGCTTGAGCCACCGCACCCGGCCATTAGTTTTTGTATTTTTTAAATCTCCCTATGTTGCCTAGTCTTTTGTTATTCTTTTTTTATTGTATTTATTTATTATTATTTTTTGAGATGAAGTCTCACTCTCTCGCCCAGGCTGGAGTGCAGTGGCATGATCTTGGCTCACTGCAACCTCTGCCTCCGGGGTTCAAGCGATTCTACTGCCTCAGCCTCCCAAGTAGCTGGAATTACAAGCGCGCGCCACCATACCCAGCTAATTTTTTGTAGAGACAGGGGTTTCACCATGTTAGCCAAGATGGTCTCGAACTCCTGACCTTGTGATCCGCCCACCACAGCCTCCCAAAGTGCTGGGATTACAGACGTGAGCCACCACACCTGGCCTGTTTTATTTTATTTTATTTTAGACGGAGTCTTGTTCTGTCACCCAGGCTGGAGTGCAGTGGCATGATCTTGGCTCACTGCAACCTCCGCCTCCCGGGTTCAAGAGATTCTCCTGCCTCAGCCTCCTGAGTAGCTGGGATTACAGGCATGCACCACCATGCCCAGATAATTTTTGTATTTTTAGTAGAGATGGGTTTTTGCCATGTTGGTCAGGCTGGTCTTGAACTCCTGACCTCAGGTGATCTCCCTGTCTCGGGCTCCCAAAGTGTTGGGATTACAGGCATGAGCCACTGTGCCCAGCTGCTTTGTTATTCTTTGACTTGCTTCTTGACCTATAGATATACCCTGGCAGGGCCAGGACCAGGGTAAGGCAAGCAGGACCCTGTCAGACCCTGAGAATGGCCTCCTTGCACGCTGTGCCCTTTCTCAGTACACGTAGGTCCACCTCATTCCTGTTGACTCCTGCATAGTATTCTATGGTAGAAATGAAACACAACTAACCATTTCCCTCTTAATGAACCTTTAGGTTGTTTTCAATTTCTAGCTGTTACTAAAATGCTGTGTTGACATCCTAATAGATGGTTGTTTTTGTTTTTGTTTTTGTTTTTGAGATGGAGTCTCACTCTGTCTCCCAGGCTGGAGTGCAATGGTGTGATCTCGACTCACTGCAACCTCCGCTTCCTGGGTTCAAGTGATTCTCCTGCCTCTGCCTCCCGAGTAGCTGGGATTACAGGCATGCACCACCACGCCCAGCTAATTTTGTATTTTTAGTAGAGATGGGGTTTCACCATGTTGGTCAGGCTGATCTCAAATTCCTGACCTCAGGTGATCCACCCACCTTGGCCTCCCAAAGTGCCGGGATTACAGACATGAGCCACCATGCCCAGCAGGACTTCGCTTCTTGTGTGTGATTTTCGGCCTTTCAAGTAGAATATAACACCTTGGCTAGTTTATTGTTGTCTGTGTGGATTTTTTCTTTTTCATTGTCTTGGTTCATGGTATTACCACCATGTATTGCTTTTTCCAGGGCCAACTCTAATGGATTTCTCTCCACCAACCTCTCGATTCTAAAATTCTATAAATAGAAATTAATTCATTTGGTCCCACCGCACAGTTATGTGGGAGAGACTATTAATCCTTCTTAGCCATTTATACCTTAACATGAGTGAATTTCTAATCCTTTCCAGAGAGCTGGTTTTGAAAGAGGAGACAGGGAAGAAGCGTGAATGCACTAAGCCCTGATTAAGGGGAAGCCACCCTACACTATCACCTTAGAAAAGCTCTCTCACATGGGTATCAGGATTTAGGTGCAATAATGTTCTTGGCAGCATTGTTCATAATAGACTTCAGCCAGAAACAATCCTATCTATCGAGACTAGAATGAAAGAGATGCATCGTAATGGATTCATACATACAGCAATGAAAATGAGTGACCTACGGGGATAGCCAGTGAATTTGAGTTTGTTGTTTGAATCCCACAAACATAACATTAAGAGAAAGAAGCATGATACAGAAGAATGTACACAGTGGGAATCCACACATATAAAATTCAAATGCAGGTGGTAGATTATAAAGAATAAGAAGGAATTAACATCATGAAAGTTAGGATAGGCCAGGCGCAGTGGCTCACACCTGTAATCCCAGCACTTTGGGATGCCGAGGCAGGTAGATCACTTGAGGTTAGTAGTTCGAGACCAGCCTGGCCAACATGGAGAAACCCCGTCTCTACTAAAAATACAAAAATTAGCCACGCATGGTGGCGGGCAGCCATAGTCTCAGCTACTTGGGAGGCCGAGATAGGAGAATCACTTGAACCTAGGAGGCGGAGGTTGCAGTGAGCCGAGATTGCATCACTGCACTCCAGCCTGGGCGACAGCGTGAGACTCCATCTCAAAAAAATTAAAAAAAGAAGAAAGTAAGTTAGGATAATGGTAATTCTGATAGGAGGGAGATGGTTGTGATCATTCAGGGGATGCACAGGGAACTTCTTGGATGCTAATTATTACGATTTCTTTTCTTTTTAAGACAGGGTCTTGCTCTGTTGCCCAGGCTTGAGTGCAATAGCACAATCACAACTCACTGTAGCCTCGACCTTCCAGGCTCAAATGATCCTCTCGCCACAGCCCTCCAAGTAGCTGGGACTACAGGCGCATGTCACCATGCCCAGTAATTTTAAAATTTTTTGTAGAGACGAGACATCACTTTGTTGCCTAGTCTGGTCTTGAACTGCTGGGATCAAGCAATCCTCCGGCCTTGGCCTCCAACGTGCTGGGATTACAAGTGTAAGCCGCCATGCTTGGCCATAATTATTTCTTGACCTGAGTGTTGGTTACACAGCAGGCTGCTTTGTAATTATTTTTCAAACTATCCAAATATATTCTATACATTTTTCTTTTTTGAGACAGAGTCGCTCTGGCGGGAGTGCAGTAGCTCAATCTTGGCTCACTGAAACTTCCGCCTCCAGGGTTCAAGCAATTCTCCTGCATCAGCTTCCTGAGTAGCTGGGACTACACGTGTGGGCCACCACTTCTGGCTAATTTTTTTGTATTTTTAGTAGAGACGGGGTTTCACCATGTTGGCCAGGCTGGTCTTGAACTCCTGACCTCAGATGATCCGGTCAGCTAGGCCTCTCAAAGAGCTGAGTTTATAGGCATGAGCCACCAGCCTTCTATGCGTTTTTCTATATGTATGTTGTATTTTACTATTTTGAAAAGCAAAAATAAAGGAAGAAAGAAAAGGAGGGAAAGCGAAAGGAAGAAAGTAAAAAAGAAAGGAAGGAAGAAAAGAGAGAAAGGAGGGAGAGAAGAAGGGAAGGAAGGAAAGGAATGCCAGCTTCTTGAATCAGACTCTTTTGTTTGTATAGCTAATCCAGACCAGGTTCTGGGAGACCTGGAGGAGAAGTGGTCAGGTTTTTGGCACATAGCGTCAGTGAATAATCAGCTGTGCTAGGTACTGCCAAATGCTTTTCCAAGTGACTGAATCCAGTGTATTCTCTCCCCAACCATGTATGAGTTCCCATTATTACACATCCTCTTTACCATTTGATAGCATCAGATGTAGACATCTTATTGTTGTTTTAAGTTGCATTCTCCTGCTAATTAACAAAGTTGAGCTTCTTTTATTTTTTTTTTCTGAGACAGAGTCTCGCTCTGTCACCCAGGCTGAAGTGCAGCGATGTGATCTCGGTTCACTGCAACCTCTGCCTCCTGTGTTCAAGCAGTTCTGTGTCAGCCTCCCAAGTAGCTGGGACTATAGGCGCGTGCCACCACGCCCAGCTAATTTTTTTTTTTTTTTTTTTAATTTTTAGTAGTGACGGAGTTTCACCATGTTAGCCAGCATGGTCTCGATCTCTTGACCTTGTGATCTGTGCACCTTGGCCTCCTAGAGTGCTAGGACTATAGGCATAAGCCACTGTGTCAGGCAGATCATCTTTTAAATATATTTTTCACCTTTTGTGAAATCCCCATTTTTTCCTAATGTATTTGTTTGTTTGTTTGTTTTTCTATGAATTCATTGGATTAAGCATATACTTTGGATATTAGGGCTTTGCTGGTTGAAAATGTCTTTTTGATGGCTTGTTGCCTGTGTTTTTACAAGTGGGAAGGGTGGAGGCAGCAGGGGCCCAACACCTCTGAATTCCTTTGCCCATTGTTTGGGTGCCTTGGGGAATTTGCTCAGCCTTCATGGGCAGTGGCTGCCCTTTCTGATGCAACTAGGAGTTTCTGGCACCACGACCAGAGGCTCTCCTCTCCCCTCAAGAGGCAAGCTGCCCAGGAAGCCAGGGAGGCCCCTGTGAGAATGACAGTGCATGCTGCGCAGGCAGGGCCTGTTTTGGGTTTTCTTTCCTCCTACTCTCTTCCATTAGCAGAGAAAATGGAGTTTGGGCGCTGTGTCAACCACGTAAACTTTTACTCATACATCAGTGCAGAAAAGAACAAAATAGGAAAGGACTTCGTGATCCACCAATTTCTGCAGCCCTTTTTACTAGCCTGGATTTTGTCTAGGAAACAATAGTAGAGGCTACCTAAGAACATGAATGCAACCGTGCCAGGGCAGAGAGAGAAGTTCCCATTTTGCTAGGGTGCAGGCACATCACCTGCATCAGCATGTGAAGCCAACATAAAGAATTTCACGCCCTTTCTCTCTTCCTCGGCGCTGCCTACGGAGGTAGCAGCGATCTCCTCCTCGGCATCATGGCCGCCCTTAGACCCCTTGTGAAACCCAAGATCGTCAAAAAGAGAACCAAGTTCATCCCGCACCAGTCAGACCGATATGTCAAAATTCAGCGTAACTGGCGGAAACCCAGAGGTATTGACAACAGGGTTCGTAGAAGGTTCAAGGGCCAGATCTTGATGCCTAACATTGGTTATGGGAGCAACAAGAAAACAAAGCACATGCTGCCCAGTGGCTTCCGAAAGTTCCTGGTCCACAACGTCAAGGAGCTGGAAGTGCTGCTGATGTGCAACAAATCTTACTGTGCTGAGATCGCTCACAATGTTTCCTCCAAGAACCGCAAAGCCATTGTGGAAAGGGCTGCCCAGCTGGCCATCAGAGTCACCAACCCCAATGCCAGGCTGCGCAGTGAAGAAAATGAGTAGACAGCTTATGTGCACATTTTGTGTTTAAATAAAACTGGCATCTTCCTTAAAAAAAAAAAAGAATTTCACTAATGGGCTTGGAGGTCATGAGCAACCCTGCCTAAAATATCTATCTGAATAAGGGACTGGCTCCCAGCAGGAAGTGAGGGGTAACTGAGTTGCTTCTATTAGCCCTTTCCTATTATGCTATGCTAATTCTCTCTGAGCCGAGGCTTGGCTGGTGAGGAGGGCATGGTGGATCCTGAATTAATTATCATTTAAACCATTTTTGCATGTGACAGGGACAATAATTTTTGAGGTATAATTAGTCAATTTCTCCTTGCCTCCCCAATCCCATTCCTTCCCCAACCCCAGCCTCTTGAGGAAACTTTTGGTTTGTGAGTTACAGAGACTCCAACATTTGTGGACCAGTACGGACTTGAGGGTAGGAGATAGTGGCGGGGGTCGGGGGAGAGAGAAAGAATGAATCCACAGGGCCACAGGGGTGTTTCGGCCTTTGGGGAACTGAAGACAGATTTAAACAATTTCCTTAAGAGGGGAACTTTTAAGGTAAAGAACCTGCTGTTGCTTGAATAAGGTAGCTCTTTCCTCATTCAACCTTCTGAAGGAGGTTTATTTTTATTTTATTTGAGACAGGGTCTCCCTCTGTTACCCAGGCTGGAGTGCAGTGGTGCCACAAGACTCACTGGAGCCTCAACCTCCTGGGCTCAAGTGATCCTTCTGCCTCCAAGTAGCTGAGACTATATAGGCTCATGCCACCACATCTGGCTAATTTATATATATATACATATTTATTTTATTTTTTAATTTTTTGGTAGAGACAGGGTTTCACCGTGTTTCCCAGGCTGGTCTTGAACTCCTGGGCTCTACAGATCCGCCTGCCTCGGCTACCCAAAATGCTGGGATTACCTGAGATTTAGTAAAAGTTTTGTTACTTTCAAGGTTGTTTGCAGTCAAATTTGCATTTCTTTTGACCAAGATGCAGCTCTGATGTAGGCCTTGGGAAGGAGATGGGGGTTCAGATGTATGAGGGTGACACTGGTGTGCTTCTCTTTATCTGCTCAGCATCATCTTAAACACAAACAACATTTATTCATCTGGTGTAGTTGCACAGGATGTAAAATTGTTGAAAACCTGGGACCCTTGGGACCTCCTCCCAAAATTCCCCACAGGCACAGCCAGAAGACTGCCCCAACTCTAAGACCTGTGACTACTTGGGTGTGAGTATCTCCCTGTTATACCCGTAGATGACTTTTGAATCTAAGGGCAGATCTTTAGATTTAACTTCATCTGGTCAGGAGCAGTGGCTTACACCTGTAATCCCAGCACTTTGGGAGGCCAAGGCTGGCAGATCAATCACTTGAGGTCAGGGGTTCAAGACCAGCCTGGCCAACATGGTGAAAGCCCATCTTCACTAAAAATACAAAAATTAGCTGGGTGTGGTGACATGTACCCGTAATCCCAGCTAAACTGGGAAGCAGGAGAATCACTTGAACCTGGGAGATGGAGGTTGCAGTGAGCCAAGATAACACCACTTTACTCCAACCTGGGTGACATCACTGACATTTCAGCCTCTGTCTCAAAAAATGAAAGAAAATAAAATGTAAATAAATAACTAAATTTAACTTTATCAGGTTCAGTCCATTGTTCCATCTTATGAGGTCTGTTTTAGGTTGGGTTTTCTCAGACGCCAGCCCTGAGATAAGGATTTGACTTTGGGAGGCTGAGTCTGAAGGACTGCTTGAACCCAGGAGTCTGAGACTCAGCCAGGGGAACATAGGGAGACCCTGTCTCTACAAATTTTTTTTTTTTTTTTTAATTAGCCAGGCATAGTAGATCACGCCTGTAGTCCAAGGTATTCAGGATGCTGAGGCGGAAGGATTACTTGGGCCCAGGAGGTCGAGGCTGCGGTGAGCCATGATCTCACCATTGCACTCCAGCAACAGAGAGATACCGTGTCTCAAAAAAAGGAAAAAAAAGATTTGAATGCAAATAGTATATTTGGGAAGCATCCCAGGAAGCATCAGTGGGAGCTGGAGGAATGGCGGGCCCAGCTGCCACCCTACACTAACAAGGGGAGCCAGCAAAGCAGTCATGATGTGTGAAGCCACTGCTTCATTTCTGCCTTCCAAATCGCATGCAATCGCCTGCAATCTTTCACTTGTGGCCAAGCGTAACTCATACACTATGGGGGAGGGAATTCTGGGAAATGTAGCTCCAGTTGCTCTATATCTGCACGACTTCACCGATGAATGCACAGAGAGAACCAGTCTCAGTCCCCAGGCACTGATGAATGCACAGAGAGAACCAGTCTCAGTCCCCAGGCACTGATGAATGCACAGAGAGAACCAGTCTCAGTCCCCAGGCACTGATGAATGCATAGAGAAAACTAACCTCAGTCCCCAGGGGTGGACATGCAGAACAGGTTTTTTTGTTTTCCAGATCAATTGAGTTTCTGCCTCTGTGCCCCAGTCAGACAGGCTGACAAAATATTTAACTTTGGTCATTCCTAGTGTTTGACACTTTACAATCAGGCAGATTCCATAGTCTTACCCAATTCCAAGTTGGAAGTGGCCTTCTGACATTGAGTCATGCCTGGCTATTGAAGATCCCCACTGAGACATTGTCCCTTTCCCAGTAGCCCCTTCAGGTCTGCTGACACCTTTGTTTCTACACCCACTTGGGACATGAGACTTGTTTGCAAGACTGAGGGCCCCAATTCCTTTAGTCTCTGAGGTTTTGCCACCTCACTGGGGCCCTGCGAGGAAACCAGGACTGAAGGAAATACGTTCCCTTCAACTTTCTTTTTTTTTTTTTGAGACAGAGTTTCGCTCTTGTTACCCAGGCTGGAGTGCAATGGCGCGATCTCGGCTCACCGCAACCTCCGCCTCCTGGGTTCAGGCAATTCTCCTGCCTCAGCCTCCTGAGTAGCTGGGACTACAGGCACGCGCCACCATGCCCAGCTAATTTTTTGTATTTTTAGTAGAGACGGGGTTTCACCATGTTGACCAGGATGGTCTCGATCTCTTGACCTTGTGATCCGCCCGCCTCGGCCTCCCAAAGTGCTGGGATTACAGGCTTGAGCCACTGCGCCCGGCCCCAACTTTCTTTTTTTTGAGACACGGTCTCACTCTGCTGACCAGGCTGGAGTGCGTTGGCGCCATCTCGGCTCATTGCAACATTTGCCTCCCGTGGTCAAGCAATTCTCCTGCCTCAGCCTCCCGAGTAGCTGGGATTACAGGTGCCCGCCACCATGCCCAGCTAATTTTTGTATTTTTAGTAGAGACGGGGTTTCACCATGTTGGCCAGGCTGGCCTCGAGCTCCTAGCCTCAAGTGATCCATCTGCCTCAGCCTCCCAAAATGCTGGGATTACAGGCATGAGCCACTGCACCTGGCCCCCTTCAACTTTCTTAAAGACACTTCTGTAAAACTCTTGAACCTTTTCCTTCTCTCCTCCTTGCATTTCTACCGCAAACCTCCTACATTCTCCTAAGGACTTAGTAAAAAAGAACAGAAAAGATTCTATCCCTTTTCTTATTAATCTTTTGTTATAGGAATGTCAGCCATGAACCTAGCAATGAATGAGGAAAGACATTACTTTTCTCCCCTATGGACGCATAAATAAAAAAGATACATTAAAAAAAAAAAAAAGTTCAATGGATCTCACAAGCATGGCCACCTATATACCTGGCCCACACAGGCTGACCCCTGGGAAGCACCAAAGCAGCTGGATTTAAGGAAAGTCTTATCAGACCTCTGGGTCTAAACAAGCTGCAGAATTAAAGGCACCCCAGGGAGGCTGACTTTTATAAAGCAAATCCAGGAAGAAAAAGAAGCACGCTTTCAGGTGTTCCAATTTGCGACATGCTTTGAGCTGGATTTAATGCTGTTCTTTACAGTAAGAGGTGAGGTACTGTGTGTACATACATACTTGGTATGTGGGGACTGTGTGTGTACCAGGGTCTAAGACAGGGATTTCAAAACTGTAGCAGCACAGGCACCATAAAACATAGAGAGCCTTGGCCGGGCCTAGTGGCTCATGACTGTAATCCCAGCATTTTGGGAGGCTGAGGTGTGTAGATCACCTGAGGTCAGGAGTTCGAGACCAGCCTAGCCAACATGATGAAAACCCATCTCTACTAAAAATACAAAATAAATTAGCCAGGCATGTTGATGGGTGCCTGTAATCCCAGCTACTTCGGAAGCTGAGGCAGGGGATTCGCTTGAACCCGGGAGGTGGAGTTTACAGTGAGCCGAAATCGCGTCACTGCACTCCAGCCTGGGCAGCAAGAGTGAAGCTGTGTCTTATGAAAAAATAATTTAAAAAAAGAACATAGAGAGTCATGTTGGATGACTACATGATCGACAGAAACCCACTGTCCCCTAAAGAGCTACTTAACAAGAGTTTCTTCTTGCTGAATCTTAAAGTATAAAAATCTTTAATAATTTACTCACAGGAATATAACTCCAGACACACAAAACCCATCTTTATTCATGTGTTTGTCTATCCACTTTGATGATGCACCTGTCATTTAGCTGTTTCTCAACATGATGTTCAGCAGGTGGCTGCTTATTAGTCCTTTTTCAACTAGTTCCTGAAAATAGTGGCTTAATTGAACGTTCTCCCTGTGAGTAATTTCCTACTATTGTCAAGGATTTGGTTGCTCCTTGTGTTTTAGACCAGTTGCACTTGACACCCTTTCAATTCACTTTCATTTCTGATTTTGTTATGCACAGACCTCTCCTCCCCCGACCAAGGTACATCTTCTGCCTCCCACACAGAAGGTACATCTTCTGCCTCCCAACACATCTACCCAGTGGCACTGTGCTATCTGTCAGAAGATATCATTATAATATCAGCCTAATGGATTTCGTGTTCAGGTTGGTGAAATGGTGAAATCAACTGAAAGAGGTATGTTTATAAGGAGATCAGAAGAAATAGAGGATGGGCCAGGCACGGTGGCTCATCTCTGTAATCTCAGCATTTTGGGAGGCCAAGGCAGGCAGATCACCTGAGGTCAGGAGTTTGAGACCAGCCTGGACAACATGGTGAAACCCTGTCTCTACTAAACATGCAAAAAAATAGCTGGGCATTGTGGCACATGCCTGTAGTCCCAGCTACTCAGGAGGCTGAGGCATGAGAATTACTTGAACCAGGCAGTTGGAGGTTGCAGTGGCTGGGATCGTGCCACTGTACTCCAGCCTGAAAAAAAAAGAAGAAATGAAGAATGACTATAGTTGTGAATAGATAACTGGTGAAAAACCTGAGTTTGCTGTTCATTTGACACATGTTGTTCACATGCACACCAGTGAGTGTACGGGAGGAAAAATGCTTCCCTCCACTCTTCTAGGCTCCTTGGCTGGTTTGTGAATGTAATTGACATGACAGTAACAGAAAAAACACAATTTTATGTATGCATGCACAAGAGTCCCTCAAAATATAAGACTCAAGGAGAGGGCCAGACAATCCAGATTTGGGTATCATCCTCAGCAATGGAAAGGAATAGGGGTTTGGGGCTTCTGGAGATGAATAGAGACAAATGATGGGAATATATATATTTTATATATTATGTAATATGTACATTATATACTACAGTTTGAACATCCTTTATTCAAAATGTTTGGGACCAGAAGAGATTTGGATATGGGAATGTGAGGGGAGAAAATGTATGGGGAAGATTGGGCATGGGTAGCTCACTCCTGTAATCCCAGCACTTTGGGAGGCCGAGGCAGGTAGATCACCTGAGGTCAGGAGTTCGAGACCAGCCTTACCAATATGGTGAAACCCCTGTCTCTACTAAAAATACAAAAATTAGCCAGGCGTGGTGGCACACACCTGTAATCCCAGCTGCTTGGGAGGCTGAGGCAGGAAAATTGCTTGAACCCGGGAGGCAGAGGTTGCAATGAGCTGACATTGTGTCACTGCACTCTAGCCTGGGTGACAGAGTGAGACACTGACTGAAAAAAAAAAATATATATATATATATATATTTATGGGGAATAATAAAGGTTGCCTTGTTTTGCCGATACAGGTCTCTCAGGTGATAAAAGTGATCTCAAAATAGTTCTCTTCCTGGTACAGATATTTTTACTAATGAAAATTTTCTTTATAAATATAAATTTCCTTTACAAAAGGGGAAAATTATACTTTAGGCAATTGCAGAGGAAGTAAAGAGAGTTTCCGGTGTTGGCTGTTTCTGTATATCTTTTATCTGCAAATAATCGATATTCCAAAGTGATATATTTTGGGCTGGCATATTCTAAAATTTTTCAAGAGCCTGATTCCAATTACTTTTCTCCATGTGGACAGTTAAGGGCACCATGCTGAAGAGAAGACACCTAAGTGATAACTTGAATACAGTCTTCAAATACTCATTTTTATTTTTAATAAAGATATGGGGTTTCACTATGTTGCCCAGGCTGGTCTCTAACTCCTGGACTCAAGCAATCCTTCTGCCTCAGCCTCTCAAAGTGCTGGGGTTACAGGCATAAGCCACCATGCCTGGACTTCTTCAACTATTTTTACTTATATATAATCTCTACACTTTTGTAAAACTATCTTTTGTCATGATAAACACTGAAGCAGGATGAGAAACAATTGCCTATACTGTAAAATAATTATTTGGAGAAAATTGGCCTTTTCCCCAACTGTATGGTTGTTCTTTGAAAGGTAAATTGCTAAATTTTATTTATTTATGTCTAAATATTTATTTATTCATTCATTTATTGAGATGGGATCTTGCTCTGTTGCCCAGGCTGGAGTGCAGTGGCAGGATCCTAGCTCACTGCAACCTGGCACTCCTGGGCTCAAGGGGTCCTCCTACCTCAGCCCCATGTGCAGCTGAAACTACAGGCACAGGTCACCAGCTAATCTTTTTTTTCCCCCACAACAACAAGCAGCCTTTATTGCAGTATTATAAAACACTTTTCATTTTGGCCATATTTTATAACACATTTCACTCCAAGGGTTGGGGAGGAGAAGGCTGGAAACTAAAAGGGGAAATCTCAATGAACATTTCTGAAACAAACAAAAAAAACTGTCCCAGCCCTCTCACCCACCCAAATAAAAATCTAAGAATCCAAATGTCACTAAATTTCACTACCCAAAAAGATGTCACGAGGAAAGCAGAAGGCAAAACTCTGGCAATTTCCCTATGGATCATGTCAGAGACAAAGGAACATTCAGAACAGTCATCAGTGTGGTTGATTGCACTGATTGTTTCTATAGTCGTTTCTTCCTCCAATTTTGCTTCCACAGCCACCCTGGTCTCCTCCGTAGGCCCCGCCTCAGTCTCCTCCATAGGTGCCTGGCTAATCTTTTAAAAAATTTTTTTGTTGTCTGGGCAAAGTGGCTCACGCCTATAATCCCAGCACTTTGGGCTGCCGATCACCTGAGGTCAGGAGTTCGAGATGAGCCTGGCCAACACAGCAAAACCCCATCTCTACTGAAAATACAAAGATTAGCCAGGTGTTGGTGTTGGGTGCCTGTAATCTCAGCTACTCAGGAGGTTGAGGCAGGGAGCATTGCTTGAATCCAGGAGGTGGAGATTGCAGTGAGCCGAAATTGCACCGCTGCACTTCAGCCTAGGCAACAGAGTGAGACTCCGTCTCAAAAAAAAAAAAAGATTTTTATGAAATGACAAAATCACAAGTAAGGGTGTTATTATTGCAATCATGTATGCTTCATTTTTCCACTACTGAAGGATAAAACTCTCTGGGGAGTAAAATTCAACACTCAATTTAACAATAGTGCTGCAAAGAAATTCACATCAAAACGTAAAACCAACCTAGTTAAAAAAAATCCAGATAAAATGAAATGGGCCATGATAATGTTATAGTCTTTCAATTATGGGTCTCATGTTATGAGGATTATAAACTATTTCCTAAATATTGATTAAGGTTCTCAGTGCCACTGGTGGTTAAATACAGGGGTAGCCACTTGACAGATGAGAAAATTAAGACAAGAGAGATTCTATGACTGACCCAGAGATGAATGAGAAGTCACAGAGAAGATGCAGAAACTGAATTCCTGATGTCAGTTCCTTTCTCGATTGCATATTTAATGCTTTCCCTTTCTTTCTTTTGTTTTCTTTTTTGAGACAGGGTCTTGCTCTGTTGTGTAGGCTGGAGTGCAGTGGGGCAATCACAGATAACAGCCTTGACCTCCTGGGCTCAAGTGAGCCTCCCACCTCAGCCTCCTGAGTACCTGGGATCACAGGTGCACACCACCATGCCCAGCTAATTTTGTTTATTTTTTTTGTATAGACAAGGTCTCACTATGTTGCCCAGGCTGGTCTCAAACTCCTGAGCTCAAATGATATTCCCACCTCGGACTCCCAAAGTGCTAGGATTATAGGTGCGAGCCACTGCACCCAGCATACCTAATGCTTTTCAAACCCTGACCACAACGCTTGAAAGTCTTACTGAGATAATGCAGACAACTTGAATTAGGAGAAGAGTCCCAGATTTTCTGTCAAATTTACAAATATATCTTGTACTTTTTATATATGTCAAAGATTATGCTAGGCACTGGGGCTCTAAAATGAGAAAGAGGCTGAGAGCAGTGGCTCGTGCCTGTGATCCCAACACTTTGGGAAGATGTAGTGGAAGGATTATGTGAGGCCAGGAGTTTGAGAACAGCCTAGGCAATATGCATGACTCTGCCTCTATAGAAAAATTAAAAAGAAAAAAATAATTTTCCCTGGGTCTATGGGTTTTCATTTCTGAAGCCTCCTGTATCTTGTAAACCTTGATTAGGCCTGGCATGGTGGCTTATGCCTGTAATCCCAGCACTTTGGGAGGCCAAGGTGGTAGATCACCTGCGGTCAGGGGTTTGAGACCAGCCTGGCCAACACTGTGAAACTTCATCTCTACTAAAAATAGAAAAATTAGCTGGGCATGGTGGCAGGTGCCTATAATCCCAGCTACTCAGGAGGCTGAGGCAGAAGAATCACTTGAACCTCAGAGGCGGAGGTTGCAGTGAGCCCAGTTTGTACCACCGCACTCCAGCCTGGACGACAGAGGAAGACTCTGTCTCAAAAAGAAAAAAACAAACAACAAAAAAACCCACCTTGATGAAATAAATTTGTTATGCTTTTTTTCTCTTGTTAATTTGTCTGTTTTTATAGGAGTGTCAGCCATATCACAGCTTTCCACCCCTATGATTATTATAAAAGTCCTGGACATGTAGCCATAGAAATAGTACATGAAAAGAAAGACAGAGGGGATCAACAGATGGCAGCAAATTAAAGAAACTGGAAAAAATACTCTCAGATAGGTAGCTTTATTCACCACTATGAAAATGAAAACTAGCTTAATTTACTAGTTTAAAAACTAACCAAGTTAATTTATCTTGGGTAAGTAATATAACTTTTTTTTTTCTCTGTACAATGAAGGAGTTGAATTAGATCAGGTTTTCTAAAAAAATTTTTTTTAGGCCGGGCGCAGTGGCTCACGCCTGTAATCCCAGCACTTTGGGAGGCCGAGGCGGGTGGATCATGAGGTCAAGAGATCGAGACCATCCTGGTCAACACGGTGAAACCCCGTCTCTACTAAAAATACAAAAAATTAGCTGGGCATGGTGGCGCGTGCCTGTAATCCCAGCTACTCAGGAGGCTGAGGCAGGAGAATTGCCTGAACCCAGGAGGTGGAGGTTGCGGTGAGCCGAGATCGCGCCATTGTACTCCAGCCTGGGTAACAAGAGTGAAACGCTGTCTCGAAAAAAAAGAAAAAAAAAAATTTTTTTTAAAGCTAATGCCTCTTTTTTTCGTTGTTTTTGTTTTTGTTTTGTTTTGTTTTTTTTACAATACAGTCTCCCCCCACCCAACTTTTATTTTTATTTTGTTATTTCTATAGTTTTTAGATATGGGGTCTTACTATGTTGCCCAGGCTAGAGTGCAGTGACTATTCACAGGCACCATCACAATGCACTGTGGCCTCAAATTCCTGGGCTCAAGTGACCTCCTGTCTCAGCTTCCCAAGTAACTGGAACTATAGACACGTACCACCACGTTTGGCTGTGACAATGCCTTTTTTGAGTCACACAGAAATTTCAAGTCTTTCTCTAAAATTATTTGGAATTCAGAAAATAAACAGATTTCTAGTAATGATCAAGTGAAGAGATTGGTACATTCAATCTCCTTCCACTAAAAAGAAACATGAAGCTGAACAAAATTAACATAAGCCACCCTTTTGTGCTCCATACATTGACCAAAAGCATAGAACAATGAGAAGCATTTATGCTTGAAGAACACTGAACTTCAGGTAAGAATCAGAGGGATCTGAGGTATTCTGGCCTGGGGCTACTCCCATTTCCCCACGACCACTCCAGCGGAATATGTGGAGGTTCTCCAGGGTAGGGCAGGTCATGAAAACTGGCAGCTTTTTTTGCTGTGATTGAAGGGTGACACTTTATTTGGAGCAGGGAGAATGCCAATGCTTAGAGCTATTGTCAATGCAAGTGACTTCTCTGATCCAGGTGAGCAGGAGGAGGCCAACAGCTTGGCTCTATGAGTCTGTTGTGGTTGGGGCAAGCATATTCCTAGCTGAGGCAGCATGCATAGTGGATACCAAAGAGGGGCCAACCTATTCACACAAGCCCCGATGACACTGGAGCTGTACATATACACATAAGAGACTCAAAAAGGCCCTGTAGAACAGAAAACATGAAGCATACTTGAAGACAGTTTCAACTCTGAACGTTCAGTTGAGTTGAACTCTGAACTCCCCTAAACATGCACAGTTCCGTCAGCAGAGGACAAAATACTTACTAGCCCAGTCTGGAGTGCAGTGGCGTGATTTTGGCTCACTGCAGCCTCCACCTCCCAGGTTCAAGTGATTCTCCCACCTCAGCCTCCCGAGTAGTTGGGACTATAGGCAGGCACCACCACACCTGGCTAATTTTTGTATTTTTTGGTAGAGATGGGGTTTTACCATGTTAGCCAGGCTCGTCTCAAACTCTTGGCCTCAAGTGATCCACCCACCTCAGCCTCCCAAAGTGTTGGATCTGGCATGTGCTGCGTCCTGCGCTGCACAAGGGTTTAAAGACCTAAGAGGGAACAGTGGGGGATAAAGAAAGACACAGACACAGATACAGAGAAAGCTGGGCCAGGCTGTCCGAGAGGTGAGGCTGTCAGTCTCTTTGGCCCCAACCTGTCTCAGTATACTTTTTTTTATTTGTTCACAAAGCATATAGCAGAGGGAGGGTGCAGTTCCTTAGAACGGCCTGTGGTTATTATTCTCATACTTCAGTTAACATACTTCAGCTAACAACTATCTTGCAGCAAGGTCAGTGAAAGCTGGTTGTCTCTCTAGGCTCATCTCTGTTCTCTCCGAGACATACACATCCTCCTATTATAGTTTCACTTCTCTGAAGTTCAACCAAAGTTCACAGCAGCCTTGCTGCTGATCCCCCAGGGGTTGAGGGTGGGCTACTCTGGCTCCCTACAGTTGGGATTAAAAGGCGAGAGCCACCATGCATGGTCATTTCACTCCTAAGATCACTGCCACCTATTTCCCTGCATCCCTTAGAGGTAACCACCTTTGTTGTTTTTGGTTTATGTTTCCTGCTTCTTTTCATAAAAACAAGCATGCATATATATATACATATATGTATATATATTTTTTTTTAACTTTTTTTTTTTTGGTGACAGGGTCATGTTTTGGCCAGGCTGGAGTACAGTGGCACGATCATGGCTCACTGCAGCCTCCACCTCCAAGGTTCAAGTCATCCACCCACATCAGCCTTCCAAGTACCTGGGACCATAGGCACACACTACCACACCCGCTAATTTTTGTAATTTTTAGGGTAGAGACGGGGTTTCACCTTTTTGCCCAGGCTGGTCTTGAATTCCTGGGCTCAAGTGATCCATCCACCTTGGCCTCCCAAAGTGCTGGGAGTATAGGCATGATGAGCCACCAAGCCTGGCCCACATGTATGTTTTCTCTCTCTTTTTTTTTTTTTTTTTTTTTTTTGTTTTTTTTTTTTTTTTTTTTTTTGAGATGGAGTCTCATTCTGTCATTAGGCTGGAGTCCAAAGGCATGATCTTGGCTCATTGCAACCTCCGAGTCCCTGGTTCAAGGGATTCTTGGTCTCAGCCTCCCGAGTAGCTGGGACTACAAGCACCATGCCCAGCTACTTTTTGTATTTTTAGTAGAGATGGGGTTTCACCATGTTGGCCAGGATGGTCTCCATCTGCTGACCTCATGATCCACCTGCCTCGGCCTCCCAAACTGCTGGGATTACAGGCATGAGCCAGCACACTCTGCCTTAAAGAGCATTTTCATATCCCTTTTTGTGAACTGTCCATGTCTTTTGCTCATTTTTCTGTAGTAGTTTAGGGTTTTTTTTTTTTGTCCCTCCATTCAGTTGTTAAAAGTTCTTT
>NW_016107369.1:5335118-5337661 GCF_001604975.1 Cebus imitator | reverse complement strand
ATCACAAGGTTAGGAGTTCGAGACCAGCCTGGCAAACATAGTGGAATCCTGTCTCTCCTAAGAATACAAAAATTAGCAAGGCATGGTGGTACACGCCTGTAATACCAGCTATTGAGGAGGCTGAAGCAGAATCGCTTGAACCCAGGAGGCGAAGGTTGTGGAGAACCAAGAACGTGCCACTCTACTTTAGACTGGGGAAGAGAACGAGATCCTGTCACTAAAATTAAAAAAAAAAAAAAAAAGACATTTCTCTGTAAACTGATTCACAGATTCAATGCAAGTCTAATGAAAATCCCATCAATATTTTTAAAGAAACTTCACAGATAAAGGGCCAGGTGTAGTGGCTCACACCTGTAATCCCAGCACTTTGGGAGGCCTGGGCAGGCAGATCACCTGAGGTCTCAAGTTCTAGACCAGCATGGCCAACATGGTGAAACCCCATCTCTACAAAAATACAAAAATTAGCTGGGTGTGGTGGCATGCGCCTGTAGCACCCTGAGGCTGAGGCAGGAGAATCGCTTGAACCTGGGAGGCAGAGGTTGCAGCGAGCCCAGATCACACCACTGCATTCCAGCCTGGGCAATAGGGTGAGACTCAGTCTCAAAAAAAACCACAAACAAACAAAAAAATTCATATGGAAGGCCTCAAAGTTGCCAAGACATTTCTGAAGAAAAATAATGTTGGAGACTTATGTTACTAGATAATAGAATTTGTAATAAATCTATAGTAATTAAAACAGTGTGACATAGAGATAGACCAAAACCTTATAAACACCCAGCCAACAAAACAACAGAACAGAATAGAGAGCCCGGAAACAGACCCACACGTAAGTATGTACAAACTTGCAGCATGACAAAAGTCAAGACCACACCTAGTATATTTAGAATTCCAGGCAAATTTTTACTTTATTTTTTTCATGGGGCCCCTGGCTATATAAACAACTTGATTTAAAAATGTATTGCCTGGTCAGGCACGATGGCTCACGCCTGTAATCTCAGCAGTTTGGGAGGCCGAGGCAGGAAGATCACTTGAGGCCAGAGGTTCAAGACCAGCCTGGCCAACATAGTGAAACCCCATCTCTACTAAACACATAAAAAATTAGCCGAGAGTGGTGGTGCATGCCTGTAATCCTAGCTATTTAGGAGGCTGAGCCACTGCCACCTCACCCTGCAAATTTTTGTATCTTTAGTAAAGACTGGGTTTCATCATGTTGGCCAGGCTGGTCTCAACTTCTGACCTCAGATGATCCACCCACCTCAGCTACCCAAAGTGCTGTGATTACAGGCATAAGCCACTGTGCCCAGCCTCCTTTTTTCTTTTTTGGAGACGGAGCCTCATTCTGTCACCCAGGTTCAATCTCGGCTCACTGCAACCTCCACCTTCTGGGTTCAAGATTCTCCTGCTTCAGCCTCCCCAGTAGGTGGGATTACAGGCATTCGCCACCACAGCTGGCTAATTTTTTTTTTGTATTTTTGGTAGAGACGGTTTCGCCATGTTGGTCAGGCTGGTCTTGAAAATTTTAATAAAATTTTCTTTATTAGGCCAGGTGCAGTGGCTCACAACTGTAATCCAGCACTTTGTGAGGCCAAGATGGGCAGATGACTTGAGCCCAGGAGTTTGGGACAAACCTGGGCAACATGGCAAAATACTGTCCCTATAAAAAATGCAAAAAATTAGCTGGGCATGGTGGCGTCTGCTTGTAGTCCTAACTTCTTGGGAAGTTGAGGTGGAAGAATCACCTGAGCCCAGGAAGTGGAGTTTACAGTGAGCCATGATTGAACCACTGCACTCCTGCTTGGGTGACAGGGTAAGCCCCACTCCCCAAAAATGTTTTCTCATTAATGAATAAAAAATAATATTAAAATAACAATAATTGGCTGGGCATGGTGGCTTATGCCTGTAATCCAAGCACTTTGGGAGGCTGAGGTGGGTGGATCACTTGCGGTCAGGAGTTCAAGACGAGCCTTGTCAACATGTCGAAACCCCGTCTCTACTAAAGACACAAAAATTTATCTGGGCGTGGTGGCAGGCACCTGTAATCCCAGCTACTTGGGAAGCTGAGGCATGAGAACCACTTGAACCTGGAAGGCAGAGGTTGCAGTGAGCCAAGATTGTGCCATTGCACTACAGCCTGGGTGACAGAGTGAGACTTTGTCTCAAAATAAATAAATAAATAAAATAATAATTGAAGACAAAAAGTCCACGATTCAGTACCCTAATAATAAAATCAATATATGAGTGTTTCCACATTAACTTCTAGTCCTTGTCTGTGTGTATATTCAACAGTTACATTTTCCCAGTAATATTCATATTTTACTTTCTCACTAATTATACCATTAAAATTTTTAAACTGCTTTTTTGAGATACAGGTTACATATTATGCAATTCGTCCATTGTAAGTGTAGTTAGATGATTTTTAGTGAATGTATACAGTGGTGCCACTGTTGCCATTATCTAGTTTCCAGACTCTGCTTTTTTATTTATTTATTTATTTTATTATTATTATTATTATTTTTTTTTTTTTTTAAAGACGGGGTTTCACC
>NW_016107369.1:5324256-5334978 GCF_001604975.1 Cebus imitator | reverse complement strand
GGCAATTCTCCTGCCTCAGCCTCCTGAGTAGCTGGGATTACAGGCACGCACCACCATGCCCAGCTAATTTTTTTGTATTTTTAGTAGAGACGGGGTTTCACCATGTTGACCAGGATGGTTTCGATCTCTTGACCTCGTGATCCACCCGCCTTGGCCTCCCAAAGTGCTGGGATTACAGGCGTGAGCCATCGCGCCCGGCCCGTTTCCAGACTTTTCTATCACCCTGAAGAAAAGTTCTGTTTTGCCCCTTTGGTGTCAATTCACACTCTTAGCCCAGCCTCAGGCCATCACTAATCTACTTTCTGTCTCTGTAGTTTTGCCTATTCTAGAAGTTTCATATAAATGGAATCCTACAGTATATGGCTTTTTGTGTCAGGCTTCTTTCAGTTGACATATATATATATATTTTTTTTTTCCTGAGATGGAGTCTTGCTCTGTTGCCCAGGCTGAAGTGCCCTAGCCTTGGTTTCACCATGTTGGCCAGGCTGGTCTCAAGCTCCTGACTTCGTGATCCACCCGCTTTGGCCTCCCAAAGTGCTGGTATTATAGGCATGAGCCACTGTGTCTGGCCTCGCTTGACATATTTTTGAGATCTATGCATGTTGTTGCATATATCAGCAGATCACTTCTTTTTTAAAAAATAAATTGACTTTTTTGTTTTTGAGACGGCATTTTGCTCTTGTTGCTCAAGCTGGAGTGGCAGTGGCATAATCTTGGCTCACTGCAACCTCTGTCCCCTGAGTTCAAGTGATTCTCCTGCCTCAGCCTCTCCAGTAGCTAGGACTGAAGGTGCACACCACCATGCCCGGCTAATTTTCTTATTTTTTTATAGTAGAGATGGGGTTTCATCATGTTGGCCAGGCTGGTCCTGAAATCCTTACCTTAAGTGATCCGTCTGCCTCAGCCTCCCAAAGTGCTGAGCCACTGCACTCAGCCCCTGGGAGCATTTATTAATCGAGTTGATTGTCTTCATATATCCTTGTTTTTTTCTTTTCTCATTCAGACATTCAGCAGCCCTATCTCATAATTATCTTCATGCTATTAAGTTATGAGTTCTTTGTGTGTTCTCAATACAAGTCCTTTATCAGATGTATGATTTGTTTTTTTTTTTGGAGACGGAGTTTCGCTCTTGTTACCCAGGCTGGAGTGCAATGGCACGATCTCGGCTCACCGCAACCTCCGCCTCCTGGGCTCAAGCAATTCTCCTGCCTCAGCCTCCTGAGTAGCTGGGATTACAGGCATGCACCACCATGCCCAGCTAATTTTTTGTATTTTTAGTAGAGATGGGGTTTTACCATGTTGACCAGGATGGTCTCGATCTCTTGACCTCACGATCCACCTGCCTCAGCCTCCCAAAGTGCTGGGATTACAGGCTTGAGCCACCGCGCCCGGCGATTTGTAAATATTTTCTTCCAGTCTGTGGCTTATCCTTTTTCTTTTTTCTTTTTCTTTTTGAGAGTCACAATCTGTCACCTGGGCTGGAGGGTAGTGGCATGATCAAGGCTTACTGTAGCCTTGACCTCCCAGGCTCAACCAATCCTCCCACCACAGCCTGCTGAGTAGTTGGGACTATAGGCATGCACCACCACGCTCAGCTATTAATAATAATTTTTTGAATTTCAGTAGAGACAAGGTCTCCCTATGTTGCCCAGGCTGGTCCAGAAGTCCTAAGCTCAAGCCCACCTTGACATCCCAGTGTTGGGATTATAGGTGTGAGCCACCACCCATAGCCCTTTCATTTTCTTAAGGTACTTTACGTTTTAAATTTTGATAAATTCTAATTTATTACATCTTCTATGGTTTCTGCCTTTGGCATCTTTTTTTGAGTTTCATAGTTTTACCTCTTCGATTTTAGTTTATAATCCTTTTTTTTTTTTGGACGGAGTCTTGCTCTGTCACCAAGGCTGGAGTGCAGTGGCACGATCTTGGCTCACGACAACCTCCGCCTTCTGGGTTCAAGCGATTCTCCTGGCTCTGCCTCCTGAGTAGCTGGGATTAAAGACACGTGTCACCACACCCGGCTAATTTTGTATTTTTAGTAGAGACCAGTTTTCACCATATTGGCCAGGCTGCTCTCGAACTCCCAACCTCAGGTGATCCGCCTGCTTCAACCTCCCAAAGTGCTGGGATTACAGGCGTGAGCCACTGCCATCTGGCCATTTTGAATTAATTTTTGTATTTTGTGTGAGCAAAGGTTCAAGTTTCTTTTAGTTGTTGTTTTCTGGGGTTTTGCTTTCATTTTTTAGCATATAGATATCCAATTGCACCAGCATCATTTATCGAGATTATCAATTGTACTACTGAATTGTCTTGATTCCTTTGTCAAAAATCAATTGACTATAATGAAGGAAGGGTTTATTTCAAGGCTGTCTCTTGTCTTCCATTGATCTATCTATCCTTGCATCAACAACACAATGCCTTGATTACTACAGTTTTATAAGTACAGTATTTATACGATTTAAGAATACATCCTAGGCTGGACACAGTGGCTCATGCCTGTAATCCCTGCACTTTGGGAGGCTGAGGTGGGCAGGTTACCTGAGGTCAGGAGTTCGAGACCAGCCTGACCAACATGGAGAAACCCCCATCTCTACTAAAAATACAAAATTAGCAGGGCATGGTGGCACATGCATGTAGATCTAGCTACTCAGGAGGCTGAGACAGGAGAATTGCTTGAACCCAGGAGATGGAGGTTGCAATGAGCTGAGATAGCGCCACTGCACTCCAGCCTGGGCAACAAAAGTGAAAGTCCATCTCAAAAAAAAAAAAAAAATACAGAGATTTCAATTATAGTATTATTACTTACCTAGCAAATTATCAAGTAAGGCAACTGTAGTAGGCAGCCTCTTTGCTAGTCTTCTATGATTCTTACCTCCTAAAGAGGTATTGGTTCCCTTGAGCGTGGGGTGGATTTAGTGACTTGCTTCCAATGAACAGAAGAGGCAGAAATAATGGGATGTCACTTTTAAGCTTGGGTCACACAAAAGATTGCAGCTTCTGGCTGGGCACAGTGGCTCACACCTCTAATCCCAGCACTTTGGGAGGCTGAAGCAGGTGAATCACAAGGTCAGGAGTTTAAGGCCAGACTGGCTGAAACCCTGTCTCTACTAAAAATACAAAAAAAAAAAAAAATTAGCTGGGCGCAGTGGCTGGAACCTGTAATCCCAGCTAGTCGGGAGGCTGAGGCAAGAGAATCGCATGAACCCTGGAGGTGGAGGTTGCAGTGAGCTGAGATCATGCCACTGCACTCTAGTGCGCTCTCTATCTCTTTCTTGGCCTGCTTGCTCTGAGAAGGCAGCAGGATGCACACACATGTTTTTACTTATCTGCTGGCTCACCTCACTAGCATGAGGCAGTTCCATCGACAGGTGCACATGGAAAGGAACTGAGAGAGGCCTCCAGCCAATAATCAACCAGGAATTGAGGCCCTCAATTAATCCAACAGCCCATAAGGAATAGAGGCCCATGTAAGAAAGCTTGGAAGTAGCCAAGCATGGGGGCTCATGCCTGTAATCCCAGCACTTTGAGAGCCTGAGGTGGGAGGATCACTTGAGGCCAGGAGTTTGAGACCACCTTGGCCAACATAGTGAAACCCTGTCTCTACTAAAAATACAAAAATTAGCTGGGTGCAGTGGTGCTTGTCTGTAGTCCCAGGTACCGGGGAAGCTAAAGCATGAGAATCACTTGAACCTGGGAGATGGAGGCTGCAGTGAGCTGAGACTGTGCCACTGCACTCCAGTCTGGGCAACAGAGCGAGACTGTCTAAAAAAAAGAAAAAAGGCTTCCAAGTGGATTCTTCCCCAGCTTAGTCTTCTTATGAGACCACAGCCCAGCCCAGACTGGCAGCTTGACTACGGAGACCTTGAGCCAGAAGTACCCAGCTAAACTGTGCCTGGCTTCCTGACCCTTCAAAACTCTGAAATGATATAATAAAAGTTCACTGTTTTAAACCACTAAGTTTTGGGGGTAATTTGCTTACAGCAAAAGATAACAAATTTGCTGTTATATTACAATAGCCGATCTTCCAAGATTTTTCTTTCAAGGTTATTTTCAGTTGGCATGCAAGAATTTCTAAACCTCTAAGAATGTTTAAGCTCTCTTTTCCGAAATTATACTTCAAAGGACAGTTGTGTTAATGCAGAGCCAAAAAAAGTTGATCACATTTATAAATATCCATAGAAGTTGGTAATCATATGAATGTTCTTTTTTTCAAGACAAAGTTTTGCTTTTGTTGCCCAGGCTGGAGCACAGTGGTTGCTGGAGCAATCTTGGCTCACTGCAACCTCCACCTCCCAGGTTCAAGTGATTCTCCTGCCTCAGCCTCCTCAGTAGCTGGGAAGACAGGAGCCTGCCACCACTCCCAGCTAAATTTGTATTTTTTTCTTTATTTTTTTAATCTTGGAAATGTGGGTTTTCATTTTTCCAAAAATTGTACCAAGGTAAAGCAAAGCTCTAGTTGATGTGGGTGTGGTGTTTAGGCGTTAGCAATATTGCCCTGATTATGTGCTCATTGGATGGTAGCACAACCCCAAGAAAAAGATGGTAATAATTTTGTATTTTTAGTAGAGACAGGGTTTCTCCATGTTGGTCAGGCTGGTCTCAAACTCCCAACTTCAGGTAATCCGCCTGCCTCAGCCTCCCATTATGCTGGGATTATAGGCGTAAGCCACTGCACCTGGCCCACATGAACGTTCTCAATTTAACATCTTATACAGTTAGAGTCTTTGAAATAATTTGATGACACAGAAAGATCTGTCTCCATCAGTAACTGCAGGGGAGAGGACAAATCTCATTCATCTCTTTCTGAGACTTCTTTTGTTAATTTTGAAGACTTGGCATTTTAAGGTTCAGGCTCTGGATTTCATTAGTCAGCATTATACGTAAAATGTAGATTAGTGGAGCTAAATTTTACTGGCAGAAGTGGAGGAAAAAATATGGCCGGGCACAGTGGCTCACACCTGTAATCTCAGCACTTTGGGAGGCCGAGGCAGGCAAATCACCTGAGGTCAGGAGTTCAATACCAACCTGGCCAATATGGTGAAAATACTAAAAATACAAAAATAACCTGGGCTTGGTGGTGTGTGCCTGTAGTCCCAGCTACTTGGGAGGCTGAGGCAGAAGAATTGCTTGAACCCGGGAGGCAGAGGTTGCAGTGAGCCAAGATGGCAACACTGCACTCCAGCCTGGGTGACAGAGCAAGACTCCATCTCAAAAAAAAAAAAAGAAAAAGAAAATGATTAAATGATTCTCAGGAATTGCTTGAATGATGAGAAGCTGGCAATAAAAAATTCTGCAAAGTGGGAGGAGTAGGGAATTCCAGATTTATAGCAAATATAACAAAGGGTCAGGTGCTTAGACTCAGGTAGGATAACTTGCTCCTTTACTTTTTAGTAACTTAACCTGACTTAGTACTTAACTGGTTTAACCTCAATTTCCTCATTCGTAAAATGGGAATAATGGTAATAGGGCTGTTTCGAAAATTAAATCCTAGGCTGGGTGTTTTGGCTCACTCCTGTAATCCCAGCACTTTGGGAGGCCGAGGCCGGCAGATGACAAGGTCAGGAGCTCAACACCAGCCTGGCAAACATACTGAAACCCCATCTCTACTAAAAATATAAAAATTAGCTGGGTGTGGTGGTGCATGCCTGTAATCCCAGCTACTCAGGAGGCTGAGGCAGGAGAATCGCTTGAACCCTGGGGGGTGGAGGATGTGGTGAGATCGTGCCACTGCACTCCAGCCTGGGAGACAAAGGGAGACTTTGTCAAAAAAAAAAAAAAAAAAAAAAAAAAGAAAAGAAAATTAAATCATGTAGACGAAAAATACTATAAAGCATTATCTAACTCAAACTAAGCATTGTATAAATGATAGTAATCTTTGGTGTTAGAGAAAATTTAGAAGTAGAGGAAAAACAAGATGAGAATGTACCTGTAAATCCTCCACTCACTTCTTGAATTTTTGGGAATGGGAACTCATTTTGGTGAGAAAAATTACACTTGTTACAAAGAGTTCACAGACCCTAGAATCAAGAGAGCTAAAACTAATTTACATATATATGTACATATATATATTTTTAAATTTTTGAGACAAGATGTCAGTCTGTCATCCAGGCTGGAGTGCAGCGGTGTGATCAAGGCTTGCTGCAGCCTACTGAGTCGCTGGGACTACTCTCAAGCATCACCACACCTGGATAATTTTATTTTTTGAAGAAACATGCTTTCACCACGTTGTGCAGGCTGGTCTCGAACTCCTGGGCTCAAGCAATCTATCTGCCTCTGCCTCCCAAAGATATGAGATTACAGGCATGAGCCACTGTGCCCAGCCCCAAAACTAATTTAGTATGGCAGGGTTTCTTTTCTATTTTGAAAGATTGTTTCAACAAGTTCTAGATTACTCTTATTTTATACTACTACTTTTTGTCTACCTGTCCATGACAGGTAAAGGAGATTAGCTCCTGTCTGAAAATGTTTGCAAAGTAGTGTATTTCTCTTACTCTTTCCTGAAGCTTTCCCAAAGAAGCAAAAATGTTCAGACATAAAGCTACCAAGAGCTCCAACCTGTTTGATTACTATTCCCTTGGTCACCAATCCAGTAATCTTTCAGCTACTCCACCCATGACGCGTGCTGAGCTATTAGCTCCCAAACAAATACAAGCAATTCTTTTTTTTTTTTTTTTTAGCGGTGTTTCGCTCTTTTCGCCCAGGCTGGAATGCGATGGCATGATCTCGGCTCACCGCAACCTCCCGGGTTCAAGTGATTCTCCTGCCTCAGCCTCCCGAGTAGCTGGGATTACAGCCGTGTGCCACCACGCCCAGCTATTTTTGTATTTTTAGTAGAGTCAGGCTGGTCTCGAACTCCCAACCTCAAGTGATCCGCCTGCCTTAGCCTCCCAAAGTACTGGGATTACAGGCGTGAGCCACCGCGCCCGGGTGAATACAAGCAATTCTTTTTTTTTTTTTGAGACGGAGTTTCGCTCTTGTTACCCAGGCTGGAGTGCAATGGCGCGATCTCGGCTCACCGCAACCTCCGCCTCCTGGGTTCAGGCAATTCTCCTGCCTCAGCCTCCTGAGTAGCTGGGATTACAGGCACGCGCCACCATGCCCAGCTGATTTTTTGTATTTTTAGTAGAGACGGGGTTTCACCATGTTAAACAGGATCTTAATCCTGCCTAATTCAGATGATCTTTCTTAAGAGTTTGAAGTCCCTGGGGACCCGAAGTTGCCCTAGGTATACACTTTGCTCAACCCAGTTCGACACAAAAAGAGACGACTAATAATTAACAAAATTGAGAAATCAACTCACACTGGGTAATCTGAGGAATATGGTATTCTTTGTGAAATAAAAGAGGCGCAAAGGGGCCCTAGATCAGCGTCCAGAGAGAGGGGTTTCATCCCAGCACTGCCCCTAACCAGCTGAAAGGTAGGCGGTCCAATCACATCACCTCTCCGAGACTCAGTTTCTCCATCTATAAAACACGGAATAGGCTTGACGGTCCCTCTCTCAGTATAATTTCCCAGTGGAAGTTCTGGGAGAAGTCCACAAAACTAGTAAAACTCCCTCAAAGACGGCTAAATGTGAACCTACTGGTCAAGGTTGCAAGATTTGCTTTTTGGGTCAAGGCAGTGGGGGCAGCGACAGGGAACCAATCGCAGTTAATTTATTAATGCACTTTGCCCAGACTTGTAACTCTTCCTGGCCAGTCCACATTTCCCCTGCTTCTCCCGGAAATGGGGGGCGCCCAGGAATATTCCCTAAACTTCCAAACCCCGCCCCTAGGAGGCGGGGGGGCGGGGCGCGGAGCCGGGCCTAGTCGCGCGCCTGCGTACTGCGGACGGAGGGCCGAGGCCTGGCGGCGAGCTGGGGTCGTACTATACAGCCAGTCTTTCCGGCAAATCACGCGAGATTTCGCTCCCCCTGGGCTCCACGACGGTCAGCGACGCGCGAGCGACTGCTGGGACTGTGGCTCTCGGAGCTGTTTCGTGCCCCCGCGGTGAGGGAGGAGACTCTCAACCAGGGTGACTTCCAGGCGTCTTCCCGGAGCTACCGGGGACGCTGGTGTTATTGCCCGGGACCCTGAGATAGGGAATGCTCGAGAAGCAGAAGCAGGTTTTGGGGTGCTTTTGAATTCTTGGGGGAAAGCAACCTGAGGTTTTGAGGTGTTTGAGGTGTCTCTGGAGCTTTCATTTAACACAGATTTGTTGAGCACCTACCGTGTGCCGGGCTTAGGGGATTGGACTCCTCATTGAAAAAAGCAGACGAGTCCTTATCCTCTTAGCGCTGATGATCTGGGCAGTTAGTTTGAAATTCTGGGCTAGAAACACGAATTAATACTGATTGCCATACAAAGTGGTTGCTAGCTGGAGCTATAGGGTAAGGTGAGGTCACTGAGAAAGGGAAGAGCCGGGTAGGAATCCCCACAAACAAGACTTGGGGAGAGGAGGGTGGAGGCCAAGACCCGAACGAGAGGAGAGGACTGGCAGAGAGATCCAGAAAGACACGTGTTTGTTTTTTTTGTTTGCTTTTTGAGATAGAATCACTCTGTCACCCAGCCAGGCTGGAGTGCCCTGGCTCCATTTCGGCTGACTGCAACCTCAACCTCCTGGGCTCAGGTGGTTCTCCAGCCTCAGTCTCCCGTGTAGCTGGGACTACAGGCACCCGCCACCACGCCTAGCTAATTTTTCTATTTTTAGTAGAGATGGGTTTCCTCATGTTGGCCAGGCTGGGCTCAAATTCCTGGCCTCAAGTGATTCTCCCACCTCAGCCTCCCAAAGTGCTGGAATTACAGGTGTGAGCCACCGCGCTGGGCCCAGAAAGACACATTTTATAGCAAGGCGTGGTCAACAGTTAGTTGCTAGTGGCAGAAATACAGCAGGAAATAAGGGTATTAAAAGCTGTTGGGAAGCTCATGTGATGAAAAGAGTAGGTGCCGTGTTGGAGTATGGGGTCTAGCGTTATTGCAAGTTGTTCGACCGTGGGCAAATTATTCAATCTTTCTGTACCTCTCTTTCTCTCTCTCTCTCTTTTTTTTTTTTTTTTTTTGAGACAGAGTCTCACTCTGTTGCCAGGCGCTAGGCTGGAGTGCAGTGGTGCGATCTCGGCTCACTGCAACCTCCGCCTCCCGGATTCAAGCAATTCTACCTCAGCCTCCCGAGTAGCTGGGACTACAGGCGCACACCACCACGCCCAGCTAATTTTTTTTGTATTTTAGTGGAGACGGGGTTTCACTATGTTGGCCAGGATGGTATCAATCTCTTGACCTCATGATCCACCCACCTTGGCCTGCAAAAGTGCTGGGATTACAGGTGTAAGCCACCGCGCCCAGCTTTTCGTTTGTTTGTTTGTTTGAAACGGAGTTTTGCTCTTGTCGCCCAGGCTGGAGTACAATGGCGCAATCTTGGCTCACTGCAACCTCCGCCTCCCAGGTTCAAGCGATTCTCCAGCCTCAGCCTCCTGAGTAGCTGGGATTACAGGCGTCTGCCCCCACGCCCGGCTAATTTTTGTATTTTTAGTAGAGATGAGGTTTCACCATGTTGGCCAAGCTGGTCTCAAACTCCTGACCTCTGGTGATCGGCCCACGTCAGCCTCCCAAAGTGCTGGGATTATAGCCCTGAGGCACAATGCCCGGCCCCTTTTCTCATCTATAAAATTGAGAGGATATTACCAACTTCACAGTTTTTTTTTTTGGGGGGGGCCTGAGTCGGGGGAAGTGGTTTAAACAGGATAATAAATGAGATTTGCCCAGTTCCTGGCATTTAGGAACATGAAGGAAACAGGTTGAGAGAAGGGACTTTTTCCAAGGTCCCATCTGGTTAGAACCAGCACAAGTTCTTCCTAAATGCCTTTTCCCTTTTACCAGGCTGCAGGGTACACACTCAACACGCTCTTTATCATCACATCAGAGCAAATGCATCTGTTATTATTTTGGAATATTAGCAGCAAGTAGGAATGCACTTAATATCATCCCAGGTGAATAGGATTTGCTGAGTTTTTTTCCCCCACTTGGGATGAATTTAACAATCCACCCATCTTTCAGATCTTGAACTTGGTGTGTCTTATTTTAGTTGTTAATTTTATGACTAAAGTTCTCTAGATTTTATTTATCTTCATTTTTGGGGGGATGAAGTTTTTCTCTTGTCCCCCAGCTGGAGTGCAATGGCTCATTTACTGCAAACTCCGCCTCCCAGGTTCAGGCAATTCTGCCTCAGCCTCCCGAGTAGCTGGGATTACGGGTGCACACCACCATACCTGGCTAATTTTTGTATTTTTAGTAGAGATAGGGTTTCACCATGTTGGCCAGGCTGGTCTCAAACTCCTGACCCCAAGTGATCCATCCACCTCAGCCTCCTAAAGTGCTAGGATTACCACCTCAGCCTCCTAAAGTGCTAGGTGAGCCACCATGCCCAGCCAAGTTATCTGTATATTAAATGTGTGGGATTTTGGTACTATTGAGGGATATCACACAATTATCCGATATTAACTGTAGTATTTGACACTTGAAAAGTTTCTAATTTAATACAGAATGAAAGAACTATAATAGTATATTTTTCATGCTGATAAGCAGTGTTTGGACCAAACTATAATATACATATTAATATTTTAAAGAAATAAAGCATACCATTGACAGAGAAGAGGGCAAATGTGACATTTCATTTGGAAACATTACTTTGAAAATGTAGCCATTATGGTTCTATTACTACCTAAGGACTTTTTTTTTTTTTTTTTTT
>NW_016107369.1:5319653-5324181 GCF_001604975.1 Cebus imitator | reverse complement strand
AGGCGGGCGGATCACCTGAGGTTGGGAGTTCAAGACCAGCCTGACCAACATGGTGGAACCCCGTTTTAAAAAAAAAAAAAGACTGCGTTTCGCTCTTATTGCCCAGGCTAGAATGCAATGGCACGATCTCAGCTCACCGCAACCTCTGCCTCCCGATTCAAACGATTTTCCTGGCTCAGGCTCCCAAGTAGCTGGGATTACAGGCATATGCCACCATGCCCAGCTAATTTTGTATTTTCAATAGGGACCGGGTTTCTCCATGTTGGTCAGGCTGGTCTCAAACTCCTGACCTCAGGTGATCTGCCGCCTCAGCCTCCCAAAATCCTGGGATTATAGGCAGTAGCCACCATGCCTAGCTACTTAAGGACTCTTAGACCCACTTAACTTGGAAAACTTTGGCTTTTTAACCCTTATGTAATTGACACATGGTGATTCTGTAGAAATTTTCCTTTTTAAAACATGTAACCCTACATGATGTTATGGACCTCTTAGTGTGATGAATGCATGTGGCACTGCCCTTAAAGATTCTTGCCTGAAAAATTGAACCTGAAGTAATGAAGCCTCTAGATGTAACTAGCAGTCATGAATAAGGGGAGGAGATAGAAGAGACTTTTCCTTCTTTCTTTAAAAACTTGTCATTTACCTTGTGATGGTAAGTGACACCATGAGAAAGCAATCAGAGAACATTCTACAAATTAATTAAGAAACAAGAGCATGAACAGGGAAGGAGACTCAGTGTAGTATGCGGACCTTGAATTCTGATTTTAATGAACCAACTGTAAAAAGACATCTTTGAGACAATCAGGGAATTTGAATATGCACTATGCATTAGATGATGATAAGGAATTACCTGTATTATTCTGTTAGGTGTTATAATAATGGTGTAGTGTTTATGTTTAAATCTGTGATGGCAGTGACTTGCTTCAAGGGGAGGTTGGAAAATGTAGTCTTTTAGCTGGGCAACATAATGTCCAGAAGGAGAGGATGGTCTTTGAGGGCAACTAGCTGTCCTCAAACAACCAGTGAGATTATACAGTCATTTGTCACATAGTGATGGTTCAGACAATGACAGACGATGAGCCTCCCATAACATTATAATGGAATTAAAAAATTACTCTTGCCTGGTAATGTCATAGTCATCAGAACGTTACAGTGCAATTACTTTTTATTTATTTATTTTCTGAGACAGGGTCTCACTCTGTTACCCAGACTAGAGTGCAGTGGCGCAATCTCAGCTCACCACACCTCCACCTCCTGAGTTCAAGCGATTCTCCTGCCTCAGCCTCCCAAATAGCTTGGATTACAGGTGCATGCCACCACGGCCAGCAGTTTTTTATAATTTTAGTAGAGACGGGATTTCACCATGTTGGCCAGGCTGGTCTTAAACTCCTGACCTCAAATGATCCACCTGCCTTGGCCTCCCAAAGTGCTGGAATTACAGGCATGAGGCACTGCACCTGCCCTATTACTTTACTTTTTGAGAAATTTAGTGTAGTCTAAGTGTATAGTGTTAATAAAGTTTAAATAACCTACAGTAATGTCCTAGGCTTTCACATTCCCTCACCACTCACTCACTGACTCACCCAGAGCAACTTCTATTTTGCTAGGCTCCATTCATTGTAAGGTGCCCTATACAGCAACATGCCATATAGGTTTGTACCCTGGAAGTTATAGGCTAAACCATGTAGCCTAGGTGTCTGGTAATCTGTACCATCTACATTTGTGTAAGTGCACTCTGATATTCACACAACGATGAAATCACCCAACATCATATTTCTCAGCATGTATCCCAGTAGTAAAGCTGTACAAAGCACTCACAACAGTGCTTGGCACATAGTGACACTAAGGGCTTGATTTTCTAATTTTCACTGGTGGATAAAGTAAGCAAAGTGATTTTCTTTCTTTTCCTTTCTTTCTTTCTTTTTTTTTTTTTTTAGATTTAGTCTCACTCTGTTGCAATGGTGCGATCTTGGCTAACTGCAACCTCTGCCTCCCAGGTTGAAGCCATTCTCCTGCCTCAGCCTCCTGAGTAGGTGGGACTACAGGCTCCTGCCACCATGCTCAGCTAATTTTTGTATTTTTAGTAAACGGGGTTTCACGATGTTGGCCAGGATAGTCTTGATCTCTTGACCTCGTGATCCACCCACCTTGGCCTCCCGAAGTGCTGGGATTACAGGTGTGAGCCACTGTGCCAGGCTAGCAAAGTGATTTTCAACAAGTCAGTTAGTGCTAGTACTGGAACTTCATTTTGTTTCTTTCATTAGCTCAAATTGTAAATCCAGAATAAACTGACCAGATGCAGTGGCTCACACCTGTAATCCCAGCACTTTGGGAGGCCAAGGTGGGAGGATCACTTGAGACCAGCCTGGGCAACATAGCAAGATCGCATCTCAAAAAACAAAACCAGACAGAATAAACTGATCCTTTACTTATTGGCCGTATTGTGATATGGAATTTCCTATAAGGTAAGGATTTTAAAATTCCTTTGATGTATTACTTTTATCATCAGCTAAACTATTAAGAAATTTTTGTTTTTTTAAAATTCACCACTGATAAGAAGGCAAAGGAATTTTCATTTTGGTAAATGAATAGAAGAGCCTTTGAAAATTTGGTTACGTGGCTAGGTGTGTTGGCTCATGCCTATAATCTCAGCACTTTGGGAGGCCGAGGCGGATGTATCACTTAAGGTCAGGAGTTCAAGACCAGCCTGGCCAACATGGTGAAACTCCGTCTCTACTAAAAATACCAAAAAATTAGCAGGGTGTCGTGGTGCAGCCTGTAATCTCAGCTACATGGGAGGCCGAGTCAGGAGAATCACTTGAACCCAGGAAGCAGAGGTTGCGGTGAGCCGAGATCGCATCACTGCACTCCAGCCTGGGTGACAGAGTGAGACTCTGTCTGAAAAAAAAAAAAATGTGATTACATGTCAATTAAGCAGTTAGTGTTTTTATTTTGCCACTAGATACTAACTGCTAGCTCTGGGGGAATGTGTCATATTGTTTGTTTTATGTTTTTTTCTTTATTTAAAAACAAGTCAAGTGCAGTATTGAGAAGGGGGAAAGCGCAGAACAAGGGATTTGGCCTGTAACTGTGAACAATCAGTTGAGTTAATTCACTACCTTTGGACCAGCCTTGTGTTGTTTTCTTTTAATTGAGCCATAGGAGGCTTCATCATGATGATGGGCTTAAAGATGCCTGAGCTTGAATTATCTGAGACCAAAAACATTTTGCCTCACTTAATCTTCAATGAATTTGTTCCTATTAAGAATTCTAACTAGATGTAGTCTTTTTTCATATATTTGCTTTAGGAGGCAAACTGTGACAGGAGAGTTTGTCTTTTTTGGATCCTAAATGTGATTTTTCTCCCTCTTCACTGAGAAAAGCAAACGGACTTCTTTTTTATTTTTAAATTGTTGAATACTTCAAATCTTATTTGCGATTAAAAAGTTTTTCTATTTGTAGGAGTATTTTGTACAGAAATCTTGTGAGACCACTGCCCAATCAGAGCGATGATTGTTCAAAGAGTGGTATTGAATTCTCGACCTGGTATGTATTTGTGAAGAATGAACAGCTGTGTCCTTTGATAATTATTAATGCAAATGGAGGAATGAATAAAAACTAATGGGATATTAATGTGGTAAATTAAAGTAGTTAGATACTAACACTAGTAAAGATATTAAAAGACACTTTTTAAACCATGTAATTGTTTTCAAGTGATAGCTTATTAAGGCCATTTTTAAACAGTATAATAGTCTTTCAGGTGATAACTTATCCAGGCATTTGTTGGTGAAATAAGATATTTTGGAATCATAACATTTGAAAGGTTACATTACAAATATATGTGGCTTTTGTTTCTTCTTTGGAGTATGTATTATTGGTCCTTAAAATTTGCTTTTCTTTTTTATGTGGAATGTAGTAACTTATAGTAGTGCTGACATGTAAACTGCATTGTAAAAACAGGTGTGGAAGTAACCTGAAAGATTTGGGTCACTGTTTGCTGCCCACTTGCAGAAGTCACTCAACTTTTCTGATTTCAATTTTAGTAAAATGAGCAGTTAGATTAAGATCTTTATGTACTATTCCCACCGTATAAATTTAATAATTCTATGAATAGTAAATTTGCATTAAACATATCTGAAGATGAGTACCTTCTAGTGGTAACCTTTTGTTCTTACAAACTTTTCTCATACCTCAAATTTCCTTTTTTTTTTTTTTGAGACGGAATTTCCCCCTTGTTGCCCAGGCTGGAGTGCAATAGCGCGATCTCAGCTCACCACAACCTCTGCCTCCCGGGTTCAAGCAATTCTCCTGCCTCAGCCTACCAAGTAGCTGGGACTAAGGCGCGTGCCACCACACCTAGCGAATTTTTGTAGTTTTCATAGAGATGGGGTTTCACCATGTTGATTGACCAGGATGGTCTTGATCTCTTGACCTTGTGATCTGCCCACCTCGGCCTCCCAAAGTGCCTTACCTCAAATTTTCTAATTTCCTACTTCCTGTTTTTTCAGACTTTATTATTACTACTTTT
>NW_016107369.1:5311411-5317210 GCF_001604975.1 Cebus imitator | reverse complement strand
TTTTTTTTTTTTTAAGAGATGAGGTCTTTCTATGTTGCCCAAGCTGGTCTCAGTTTTGCTGGGCTCAGGCAATCCTCCCACCTTGGCCACCTGCCACTGTGCTAACCCTGTAGTTGATCTCTTTTTGAAAGGAACAGACTCAGTTATGCCACCTCTAGATAAAGAAGATTTATTGAAGAGGTATATATTACCAGACTACAAATAAGAAGCCATTAGGCACAGGGACTTTGGCTCTTTGAGCTGACTTCTTGCTTTACTTCTGTCAGAGGTCATACAGTCTCTTCTTCACTTCTAACTTCATCCCATGGCCATGACAAGCACAGCTATATATTTCAGTTTACCCCCTGCTATTAAGAGTCTTGGCTAGGCATGGTGGCTCATGCCTATAATCTTAGCACTTTGGGAGGCCAAGGCAGGATTGCTTGAGCCCAGGAGTTCAAGACCAGCCTGGACAACAGAGTGAGACCCTGTCTCTACAAAAAATTAAAAATTTAGACAGGTGTGGTGGCTTGTGCTTGTAGTCCTAGCTGCTTGAGAGGCTGAGGTGGGAGGATTGCTTGAGCCTGGGAGGTCGAGGTTCCATTGAGCCATGATTGCATCACTGCACTTCAGTTTGGATGACGGAGTGAGACCCTGTCTCAAAAAAAAAAAAAAAGTCTCGTTGATTGGAATCAGATTGCTGCAATAGGGAAATTGGCCCCATATGTCTGTTTTGATAAAAACCTATTTCATAGGTTGCTGAACAACCATATGAGTTTCCTCATACTGTTTTAACATATTACTATAAACTTAGTGGCTTTGTTTTTTTGAGACAGAGTCTCACTTTGTTGCCTAGGCTGAAGTGCAGTGGCATGATCTCAGCTCACTGCAACCTCCGCCTGCCAGGTTCAAGCGATTCTCCTGCCTCAGCCTCCCGGGTAGCTGGGATTGTAGGCATGCACCACCATGCCTGGCTAATTTTTTGTATTTTTAGTAGAGATGGGGTCTCACCAGGTTATCCAGCCTCGTCTTGAACTCCTGACTTCAGGTGATCTGCCCACCTCAGTCTCCTAAAGTGCTGGGATTATAGGCGTAAGTCACAGCCCCTGGCAGCTTAGTGACTTCAAACAAAAATTTATTTTTAGAGATCAGAGATCCAAAATTGGTCTTAACATGGCTAAAATGAAGATGTTGGCAGGGCTGCATTTCTTCTGGAGGCTCTAGGGACCATCCGTTTCCTTGCCTTGTCCGTCTTCTCAAGGCTGCCCGCATTCCTTGACTTGTAACTTTGCATTTCTCTAGTCTGTGCTTCAGTGGTTAGATCTCTGAACTCTAACTTTTCTTCCTCCCTCTTACAAGGATCTTTGTGATTACATGGAGCCCACTGGGATAGTCCAGAATAATTTCTCAATCTCAAGATCATTAACTTAATTACATTTGCAAAGTCTCCTTTGCCATATAAGATAACATATTCACAAGTTTCAGGGATTAGGACATGAACATCTTTGTGAGACCATTATTTTGCCTACCACACCACCTATGGGGTGGCTGTCCAGGGGTCAGATGGCCCTCTGAATCTGTTCAGCTGTGGTTGGAGGGAGGGTTGGGCAAGGGCTACCCCTTGGTGGGAGAGTATTGGCCTTAAGAAGGTACAATTGGCGGGGTGCAGTGGCTCAGGCCCGTAATCCCAGCACTTTGGGAGGCTGAGGTGGGTAGGTCATGAGGTCGAGATCAAGACCATCCTGGCCAACATAGTGAAACCCCATCTGTACTAAAAATACAAAAACATTAGCTGGGCGTCGTGTCTCATGCCTGTAGTCCCAGTTACTTGTGAGGCTGAGGCAGGAGAATTGCTTGAACCCGAGAGGCAGAGGTTGCAGTGAGCCAAGATTACATCACTGCACTCCAGTGAGACAGAGTGAGACTCTGTCTAAAAAAAAAAAGGAGGTACAATTAGAGAGTGTCTCATCAAGTTACAAGGCACATGGCAGAGTTGGCCATCAGGCTTAGTTTCTCTAGTAGACATCTGAGTCACAAATCATAGGTTGTCAAAATACTCTTGGAAAATCACTTAAATTGTTCTTAAATCATCAGGATCTGGCCCCTTGTAAACTTAAAAATGCAGAATCATTCACTTGAGCCATATAATGTGATTTGCCAAAGCTGTCTTTCCCTGGTCTTCACTTGCCTTTCATAATGGACTGCTCCTCACCTTTTATCATTGAACTCCCAAATAAGGAAAGAACTATGATATGGTTTGGCTCTGTGTCCCCACCCAAATCTCATCTCAAATTGTAATCCCCACATGTTGAGGGAGGGACCTGGTGGGAGGTAAGTGGGTCATGGGGGCTGTTTCCCCGATGCTGTTCTCGTTATAGTGAATTCTCACGAAATTTGGTTGTTTGATAAGTGTCTGGTGCTTCCCCCTTTCTCTATCTCTCCTGCTGCCATGTAAGCGATGTCTTACTTCCCTTTTACCTTCTGTCATGATTGTAAATTTCCTGAGGCCTCCCCAGCCATGTGGAACTTGAGTCAGTTAAACCTCTTTTCTTCATAAATTACCCAGTCTCAGGTAGTATCTTTATAGCAGTGTCAGATTGGACTAATACAAACTATGATGTAGTTTTTTGTTCTTTTCCATTTGCTCTTCAGCTAATCTAAAACCTCATTTTCTAATATTTTACTTTTAATATCTCTTGAACCCTTCGTGGAGTTTCATTCTTGTTGCCCAGGCTGGAGTGCAATGGCGCGATCTCGGCTCACTGCAACCCCCACCTCCAGAGTTCAAGCAATTCTGACCCAGCCTCCCCAGTAGCTGGGATTACAGGCATGTGCCACTACACCCAGCTAATTTTGTATTTTTAGTAGAGATGGGGTTTCTCCGTGTTGGCCAGGCTGGTCTTGAACTCCTGACCTCAGGTAATCTGCCCACCTTGGCCTCCCAGAGTGCTGGGATTACAGACGTGAGCCACTGCACCCAGCCTTTTTTTCATTATTTAGAGGCTAATTATCTCCTTTTCATTACTGAAGGCATTTTTAAAAAAATGAACAACTTTATTATTTTTATTAACATTATAAATAGTCGAAACAGAAGTGTATAAAGTAGGAAGTGAAGAGTACCTGTACAAAGGATCACTTATTGATCTGTCTAGGTAACAGCAATATACCTATGTTAATTTCCTGGTTTTGATATTATACTGCAGATATTTAAGATGTCACTACTGGGGGAAGCGGCGTGAAAGACTGTGTACTTCATTTTATTAATTTTTAACTTTTTTGAAATGAGGTGTCTGTTGCCGAGGCTGACTGCAGTTGTGCCAATACAGCTCACTGCAGCCTTGACCTTCTGGGCTCAAGCAATCCTTCCACCTCAGTCTCCCAAGTAGGAGGGACCACAGGTATGTACCGCCATGCCTGGCTAATTTTTTTAATTTATTTTTTTTAGAGATGGGGTCTTGCTATGTTGCCCAGATTGGTCTTGAACTCCTGGACTCAAACAGTGCTCCTGTCTTGGGCTCCCAAAGTGCTGAGATTTCAGGTGTGAGCCACTGCGTTGCTCTCCCTGTACTTAAAAACATTTAACAGTTTTAAGAATTATTGGCCAGACGTGGTGGCTCACGCCTGTAATGCCAGCACTTTGGGAGGCTGAGGCAGGCAGATCACAAGGTCAGGAAATCAAGACCATCCTGGCCAACATGGTGAAACTCTGTTTCTACTAAAAATAAAAAATTAGCCGGGTGTGGCGGTGCCTGCTTGTAGTCCCAGTTACTTGGAAGGATGAGGCAGAATTGCTTGATCCCAGGAGGCGGAGGCTGCAGTGAACCAAGATTGCACCACTGCACTCCAGCCTGGGTGACAGAGCCAGACTCCATCGCAAAAAANAAAAAAAAAAAAAAAAAAAAAAAGAAGTATCTACACACTATACAATTTACTCAGCGAGTACAATTAAATTGTTTTTAGTATATTCGCGGAATTCTGCAACTGTCATCACAATCAGTTTTACAACATTTTCCTCATCCCCAGAAGAAACCCTGAACCTATGGTATAATTAGCAGTCATTCCCCATTTTCCCTCCTCACCCCACCCTCAGCTGTATACAACTACTAATCTACTTTTTGTTCCTATAGATTTGCCTATTCTGGCCATTTTGTATAAATTTTATTGCTGAATCATGTTACATAGTATCGATACGGTATTTTATCCGTGTCCATTCATGAAAGCAGAGCCCTCATGACAAAATTGTCTTTCTTTTTTTTTTTTTTGAGACAGGGTCTCACTATGTCCCTTTAGCTGGAGTACAGTGGTGTGATCATGGCTCGTTGCCCCCTGCTTGAACTCCTGGGCTCAAGTGATCCTCCCACTTAAGCCTCTGGAGTAGCTGGGACTATAGGTGTGTGCCACCTTGCCTGCCAAATTTTTGTATTTTTTGTAGAGACAGAGTTTTGCTACATTGCCCAGAACTCCTGAGCTCAAGCAATCTGCTTTCCCTAGCTTCCCAAAGTGTTGGGATCACAGGTGTAAGCCACTGTGCCTGGCTGAGACCCTGTCTCTTAAAAAAAAAAAAAAAAGATTTTTGGGGAGGAAAAATGATGGAACAACTAGGATTATAATATGAATTGAATTCATGATCTTCACTTTAAACACTCCCAACCTCAAAGCAAAAACAAAAACCAAAAACCCCTTTTTCCTCCAGGGAAGTAAATATCTTGTCTTCTTACTCATTTCATGCTAGAAAGCACAGGCTTGAGAATTTTGCCTCTTTGGTTCTCCATATTCTGTCAGTCAGTCACCAGGTCCTCTGGATCCCACCTCCTAAATACCTCTCAATTCAGTCCATGTCTTAGTAATTCCAGGGAAGTCTACCTAGTCTGAATCACCATTGTTTCTTTCCTAATAGAGTAGGTACCCTTGCATGCACTCTTTGCCCCTTTAAGCCATTTTTCACACTGCAGCCAGAGTGCCAGAGTGATTTTTTTATAACAGCAACTAATTGTGTCACCTTGCTTAAAGTGATTTAATGGCTTCCTGTTAGTTTTGGGATTGAGACCAACCAGCCTTGACATGGTCTAAGAAGCTACATAAGCTGGGCTGGTCTTGGTATCTCCCCCTTGTAATCAATCCCAGCACTTTGGGAGGCTGAGGTGGGTGGATCACTTAAGGTCAGGAGTTTGAGACTACCCTGGCCAACATGGGGAAACCCCGTCTCTACTAAAAGTACAAAAAAAATTGGCCAGGCATGGTGGCACATGCCTGTAGTCCCAGCTACTCAGAAAGGTAAGGTGGGAAATCGCTTGAGCCCAGGAGGTAGAGGTTGTAGTGAGCCGAGATCATGCCACTGCACTCCAGCCTGGGCAACAGAGGAAGACTGTCTCAAAAAAAAAAAAAAGCTATATAATATGACTTGTTTACTTGTCCAGGCTCAGTAAAGGCTGCCAATTACCCTCACACCCTCGTCTCAGTGGATGTCTTCTTTTGTAACACATCAGTGCCCCCTTCTGCTCAAGCTTTGTATTAATCATGTTTTTAATTTAGTGTATTTTATGATGCTTTGGCATCTTAGGGGACTTGTGAATCCTAGAGAAACTGTCCCTGGCAGGATTTGTGTATTTTGAGATAACAACTTGCCTTTGAGTCTTGCCATTCATATACAAACCAACCAATCCAAAGCCCATATCCCTAAACACCTCCTGTATCTACTTCACACTCCCCTGCCATAAATCACCCCTGGGCCAGATGCTATACAACTAAGAACCACCCCTGTATATCAGAGCTCTCTGGCATTATTAAAACTGTCACGTAATGTACTGAAGGTTACCAGCC
>NW_016107369.1:5308151-5311397 GCF_001604975.1 Cebus imitator | reverse complement strand
AAAAAAAAAAAAAAAAAAAAAAAAAATGCCTGGGCGCAATGGCTTACACCTGTAATCCTAGCGCTTTGGGAGGCGGAGGCAGGTGGATTGCCTGACCTCAGGAATTCAAGACCAGCCTGGGCAACAAGGTGAAACCCCGTCTCTACTAAAATACAAAAAATTATCCAGGTGTGGTGGCATGCTCCTGTAAGCCTAGGTACTTGGGAGGCTGAGGCAGGAAAATTGCTAGAACCTGTGAGATGGAGGTTGCAGTAAGCTGAGATCGCGCCACTGCACTCCAGCTTGGGCAACAGAGTGAGACTCTGTCTCTTAAAAAAAAAAAAAAAAAGACTCTGGGTCACACTCTTCCTTGCTCCTTTAGCCTCTTGACCAATTCTGGTGCTTCCCCATGCGACCCTTCTTGGCATAGTGTGCCCTCACCTCTTGGCAACTGTAAGAAATTCTTCTTTCAAGGCAGCTTTCTTTGTATCTATCATTTTACCATACCTGGTTAAAACAGAGTCCCAGGTACATATTAAACCAAGCTCTCATACGTGTTGGCCCTCTATCTAAAAGCCTCCTCCCACTCCTTTCCCTTTACCTGGATCATCCCTGTTATTTCCCAGATGCCTGCTTAAAGAGGTTTCCTTTGGTAAATCACCCTGAACCCTCAGATTAGTTCAAACCTCTCTTTTACATTTTCCTCCTGACATTTGGCATTTATCCCAATTGAAAGTAATAATTACATGTGTAGTTATTAGATTATCTGTCTCCCTTAATAAAAGGCAAGCTTATGGGCTGGCTGGGTGCCATGGCTCATGCATATAATCCTAGCACATTGGGAGGCTGAGGGAGGAGGATCACTTGAGCCCAGGAGTTTGAGACCATCCTGGGCAGCATGGCAAGATGCCATCAATACCAAAAAATGAAATTAGTGTGAGTGTTAAGGTGCACACCTGTATTCCGAACCACTCTGGAGGCTGAGGTTGGAGGATTACTTGAGCCCAGGAGGTCGAAGCTGCAGTGAGGCGTGATCATGCCACGGCACTCCAGCTGGGGCAACAGAGTGAGACCCTGCCTCAAAAAAAAAAAATAAGTTTATGAAAATAAAGTTTTTATATATCACTGTATTTCCAGTGACTAGCATAGTGTTTATTAAGTGTTAATTGCAGAAAGGAAGGAAGAAAAATCACTTTGGGGTACTTTTACTAGACAGTCTCTACTTATCTGTCCTTTAAAAAAAAGAATCAGGCCAGGCGCAGTGGCTCACGATTGTAATCCCAGCACTTTGGCAGGCCGAGGCAGGGGGATCACTTGTGGTAAGAAGTTCGAGACCAGCCTGGCCAACATGGTGAAACCCCATCTCTACTAAAGACGCAAAAATTAGCCAGGCATGGTAGCATGCGCCTGTTATCCCAGCTACTTGGGAGGCTGAGGCAAGAGACTCTATTGAGCCTGGGAGGCAGAGGTTGCAGTGAGCTGAGATTGTACCACTCCACTGTACTCCAGCCTGGGTGACAGAGAGAGACTCTGTCTAAAAAAAAAAAAAAAAAACCTGCTGAGTATGATGGCTTGAGCCTATAAATCTCACTACTTGGGAGACTGAGGTGGGAGGATGGCTTGAAGCCGGATGTTCAAGTCTAGCTTGGGCAGCAAAGCAAGACCCCAACTCTAAAAAGTAGAAAAACCTTAAGCAACTTTTTTTTTTTTTTTTTGATATGGACTCTCGCTCTGTATAGTGGCATGATCTTGGCTCACTGCCACCTCTGCCTCCCGGGTTCAAGCAATTCTCCTGCCTCAGCCTCCTTAGTAACTGGGATTACAGACGTAAAGTTGCTCAAGAGGCCTGGTACAGTGGCTCACATCTGTAAATCCTAGTGCTCTGGGAGGCTGAGGCAGGTGAATCACCTGAGATCAGGAGTTTGAGACCAGCTGGCCAACATGCGAAACCCTGTCTCTACTAAAAATACAAAAATTAGCCAGGCATGGTGGTGCATGGCTAAATTTTGTATTTTTAGTAGAGACAGGATTTACAGATGTGAGCCACTGTGTGGGGCCTCTTAAGCAACTTTAAAAAGGAATCTAACAAACATTAAATAATTGAGATTTTATATCATTCCCAATTAACAGCTAAAATTTATCATGTGTACAAAGTATTTTACATGATTATCCTTAATGTGCATATACAACTTGGCTTCCATATTCTTTTTTATTATTTAAAAAATTTTTATTTTCATTTGATAATGAGTGAGGGGTCCTGCTATGTTGGCCAGTCTGGTCTCAAAGTTGGGCCTCAAGAGATCATCCTGCCTTGGCCTTCCAAAGTGGTGGGTTTATAGGTGTGCTTTTATATTATTATTATTATTTTTTTTTTAAAACAGAGTTTCGCTCTTTTTGCCCAGGCTGGAGTGCAATGGTGTGATCTCAGCTTACCACAACGTCTGCCTCCCGGGTTCAAGCAATTCTTCTGCCTCAGCCTCCTGAGTAGCTGGGACTACAGGCATGCACCACTACACCTGGCTAATTTTGTACTTTTAGTAGAGACCGGGTTTCTCCATGTTGGTCAGGCTGGTCTGGAACTCCTGACCTCAAGTGATCCGCCAGCCTCAGCCTACCAAAGTACTTGGATTACAGTTGTCAGCCAACATACCGAGCATTTTCATATTCTTTAAGTGACTTTATATGAAAAACTAGTTCAAATATTATTATTTTGGCGGTTAATAACATTCTATTGTATTAACACCATTTACCTGTAGGGAATTACTTGTGTGATACTGTGATTTATAATAGGAAATATTTGGTGTTCTTACTCTTTGCTGGCACACAATTCCTAAAGCCTTGGAATCTCCAAGATGTCTTTTTGTATGCTAATGAGATGACTAGTGGCTGGGGGCTCCTGAATAGCCTCAGGATGGGGGCTAGTTACCAAGGCAACCAACCAAATGATCAGAGGTTGGAACTTTAGTCATACATCAGGTAGTGGACAGGGATGAAGATTGAGTTTATCACCAATGGGCAGTGATTTAATCAATCATGCCCACATAAAGAAACCTTCATCCAAACCCTAAAAGACCTGGTTAAGGAGTTTCCAGATAGCTGAACACGTGGAGATTCCTGTAGGGTAGGTGTACTGGAGAGGGTGTGGAAACTCCTTGCCTTTTCTCATATACCTTGCTCCATGCGTCTCTTCTATTCGGCTGTTAATTTTTTTTTTTAATTCATTAATTTGTTTTACGTTCTTTTTTTTGGTCTCTTTTTTTTTTTTTT
>NW_016107369.1:5302429-5308100 GCF_001604975.1 Cebus imitator | reverse complement strand
CAGTGGCATGATCTCTGCTCACTGCAACCTCCACCTCCTGGGTTCAAGCAATTCTCTTGCCTCAGCCTCACGAATAGCTGGGACTACAGGCGCGCGCCACCACGCCCAGCTAATTTTTGTATTTTTTAATAGGGACGGGGTTTCACCATGTTGGCCAGGATGGTCTCGATCTCTTAACCTTGTGAACCTGCCTCGGCCTCCCAAAATGCTGGGATTACAGGCGTGAGCCACCGCGCCCAGCCGTTTGGTCTTTTTTTAATTTTAATTTTTATTTGGCTATTTATCTGTATCCTTTGTAATATCCTGGATAATAAACAGTAAATGTAAGTAAAGTATTTCTCTGAGTTCTTGAGGTGCTCTAGCAAATTAAACCAAAGGAGAGGGTAGAGTGGAGACACTGATTTATAGCCAGTTTGTCAGAAGTACAGACCATAACCTAAGATTTAAGATTGGCATCTGAAGTAGGTGCAGTCTTGTGGGACTGAGCCCTTCATCTATGGGACCTGACACTATATCCAGGTAGATAGTATCACAGTTGAGTTGAATTAGGGGACACCCAGTTGATGTCCTCTGCAGAATTGCTTGGTTGGTGTATAGGGAAATACCCTTCCACATCTGTTTTTAGAAGTGTTGTGTTGAGTGGTGAGTGACAGTAGGAAAAAAGTAGATTTTTTCCCTATATCTCACAGAACTTATTTCCATTTTTTCTACTAGCTTTGTTTAAGTATCAGGCCCTTGGTCTGGCCGGTGTCTATGGCTGCGCTTGCTTTTAAGGAATAGATGGGAGGTAGCACACAAACAGAAGTAAATGTATTCTTATAGAAGCTTCTGCATTAATTCTCTGTTTTATTTTTTACCCGGGTAAACTGAACCACATGGGACCCCTTAATCAAGAGTCCTTCCATGTTTTCCATTTCCTGGTCCATGATATGGTCCTCTACATTTTGGATTTCATGATAGAGGCAAGAGGAAGAGAGCCTTGACTGCTACCCAGAGAAGTTGTTAGCCCTCCTCTTGAGACAGGGTGTGGTCCGACTGTGGCACTCTGTCTTTGAGAGGTGAAGAGAGTGTTCGTCTGTAGTAAGGGGGCATGAAATAGGGAAAGTGCTTGGTCAGTTCTTTTTGGGTTATTTTCAATGAGGAGACAGAATTTCTAGCCCAAAAGAAATCAAGTTTTATGGCCTATATGTTGCTAGTTTTCCATAAAAAATAGTTGTATTATATCAGCAACATGTGAGTGTATCTAATTGGCCACAATCCCTTGAAACCATCAAAAAAGTATTTTGTATTATTTTTGCTAGTATATTGTGTATAATATTACTTTAATTTCCTTAAGTAACTCTGTAAAAATTTTAGCTTTATTCACTAGCATACATTTCATGCATTTAAATGTACAATTCAGTCACTTTCGAATATTCATAGAGCTTTGCAACTGTCACCACAACTTAAAAATTTTTTATTTAAAGACAAATTTATTGACAAATAAAAATTGTTGCCATGCATGGTGGCTCATGCCTGTAATCCCAGCACTTTGGGAGGCCGAGGTAGGTGGATCATGAGGTCAGGAGTTCGAGATGACCAGCCTGGCCAATTTGGTGAAACCCCATCTCTACTAAAAATACAAAAATAAGCCAGGCATGGTAGCACATGCCTGTAGTCCCAGCTACTGGGGAGGCTAAGGCATAAGAATTGCTTGAACCTGGGAGGCAGAGGTTGCAGTGAGTCGAGATGGCACCACTGCACTCCAGCCTGGGTGATGGGGCGAGACTCCGTCTCAAAAAAAAATTGTCTGTTTATGGTATTCAACATGATATTTTGAAATATTTTTATATTGTGTAGTAGCTGTATCATGCTAACATGCTAATTAACATGGATTACATCATATACTTATTGTTTGTGGTGAAAACACTTAGAATTTATCCTTTTGGCAAGTTTCTTTTTTTATTTTTTTGAGATGGGCTCTCACTCTGTCACCCAGGCTGGAGTGCAGTGGTGCAATCTCGGCTCACTGCAACTTCCGCCTCCCAGGTTCAAGCAATTTTTCCACCTGAGCCTCCTGAGTAGCTAGGATTACAGACACCTGCCATCATGCCCAGGTAATTTTTGTATTTTTGTAGAGATTGGGTTTCACCATGTTGGGCAGGCTGCTCTTGAATTCCTCAGGTGATCCATTTGCCTTGGCCTCCCAGAGTGCTGGGATTACAGGTGTAAGCCACCTCGCCTGGCCAGTGGCAGTTTTCAAGTATATAATACATTGTCATTAACTATAGTCACCATGTTGTTTCAGGTCTTATGTTTAAATCTTTAATCTATTTTGAATTGATTTTTGTGTATTGTATGTGATACACTACTCATTATATACTTTTAGTCACTGGGTAAATTCGAGTGGTTTGATATTGGATAAAATTATCTCGATTTTTTTTTTTAGCGTTGTAGAATGAATGAAGACACTGGCACTGATTATATAACACCTTGGCAGCTATCTCAAGTGGTTGATGGTGGAGGTATTGGAATTATAGAAGAAAGCAAACACACAAATTTGACTAAAGGCGATTTTGTGACTTCTTTCTATTGGCCCTGGCAGAGCAAGGTTATTCTGGATGGAAATAGCCTTGAAAAGGTGATATATATATGAAAATATCTGATTTTTTTCCCCGTGTAATTCTCACTTTGTGCATTTGATACTCAGTTTTGTTTGTAATCAGAGAAAAATAAAAACATATTTTATTTTAGCTAGCTGCTAAAATGCCGAAAGTCTTTGTTCACTTTCCACTGTTAGCTGTGTAGGGAAGTTTAAATTTTCCTTCTGAAAGTTTGTTACTTAGGCCTATTAAACTGAATAATAAACAGATTAACAAGAGAAAAACCATTTTATTTATTGTTTTATCTTTTTTCTTTTTCATTTTTTTTAAGCATTGTGGATGTGAATATTATTTTTTCTTTATTTATTTTTTTTAAACTTGAGCCATAGGTTTCATGAAGCAGGGGAGAAAAAACATTTTAATTCATGCATGTGCACTGGAGCCTCACAGAATGGGAGACTTAAAGGAGGGGCCTGATGGTTGAAGAGTTTTTTTTGTTTGTTTCTGTGCTTGTTTATTTTAGAAATGGGGTCTCACTATGTTGCCTTGGCTGGTCTCAAACTCCTAGGCTCAAGTAATCCTCCCACCACAGCCTCCCAAAGTGCAGAGATTACAGACATGAGCCACTGCGTCTGACTGAAGTTTTTATAGTGTAAAGGAATGGGGCTTGAGGCTTTTGGGGGAAATGACAACAAGAAGGGAAAGGGGAGGAATGGCATGGTGAACAAAGGTTATCTTATTGTACAGAAAGTTGCTCACGTAATAAAAGTTGTTTCAGAGCAGCCTCCAAAAGAATAGGCATAGCCTGGCTGGGTCTGCTAATGACTTTTATTTTATTTTTATTTTTTATTTTTTGAGGCAGCATCTCACTCTGCCACCCAGGCTGGAGTGCAGTGGAGTGATCTTGGCTCACTGCAACCTCTGGCCTCCTGGGTTTAAGCCTTCGTCTCACCTCAGTCTCCTGAGTAGCTGGGATTACAGGTAAACATACACCACCACACCTGGCTCATTTTTTGTATTTTTAGTAGACACAAGGTTTCGCCATGTTGGCCAGGCTAGTCTCAAACTCCTGACCTCAAGTGATCTGTCCGCCTTGGCCTCCCAAAGTGGTGGGATTACAGGCATGAATCACTGCGCCCTGCCATTTTTATTAAACTTTTTATAGAAACGGAGTCTCATCATGTTGCCCAGGCTGGTCTTGAACTCCTGGCCTCAACTGATCCTTCTACCTCAGCCCCACAAAGTGCTGGGATTACAGCTGTGAACCACTGTGCCTAGCCTTTGTGGTACATTTTAAGCATCAGCAATGAGAACTGTTGAAATTCGAGTTGACTTTTTTTTCCCTTTTTTTTTGTGACAGAGTATGGCTCTGTCACCCAGGCTGGAGTGCAGTGGTGCGATCTCAGCTCACTGTAAACTCTGCTGTCTGGGTTCAAGTGATTCTCCTGTCTCACCCTCTTGAGTAGCTGGGATTACAGGCGCCCACTACCATGCTTGGCTACTTTTTGTATTTTTAGTAGAGATGGGGTTTCAGCATCTTGGTCAGGCTGGTCTTGAACTTCTGACCTCATGATCTACCTGCCTCGGCCTCCCAAAGTGCTGGGATTACAGGCATGAGCCACCTCACCTGGCCTCAGTTGATTTTTATAGGTAAATGTTTACGTTGGAATTACTCAGAGACTTAAAAATCAATGTTGCCAAGTATTTTTGTGTTAAGCAATTCCTTTTTTTTTTTTTTCCATAGTGGGGCATTAACGAGAAAGAATATTTGGTCTCTTATGTGGGAATTTTTTTTTTAAGTTTCTTTTTAATATAGAGAAGTAATATAGTTTTTTACTCTTTACAAGTAAATTTTAGAATTTTAGCAAGATTGATGAATGGTTTGCTCTTCTAGAAACCATATTGGGTTGTTTATTATACTGATGGACAGACTGCCATAACAAAATACTATAGGCTGGGTGGTTTAAACAACAGAAATTTATTTTCTCACAGTTCTGGAGGCTAGAAGTCCAAGATCAGAGTTCTGGAAAATTTGGTTTCTGGTGAGGCCTCTCCTCCTGGATTGCAGATGGCCACGTCTTGCTGTGTCCCCATCTCCAAATAAAGTCACATTGGGGCTTAAGGCTTTAATATATAAATTTTGTGTGGGACACAATTCAGTTCATACACATTGTCTCTATTGTCTCAAAACAGGAATTCCTAGTATTATTCTAAAAGGGTATATATTTTATTTTAGGTAGACCCACAACTTGTGGATGGACACCTTTCATATTTTCTTGGAGCTATAGGTATGCCTGGTTTGACCTCCTTGATTGGAATACAGGAGAAAGGTCATATTACTGCTGGATCTAATCAGACAATGGTTGTCAGTGGGGCTGCAGGTGCCTGTGGATCCTTGGCTGGGCAGGTAAAGTTTCTGAAAATTATTTGATTTTCTGATTATTTGAGGATATAATACATATAATAATAATTTGTAATTGAAATTCCAGATATATGTATATCATTTAAAATATAAAATTGGATAATTTTTTTTTCATGCCTCAGCCTCAAGAGTAGCTGGGACTACAGGTGTGCACTGCTACACCTGGCTAATTTTTGTATTTTACTAGAGATGGGGTTTTGCCATGTTGGCCAGGCTGGTCTCAAAACTCCTGGCCTCAAGAGAACACCTGCCTCGGCCTCCCAAAGTGCCGGGATTATAGGCATGAGCTACCATGCCCGGCCAAAATTGAATAAATTTATAATGACTTTCACACATTTCTTGTATAAGCGGTGTTTCACCCACATAGACTCTCTTAGTAACAGTATGAAAAATGTAGATTTGAGGCCAGGCACGGTGGCTCAAGCCTGTAATCCCAGCACTTTGGGAGGCTGAGGCAGGTGTATCACATGGTCAAGAGATCGAGACCATCCTGGTCAACATGGTGAAACCCCGTCTCTACTAAAAATACAAAACATTAGCTGGGCGTGGTGGCGCGTGCCTGTAATCCCAGCTACTCAGGAGGTTGAGGCAGGAGACTTGCCTGAACCCGGGAGGCAGAGGTTGCAGTGAGCCGAGATCGCGCCATTGCACTCCAGCCTGGGTAACA
>NW_016107369.1:5297138-5300938 GCF_001604975.1 Cebus imitator | reverse complement strand
GTTTAGGATATTTTCAACTAACGATGTGTTTATTGGGATATATCCCCATCATATGTTAAGGAACATAAATCTAACTTCATTCAATTTTAATAATTTTTTTTAGGATGACATTGTCTGCCCTCCGTTATTTAATTTCAAATGAATTTTCATTAAAAGCAGCTTAATCTGACTTAAATTATAATGAACATTGTCATATACCTGTAATATCTTGTATACTTTTACATTTTTACATTTTGATGTGACAAAGCCATTTAATTTTCAAATTTCTCCCTTAGATTGGCCGTTTATTAGGTTGTTCCAGAGTGGTGGGAATTTGTGGAACACGTGAGAAATGCATCCTTTTGACCTCAGAACTGGGCTTTGATGCTGCAATTAATTATAAAAAAGAGAATGTGGCAGAACAGCTCCGTGAATCATGCCCAGCTGGAGTGGATGTTTATTTTGACAATGTCGGCGGTGACATCAGTGATACAGTGATAAGTCAGGTTGTTTGCTGATTTCTATTACAAATTTGAATACTGCATTTTATATGTTATATTTTTACCTAATACTGAAAAAAATTTATAAAATCGGAGGAATTATTGTGACATAATGTGATGATCAGTATTATATTTAAGTGATACAAAGGAGCTTGCTGGTATCTACTTCCATTCACTTGCAGATTTGTACTATGAACTTCAATTTCAGTTATTTGCATTTTCACTTTTGGTTTATTTTTGTGAAAAATTACATTTGCATTGTTGAAATGGTGAAGTTCTGACCCCTAACTCACCACTGACCAACTCACAGCCATGGCCCCAGACCTTGTATAGAGAATGGGTTTCATAGACTGCATGTATTTATGTATATTTACTAACAATATTATAAAATATCAACATGAGGTATTAACACTACATAGTCCTTTGCTGCATGTAAAATTATTTACAGTTGATAATAAATTATTTAAATCTAAAAAAATACAGTTCTACCACTAATAAGTAGCAACAACAACTAATGTAATTCTTTTGCTGATTACCAAACATTTATTTGCCTCTATGTTCCTTTGGAATGTAATTATTTCAAACTACTTAAAATTCTTAAATACCTCTAACAGGTAAATCTTAAAAAAAAAATTGAATTAGTTGACAAAAAAGGATGAATAGTCAAGGAGGCTTTCATTGTGGCAGCTATAAAATCAGTACACATACGAAAGGGATATTTTATCATCAGTTTTCTCTATGCAGATGAATAAGAACAGCCACGTCATCCTGTGTGGTCAGATTTCTCAGTACAACAAAGATGTGCCTTATCCTCCCCCGCTATCCACTGCTATAGAGGCAATCCAGAAAGAAAGAAACATCACAAGGTGTGTTCTTCCCCTTTGCCCTTATTACCAGGTTCAAGGGGGTTTAAATATCATAGATGTGTATGAAATCTATTGTTCTTCATAGATACTTTTTCTTTATTAAATAAAACTTTAGGCTGGGTGAGGTGGCTCATGCCTATAATCCCAGCACTTTGGGAGGTCGATGAGGGTGGATCACCTGAGATCAGGAGTTCCAGATCAGCCTGGACAGTATAGTGAAATCCTGTCTCTACTAAAAATACAAAAATTACCCGGGCGTGGTAGTGCGTGCCTGTAGTCCCAGCTACTCAGGAAGCTGAGGCAGAAGAATTGCTTGAACCCAGGAGGTGGAGGTTGCAGTGAGCCAAGATCATGCCACTGCACTCCAGCCTGGGCAACAGAGCAAGATTCTTTCTCAAAAAAAAAAAAAAAAAAAAAAAAAAAAAAAAAAAAAAAAAAAAAAAAAAAATTCTTTAAAAAAAAAAAAAAAAAAAAAAAAAAAAAAAAACCTGTATCTGACCAGACTCAATGTGATTAAGTCCTTATACAGCTAGTGCTCAACTTACGACCACGATTGGTTCTGACAGACCGGTCGTAACACGATTTGGTCATAAGTTGAGCAGAGATGGTAGTGCTGCCAGAAGCTGGTCCGCACTGTCGTACGCCCAGCTGGGCAACGTTTGCGCTGCCAGACGCGGAGCAGTCGTGGCTAGCGATTGTGGTCGTAAAGTCAAATGGTTGTAAGTTGCATAGGTCGTAAGTCGATCAATACCTGTATTTTAAGGATTAACAGATAGTAGAATTCTGGAATGATTTGATCTTGGAATACCACTCCTGTTATATTCTCTAATCATTATCCTTTTCTTCCTCATTGCAGGGAAAGATTTCTGTTGTTAAATTATAAAGACAAATTTGAGCCTGGCATTCTACAGCTGAGTCAGTGGTTTAAAGAAGGAAAGCTAAAGGTAGAACTTCTATTATTTATCAATATAATTCTTCCTGTTACTTGATATAATTTGGCGTGTTAAATGTACTATAGCAAACATATTAGTTTTATTATAAAACTTCCTACAAAAGTATACTGAATATTACAAATTAACTCTACCTCCCATGTGAGTATAGCCTCCTGATTAAGAAACTCTTGCTTATTATTCCCTTGAGCTAAAATTTTCTAGCCTTACTTTCCATAGATTATATTACAGAATCAATAGGTTTTCACCCAAATGTAAAATGGTTATGTTATAACCATTTTACATTTGTTATAACAATTGTTATATTAATTTAACAAATATTTATGGGATGTTACTCTGTGTTAGAACTGTGCTTTCTCAGGAATCATGTAAGCACCTCCCAATGCTTATACCATCATACTTTTTCCCTGGACATTCTAATATATCTCTTAATTGTTGATTGAAAATCAGGAGTTATTAATCTGGGGTTCTGACATACTGGTCTTGGCTATTTTTTTTTTGAGACAGATTATTGCTGTCTCACCCAGGCTGGAGTGCAGTGGTGCAATCTCAGCTCACTGCAATCTCCACCTCCTGGGTTCAAGCGATTCTCCTGCCTCAGCCTGCTGAGTAGCTGAAAATACAGGCATGTGCCACTCGCTCAGCTAATTTTTGTATTTTTAGTAGCGATGGGGTTTCACCATGTTGGCCAGGCTGGTCTTGAACTCCTGACCTCAAGTGATCCACCCACCTCAGCCTCCCAAAGTGCTGGGATTACAGCCATGAGTCACTGCACCCACACTGGCCTAGGCTATTCTTGAAACCTGCAAATGATAGGCAAGGTTGTACCTTTGTGTGCTTCTGTACTTTTCTTTCTTTTTTTAAAGACAGTGTATAGCTTGTGATCTGTTACTAATTAAGGAGAGTATAATAATGGGAAAATAGGATATTACTTTTAAAAAAATCAATCGATAGGAAACTTTTCTGGGCCATCTACATGAAATAAAGAATATCTATTTTTAGACAGAAAGTGCTAAATAGTATTGCTGACTTTTTTAAGTATGGAAACTTATATAGAAACACTGAAGTTCAAAGGCTATTAAATCTAGCTATTTTAATTTACAGATTAAAGAGACGGTAATAAATGGATTGGAAAACATGGGCGGTAAGATGAATGTAACTTATTTATTATATTCATGTGTTCAGCAGATAAAGTCTTTTTTTAAATTTTTGTCTATTTTAATTTAATTTTTTTTTTTTGAGATGGAGTCTTATGTCACCCAGGCTGGAGTGCAACGGTGCGCTTTTGGCTCACAGCAACCTCTGCTTCCTGGGTTCAAGCAATTCTTCTGCCTCAGCCTCCCAAGTAGCTGGGATTACAGGTGCGCACCACCACACCCGGCTAATTTTTGTATTTTTAAGTAGAGACGGGTTTCACCACGTTGTTTAGGCTGGTCTCAAACCCCTGACCCCATGATTCACCCACCTCAGCCTCCCAAAGTGCTGGGATTACAGGCATGAGCCAC
>NW_016107369.1:5293518-5297079 GCF_001604975.1 Cebus imitator | reverse complement strand
TTTTTTTTTGAGACGGAGTCTTGCTCTGTCTTCCAGGCTTGAGTGCAGTGGTGTAATCTTGGCACACTGCAACCTTCACCTCCCAAGATCAGTTGATTCTCCTGCCTCAGCCTCCCAAATAGCTGGGATTACAGTGCCTGGTTTATTTTTGTATTTTTAGTAGAGATGGGGTTTCACCATATTGGCCAGGCAGTTTGAACTCCTGAACTCAAGTAATTTGCCTGCTTCAGCCTCTCAAAAGTGCTAGGATTACAGGCATGAGCCACCGGGCCTGGCCAAAGTCTTTTATCTTTTAATACTACCTCTCTGGTGTTTTCTCGTTTTTCTTTTCTTTTCTTTCTTTTTTTTTTTTTTTTAAAAGAAATAGTCTCGTTCCGCTGCCCAGCCTGGAGGGCAGTGGCATGATCATAGCTGACTGTAACTTATGAACCCCTGGTATCAAGCAATCCTCTCACCAAAGTAGCTAGGACTATGGGACTACAATTATCTGCCACCATGCCCAGCTTTTTTTTTTTTTTCTTTTTTTTTAATTTTTTTTTTTTTTTTTTTCCATAGAAACCTCATCTCTACTAAAAATACAAAAAAATTAGCTGGGCGTGGTGGCATGCACCTATAGTCCCAGCTACTGGGGAGGCTGAGGCAGGAGAATCACTTGAACCTGGGAGGCAGAGGTTGCAGTGAGCCAAGATTGTACCACTGCACTCTAGCCTGGTGACAGAGTGAGACTCCGTCTCAAAAACAGGACAAAAAAAAAAAACAACAAGGTCTCATTATTGCCCAGGGAACTCCTGGCCTAAAGTGATCCTCCTGCCTCGGCCTCCCAAAATGCTGGAATTTACAGGTGTGAGTGCCTGGCCATTTTTTTTTATTTTTGAGACAGGGTCATGCTTTGTCACCCGGGCTAGAGTGCTGTAGTGCAATCATGGCTCACTGCAGCCTCTACCTCCTAGGCTCAGGCGATGCTCCCACCTCAGCTCCCCAAGACGCTGGGACTACAGGCACACACCACCAATCCTGGCTGATTTTTGTATTTTTATTAGAGATGGGGTTTCACCATATGGGCCAGGCTGGTCACAAACTCCTGACCTCAAGTATCTGCCCACTTTGGCTTCCCAAAGTGCTGCGATTACAGTTAGGAGGCACCATGCTTGCCCTTCACTGACCTGTTATTCCCATATTTTTTTTTGGCTCTAGTCTTCAGACACTGTAAAGAATGATCATTGATGTACATACCAATTAGATACCAATTAAATATTTCCAGTATGGGCAAAAGTTCTTTGAGATGTTAATTGGGTTAGTTTGTATATAACTTTTTACTTAAGATTTCTTTTCATGACAGTTTTCTTCTGTGATAAATATTCAAAATAATTGAAGAAGTTACTGAAACTAATTGTATGTGTTGTACCTTCTGGAAACAAGTGTGATAGTGACATTTATCTTTTCAGATAACCTACTTTCTCTTTTTCCAGCTGCATTCCAGTCCATGATGACAGGAGGTAACATTGGAAAGCAGATAGTTTGCATTTCAGAGGAAATCTCTTTGTAATCACTGTAAATGTCATCAAGGCAATCACAGATTTCTTTTCCATTTTGCGTATTTTCAAAGATACCTTAAAAAATCCTTAGGACATACATAGCCCTTGATTTAAATGTAATCATAGGTGTTATTTTTAGTGGCCACAGGGGATTTGATATACTCATTAATGAATCATACATGTTTTTAAAAATTAATAACTTTTTAAAAAATAGAATGCTTGAGAGGTACTTAGTAAAGGTTTGTTAAACTAGAAACGTTTTACATGATCTGATACAACCATTAATGACTCTTACACAATGTTTTTTAAAATTCATGTTTAGTAATAACTTTTATTAAAATAGATTGCTTTAAAAAATAGAATGAGAATGCTTGAGAAGCACTTAGTAAAGATTTGTTGAACTAGAAATGTTTTACATGATTCTTAAATTGAAACTTGGTGTAAGAATAGAATTGAGATGGCCTTTTCTTCACATTGTAGACAGAAAAGGCTTAATAGTATGACGTGTACATAGGGACTGGGAGCAGGATTGGGGGTTTCAGAGCTTGTGGAAGTTTTTGGGATAGGAGACCAGCAGCTTGGGGCTGAGAGTAGTATGGGAAGATAAATAACTGAGGTTGGTTAAGTTAATAGATTTACTCCAGAGGATGATCTCTTTGTATTTTGCCAAATAATTTATAGCCTAAAAACTCAATATATATTGAGAAAAGTATATGTTTATGTTAGCAGACACATACTGTCAAATAGTTGTAAAGATTGAGAGCACAAATAGATGTAAATATCACTTGGAGTTTTAGGTGATTAAAAAGATTGATGGCAGGGTGCAATGGCTCATGCTTCAAATCCTAGCACTTTGGGAGGCAGACGCAGGTGGATCACTTTAGATCAGGAGTTCGAGACCAGCCTGGCCAACATGGTGAAACCCTGTCTCTAAAAATACAAAAATTAGCTGGGCGTGGTGGTGGGCGCCTGTAATCCCAGCTACTCAGGAGGCTAGGGCTGGAGAATCGTTTGAACCTGGGAGGCGGAGGTTGCAGTGAGATGAGATTGGGCCATTGCACTCCAGACTGGACAACAAGAGTGAAACTCCGTCTCAAAAAACAAAAACAGATTGACAACAAAGACAGCTTCAGAAAATGACAGGACTGGGCAAATTAACAAATGTTTGTAAACACGAATGTTTAGAACCTACTGATGTACCTCAGTAAGAGTTTATTAATTGTAATCAATCCTCGCAGAACAGTAAAACTGAAGATTTTTTCTGAATGTTTTGGCTTACGATTATCTACACCCTGCCAATATAATTTTGTATGCAACATTTGTAATAAGTAGATTCAAATTGTGTTGGTAATCAGCTTCTCCAGTTTACTTGAGTGGCCTTGTTAACTTTTCCTGGACCATTTCATATCCTGAGGGGGTTTCATCTTTTCTCTGTATGTTAACTAACTCCCAAATCTCCATCTGTATTTCTGACCTCTTTCTTGAGCACTGGACCTTCACCTGCAACCTCCAAGTAAATATCCTCAACTCTGGATTGGCACCTTACAGAGCGCTTTTTTGTTTTTGAGAGGGTCTCGCTCTGTCGCCCAGGCTGGAGTGCAGTGGTGCGATCTCAGCTCACTGGAACCTCCGTTTCCCCGGTTTAAGCGATTCTCCTGCCTCAGCCTCCCAGATAGCTAGGATTACAAGCGCGTGCTACCAGGCCTGGCTAAATTTTTTGTATTTTTAGATCGTGCCACCACGCCTGGCTAAATTTTTTGCATTTTTAGTAGAGACGGGGTTTCACCGTCTTAGCCAGGATGGTCCCCAACCTCAAGTGATCCGCCCGCCTCGGCCTCCCAAAGTGCTGGCATTACAGGCGTGAGCCACCGCGCCTGGCCTACTCTGCTTTTCTAAAGAGGAATTATCTTCCTCGGAAACATTTCTCCTTTATTTTAAATCACCATTAGTAATTTGTGCACCCAAACTTGTCATCAAGGCTTATCTTTAACCTTGAAAATGATTTTTTTTTTTTTTTTTTTTTTTT
>NW_016107369.1:5272937-5293466 GCF_001604975.1 Cebus imitator | reverse complement strand
GTTGCCCAGGCTGGAGTGCAATGGTGTGATCTCGGCTCACCGCAACCTCCGCCTCTCGGGTTCAAGCGATTCTCCTGCCTCAGCCTCCCGAGTAGCTGGGATTACAGGCATGTGCCACCACGCCCGGCTAGAAATGCTTTTTTAAAGAGAACTCCTTTAATTCCCACGGCTGCAACGTTAGTTGAGTCTCTCATTCTTCGCACGCAAATATTTAAATCTAAGTAATTTAAAGAAGTCAGTCAAACTCATAAAGCTTTAACAAGCAGTGGCTTCCAGCCTGGAAGCCAACTGTTCAAGCCCCTAATTGGGACATCCAGGAGCTCTTTACACCCTAATTACAACTCGGAACCCAGACTCACTGCATATCCCGTCCCGTATATAATGCAAAACTTGATTCTGCAAGTTCCTTTCTCGGGCGGTGAAACTTCGAGGTCCTCTCCATGGAGACCTCTGATAAATGCTTAAGTAGTGATCTTTTCTTTCTCGTTTGCATCCATTGCAACGCCTCCGCTGATGGGAAAAACTACTCCCTCCGCTACTGCGGGGAGGGAGTGACGTCACAGAATTAGCTGACCTGTTTTTTCGGGCTTCGGGGACCTAGAAGCCCCGAAGGCCGAGAGTGAATGAGTGGGATGGGGGAGGCTGAGGCTCCTCCTGTCAGGGGCTGAGCCCTGCATCGTGGGCCTGGGCAGGGAGCAGCCTTGACGTCCGGGCTCGGAGCGGTGCGGCTGCCAGCCGACCCTGCGGCGAGAGAGTGGGTGTGTGCGTGGGGAGTCGGCCAAACTTCCTGTCCCGCGCTCGAGCTGCTTCCGGCGGGAGCCGGAAGACGCTGTGTGTGGACGGAATTCGGGACCGACTGACGGCCTGCCGGCTGCCCGGAACTACAAGGTGAGCTCCGAGGTGGGCCCGGCCACACCTGCTCCGCTAGGTAGTACCGTTGAGGGCGGGAGCCAGTACCGGCTACTTGGGGGCTGGGGCCGCGTTCGCCCCGGGAGAGGATGGGGAAATCGCCGCCTTTGGGCATCCTTCCCGGATCTGGCGGGCTCGGGAACGGCTAGTCTGAAGCCCTGTGGCTTCGGCCCTTCCCTTCGCGGGTTTTTAGGGGCGATGTTCCAGCTCCTTTGCTTGGTTTTGGGGGCAGGGACATGGGAACAGTCTGTCCTGAGAAAGCCGGAGTCAGCGAGTCCCCGGGGCGGGGACTCTCGGACTACACCCGCAGTCGGGGCCTGCCTACGGACCTTGGGGCCTTATTACTAAGGCCTTTGTGGTTTTAGGTAGAGGATGCCAGGAGGCCCTCCCCTGAATGTTTCAGTCCAGAGCTATTCTCTCCTTTCATACCACACTTACTTTCTGGGTCTGGAAGAGGGACAGCTGCCTACTTGGCTGGGCTGGGCTGGGCTGCTGGTTTCTCCTTTGCCTGTCAATTGGGGGAGTAGGGGAGAGTGTGCGGGTTGTGAGTGTTTACAGCCTTTATGCATTTCGCGTCAAATTTATCTTCGGAAGTTTCTCAAGATAATCCAGTTTATTAAAAGTTAATCCCACTTGCTCATGAGGCTTGGAAATGCATTTAGGCACCATTTGGAAGTTAAATATTGTTAACTTGGGACTTAAGAATTAGTACTTAGGTTGGCACAAAGGTCAACGCAGCATATTTGCAAGAAATAAAAGAAACATTGGGAAATAAAGTCGGGCATTTTGTTAGGAAGTGAGAAATTGCACTTTGTGTTATCTTAGTGTGGTGCAGAATAAAAGACAACTAAAGTAGCAGTCAGAAGTTAGGTTGTAGTTTTTTACGTTTTGCATCTAAATAGATGTCTAATTTTTGGCAAGTTACTTAATCTCTAACTCTGGGGAGTTTTTCTGTATAAACGAAGGGGATTACCCTTAGGGTTATGATAATTATTCTGAGGCACTGAACTTTGGATAGGAATGACAAGCATTTCTGTTTTAGAAAGGGGAGTTTTAAAGGCGGGTGACCAGTTAGAAGTCAGTTTTAATAGTATAGTAGGAAGTTACTGAGAAACCCAAACAGGGCATTACATAGGGAACAGAGAATCACGAGAATTATTTTAAAATGGAGAATGAGAGAGATTTAAAGACCTAGAATTTGCAACCGAGTGGGAGGAAGATTGGGCGATCATTGAAACAGATAATACAAGAAGAAGAACAGGTTTGGTAAGATAATAATCTGGATTTTGGACATTGTTAGGTTTGAGATGCTATTGGATATACATGTGGAGATACCTAGCAAGCAGAAATGAAGGTTTGGAGTTCAGAAGAGAGGACTAGAGAAAAATGTAGTTATCATTTGTAGTGTCATTCACTCATTATACAAATATTTATTTAGTACCTACCAGGTGCTTACTGGGAAGCTTGTATGGAAGCCTTTAAGCTCATAGTAAACACATTAGAAGTGGGAAGTGACTGGTATTGGGCACAGGATTTCCTTGTGGGGTGATGAAATGTAAAATTGATCGTGGTTTTGGTTGCACAACTCTGAATAAACTAAAGATATTTTAATTGTACTTTTAAAATGAGTCAATAGTATGGTATGTGAATTATATCTTAGTGAAACTAATTTTTAAAAAAGATTTATATTGCAGTTTTGGAAATTTGTTGAGTAAGGAATTGGGAATAGGAATGTTTAATTGCATATTTGCCCTTACACCTGTAGCTAATGTACATGGTACGTTGTTGCTGTGTTAAAGGTGAGATCCCCACGATACACTTGGTAAGATACTGAGTGCTCTAGTACAGATTCTTTTGAATTCAGTTGTGTATCTTAATGCATCCTGCTATTTTCTATTTTATTCATATTTTACACATACAGATCATAAACTTGGGCACCAAAATTGTATGGCAGTGCTTAGTTATAATATGAATACCCACTTTGAGAAACTGCTTATATTAATTTTTAAAGATTACTGAAGCAAAAACCCTGAAATAAAAAGATGTCTTAGATATAAGGGACAGTAAATAGTTGTCTGGTTCCTTAGAGATTTTACAATCCTGGAATCTCAAAGTTGGAGAAACCTTAAGAATGACTTAAACAACAAACATATGGTAATTTCTTGGCTTGTTAAGACAAACTGGAATTGGGGAAGAGGAATTCTTGTTTTTTTTGAGAGTCTCCCTTTGTTACCCAAGCTGCAGTACGGTGGCACGATTGCTGCTCAGTGCAGCCTCGATCTCCTGGGCTAAAGCGATCCTCCTACTCAGCCTCCCGAGTAGCTAGGACCACAGGCATGTGCCACCATGAGAAGCTAATTGGAAATTTTTTGTTATTGTTTAAATAGGGTCTCACTGTGTTACCTAGGCTGGGAAGAGGAATTCTTAAGCCATGGAGATTCAAGATCAAACCTAGAATATATAGTAATATTCAAGCCAGTGATTCCTGTGTACCTCCTCTGTGGGTGGGAGTCCTGGCTTTGCAACTTAATAACTTAGTAATTAAGTAATATACTGAGCCTTGGTTCCTTCCTCACTAAGTAAAGGGATGGATAAATCATATGAAGCTGTTGCAGTGCTTGAATAAGAAAAATGTGTGTGGAAGGAAAAGTCAGGGATTTATGATACTTCATGTGGGAAACTTGAAAGGAGCATTTCCATTTATATCTTGTAAATGGTTACTTCTTTACAATGAAAAATGAGGATTTCAGGCAGCTAGAAGGAGAGAGGGAGGAACCAACAGGAAAAAAAAAAAAGAAAACATTTATTCAGGTACTTCTTTTTTTTTGAGACGGAGTCTTGCTTTGTCGCCCAGGCTGGAGTGCAGTGATGTGATCTCAGCTCACTGCAACCTCCATCTCCCGAATTCAAGTGATTCTCCTGCCTCAGCTTCCTGAGTAGCTGGGATTACAGGCACCTGCCACATGCCTGGCTAATTTTTGTATTTTTAGTAGAAACAGTTTTGTCATATTAACCAGACTGGTCTCAAACTCCTGACCTCAGGTGATCTTCCTACCTCGGCTTCCCAAAGTGTTAGGATTACAGGCGTGAGCCACTGCGCCTGGCCTAAGTGCCCTCTTGATTGAAAATATACCCATCCTGGATACGGTTTACACTGTATAATTATTTATAGTAGTGCTCCCAATTTTAGCAACAATTGTTTCAAATAAAATGGACTCACACTCCAAAATCCTGAAAAGAAACTAAGCTTTAAGAAAGTAAGAATTTAAATTATAGGGAGTCGCTGGGCACAGTAGCTCATACCTGTAATTCCAGCACTTTGGGAGCCAGAGGTAGGCGGATCACCTGAGGTTGGGAGTTCGAGACCAGCCTGACCAACATGGTGAAACCCCATGTCTACTAAAAATACAAAATTAGCTGGGCCTGGTGGTGCAAGCCTGTAATCCCCGCTACTTGGGAGGCTGGGGCCAGAGATTTGCTTGAGCCCAGGAGGCGGAGGTTGCTGTGAACCAAGACCATGCTACTGTACTCCAACCTAGGCAACAAGAGTGAAACTCTGACCCAAAATAAATAAAATAAATTATAAGGAGAGAACAGCTGCATCAGGGTCCCGAGAATACTATATTTGGGAAAGACTCTTCAAATTTCAACTTCTTCTTTAATGTAATTTTTAGAATTATCAAAACAATATGGTTGCCTTTTAGAAAAGTCAGAAAATTGAGAAAAGAAAATTAAGTCACACCAGCATACCACACAGTATAGCTACTGTCATAGCTATATGAATCCCCTTTTACTTTTTCTGATGCTTATTATAACTAGTTTTAATAATGGCAAGTGTATAGTTTTGTATTTTATTTTTATAATCTTTTTTGAGACTGAGTCTTGCTCTGTCAACCAGGCTGGAGTGCAGTGGCATGATCTCAGCTCACTGCAACCTCTGCCTCCCGGGTTCAACTGATTCTCCTGCCTTAGCCTCCAGAGTAGCTGGGATTACAGGCGCATGCCACCACGTCCAGCTAATTTTTGTTTTTGGTAGAGACGGGTTTCACCATGTTGGTCAGGCTGGTCTCAAACTCCTAACCTAAGGTGATTCACCGGCCTTGGTCTCCCAAAGTGTTGGGCTGGGATCCACTGCGCCTGGCCTTATTTTTATAGTTTAACATGTCAGTCATCTGCTGTTGCATTGTCTTCATAGCGTTTGTTTGTTTGTTTTTTGAGATGGAGTCTCACTCTGTCGCCCAGGCTGGAGTGTGATGGTTCGATCTTGGCTCACTGCAGCCTTCACCTCCTGAGTTCAAGGGATTCTCCTGCCTCAGCCTCTTGAGTAGCTGGGATTACAGGTGCCTGCCACCATGCCCAGCTACTTTTTGTATTTTTAGTAGAGATGGGTTTTCACCATGTTGGCTAGGCTGGTCTTGAACGCCTGACCTAAAGTGATCCACCTGCTTCAGCCTACCAAAGTGCTGGGATTACAGGTGTAAGCCACCATGCCCAACCATTCATAGCATATTTTGAAGTGACAGTGCTGTATTTCATCAACCATTCCCTAATTGGGGTGTGTGTGTGTATATACACGTACATACATGCATGCATTGCTTCTAGTTTATTATTACATAGGATAAGATGGACATCTTTGGACATAGTTATATCCATATTTAAGATAGTTTCTTAGAATAGATTATTACAGGTTGAAATACTGCATCAAAGCATAATATTTTTATGGGTTTTGATGCCTGTTGAGCTTGTTGTATTTTAAAACAAGTGTTTTGGTTTGAATTCTTTATTTGCTTGCTTGTTGTGATTTTTTGGATATGTGAAGAAGTGCCTTTATGTAGCTGTGTTTTCCCACTGCTCTTAATGCCCCCTCTCTCTTTTTTACCCCTATTCTAGGTTAAATTGATTACCTACCTAGTACAACATCTTACAGGAAGAGCATAGTATTTCCTAGAGGAATATGAACATAACAGGAAGGTATCATTGGCTCTGAATTAAATTTGAACTTGTCCCCTGAATAGCTACAGGTTTTGGAAGCTGAATCAATGTTATCAGATGAGTTAGAATCCAAACCAGAGGTGAGCCCAGTCAGCTTGTTTCCTTTTCTTTTGGTGGGCTGTATTTCAAAGTTTATTTTTAGTTTAGGGGTCAGCAAATGTTTTCTTTAATGGGCCAGATAATAAATGTTTTAGGTTTTATAAGCTATATGGTTTTGATTGTTGCTAAGTATTTTTTCAAAGATTTAAAAATTATATTTTTATCTTTTGTGATTGTTTTTATATTTGTTTTTCAGTATATGTAAAATCGTTATGCATTTAGATAATTATGTGATAAAATCTTATAAATAAAAATATATGTTTATATATATATATTTTCATAAATATAAGATATATGTGATGAATAGGTGTATACATATATAAATATTTACTACCACAAATTCTTTTTATTTTATATATATCTGTAAGTATTTTCTTTCTAAATGTGATTAGGGGATTTAAACATTTTTTGTTGTTCCCTTTTCTTATTTAAATTTAGCACTTCTGTGTTGTAGAGTGGTTACTGATTTTAGAATCAGATTACTTAAATTTGAGGACTGCCATTGTGCCTAACTAGTCATGTGACCTTAGACAAGTCACGTAATGTCTTCCATTTGATTCCTCAGCTCTAAAATACACCTTAAATCTTACTGTGTTAATGCGATGATTGAATGAGCCAGTACACAGAAAAGTGCTTTGTAAAATGTAATCAATATGATGCAGTTGCTTTTTTTAAGTCATTATTTTAAAATATAATTATTTTTTATCATTTCTCTATTTGACAGATGGTGGCAGACGTTAACTTAATCACAGTGAAGTGTCACTTAGCAATAGAGATACATGCTAAGAAATAGGACATTAGGTGATTTCATTATTATGCAAACGTGTTAGAGTATACTTACACAAACCTGGATGATTTAGCCTGCTACACTCCTAGGCCGCAAACCTATACAACATGTTACTGTACTGAATACTGTGGGCAATTGAAACACAGTGGTAAACATTTGTGTATCTAAACATATCTAAGCATGGAAAAAGTACGGTAAAAATAGGGTATTACAGTCTTAGGGGACCATCAGCCTATATGTAGCCTGTTAACGGAAATGTCATAATACAGCACATGACTTTATATAACAGCCATTCTCTAGAAAGAGAACTTGATAAAATAACTTTAGATATTATGTTGTTTAGTTTTTTTTTGAATATGGATGAGAGACTAGTGAACAGTCTTAATTATACTACCTTTTGGTAAATTCAGAGGTTTAGATACTTTTCTAACAACATGTGTTTCTCAGTGTTGTCTTTTTTCCCCCTAGCTCCTGGTACAGTTTGTTCAGAATACGTCCATCCCACTGGGACAGGGGCTAGTAGAATCAGAAGCTAAAGATATTACTTGTTTGTCCCTCCTTCCCGTGACTGAAACCTCAGAATGCAGTCGGCTAATGTTACCAGGTAAAAATTAAGATCACTAGAAGAGATAGGATAAAGAAGTCTTAAGAACTTAGCCTACTCTATGTTACTGCTGTAATGAATATATCACTTAATAACTGACTGGTAAAAATTAGGAGTCATGGAGAAAAAGCAATCATGAAATCATTAGTGCATTGGTAGTTTAAGCCATAGGAACATAGATGATCACCCAGAGAGTGTGAGAATGGGGGAAAAAAGGCCAAGACAAAACTGTGGAACTTATATTTAAGGTACAGGGTAGGGCAGGAGAACCTGTAAAGGAGGGAAGAAACAAAGATTAGAGTAGTTATGGCCAGGCACAGTGGCTCATGCCTGTAATCCCAGCACTTTGGGAGGCTGAGGCAGGAGGATTGCTTGAGCCCAGGAGATTGAGACCAGCCTGGGCAACATGGCAAGACCTCGTCTCTACAAAAAATTAGAAATTAGCTGGGCATGGTAGTGTGTGCCTATAGTCCTAGCTGCTTAGGAAGCTGAGGTGGGAAGATTACTTGAGCCCAGGAGTTTGAGGCTGCAGTAAGCCATGATTGTGCCACTGCACTCCATCCTGAGTGGACAGAGCAAGATACTGTCTAAAAAAAATAGTAATAATAAATATATATATATATATATGCAATGAATAATTAAGGAAATGAAAAAAGAACAGCATGTCCATCTTCCCTTAGAATAACTGTTATCATAAAGATGGAAGATAACAAGTGTTGACGAAGATATGGAGAAAAGGGAACGTAAAGTATTTTAGACATACAAATATAGATATAAATGAAAACCCAAATACTTGCCTCCCAGGTCATAAAACACAGTATTACAGGCTGGTTGTATGCCTATAGTCCCAGTACTTTGGGAGGCCGAGGCGGGTGGATCACTTCAGGTCAGGAGTTCGAGACCAGCCTGGCTGGTGAAACCCTGTCTCTACTAAAAGTACAAAAGTTAGCCAGGCATGGTGGCATAGAAAAAATACCACAGCCTGAGAAACAGCCAGAGGTTAAAAGGTAATGGCAAAAACTGCAATAGCTTTTGTACCAACCTAACATAAAAGTTAAGGAGAGAGAACTCTCTCCAAGAAAAATAAAATGTAGATCTTATTCTTGAGTTAGTATTCATTGTATAGCTATATTTTTCAAGGAAAAAGTACTGATTTCTGGCCTCAAAAAGGACTAAATTCTGTAATGTCCTAATGTGAATGGTTGGTTATTCACCAACCATTACTGCCAAGTGACAGAGGATTCTGTTCCTCACTTTTTGGCTGACTGCCTTTAGAACTTAAAGCCATCTCTCTGTTCTTCTGTGAGACAAAGTTTTTATTTGTATAATGAGAATGCTGTCTACTCCTATAACAATGTTAGCTTCCAAGAGATGTTGGGTGCTGTGTATCAAAATGGTGAGCTCCTGAAAATAGGTGCTACATAAAGCTGTGGTATTTTCCCTTTACTAGATGATACTACAAATCATTCCAACTCCTCCAAGGAGGTCCCTTCCTCAGCTGTTTTGAGAAGCCTTCGGGTGAATGTTGGTCCAGACGGAGAGGAGACGAGGGCTCAAACTGTACAGAAATCCCCGGAGTTTTTATCCACTTCAGAGTCTTCTAGCTTGTTGCAAGATCTACAGCCAAGTGATAACACTTCTTTTATTCTTCTGAACCTAACAAGAGCAGGTATTCTTTGCCTTTTTTGAGTTCTCATGCCTAAGAAAAAAATTAGGGGTGGGGCATATTTAACTTAGTCAGACTTAAAATAGAAAGAAGCTTTATTATTTTATTATTTTGGAGAATTGCTTTGTCTGGTGACCACTTGAATCTGTAGAGGGAGAGGGAGGACTCTAGTATGACTCTATGACTCATATCTTGTTTAGGAAATTAGGTAGTGCCGTTTACTGAGATAGCACAGGAAGAACAGGCTTGGGGGGAAGTGATTATTTCCAATTTGTGCCTATTTATGTTGAGATTTTGGAGGGACATTCAGGAGGACGTGTTCTTTTAGGGAGTTAGAAACAGGAATCCAGAGTTCTAGAAAGGTCAGTTCTGGTGCTTATCAGCATTCAGGAAATGTGTGAAACAATGAGCATGGACTCTTTGATTCAAGAAAGTCTGAAGCATAAACAGAAAAGAAGGCAAGTCTGGGACCCTGAAAAAAAAACATTTAAGGGGGCAACAGAAGAACAGGAAGGAGCAGCTGGAAGGGGATGAAGAGAACTAGGAGAGAATGGTAACGGGGAAGCCAAGGGAAGAAGTTTTAAGGCAGAAAAGATACTAAATCATGCCAAATATTATATCATAGGCTTATTAGTGAGATGAAGTGTGTTTCTGGTGACCTAGCAAGAGCAATTTTTACTGTGGTAGCTGAGGTAGAGGCCAGAGTTAAAGAGATGGGGAATGTAAGACAGTAGAAGAACACTTGTTCAAGAAACTTGACTTTAAAGGAACAGGGAAGAAGGTAATATCTAGAGAAGCACTTGGGGTGTTCTCTTCTTTTAAGGCGAGAGACTTGAGTTAGGACATATTTAAAGACTGTAGGGAAATGCTGGCTGTTGGAACCAGTTGCAAATGGGAGAGAGGAGAAAACTGAAGTATATATGGGGAGATAATTGAAGAATGAGAATGAAATATTGTAGGTGGAGGTTAGTCTCCTTGGCCAAGAAAGACAGCTTTGCCTCTGCAACCAGAGGAAAGTTAACGACAAGCCTGCAGGCTAAAGGTAGAAAGGTGATAGCCTACTCTTCAATGAGAAGTTTGAGGTAAAAGGTGAAGGTCTGGAATAGCCTATGTAGGACATGGAGAGTTTTTGAGCCAGGGCAAATAAAAAGCGTGGTTGCTAACTTTTCATGTAATTTGTTTCTTCCAGGTCTGGGCTCTTCAGCTGAGCACTTAGTGTTTGTACAGGATGAGGCAGAAGATTCAGGGAATGATTTTCTCTCCAGTGAGAGCACGGACAGTAGCATTCCATGGTTCCTCCGGGTTCAGGAATTGGCCCATGACAGTTTGATTGCTGCTACTCGTGCACAGCTGGCAAAAAATGCAAAAACCAGCAGCAATGGTGAGGCCTGTCGGCATTTTCTTGCCACTACTATGTGCAAAGAGATTTGGTAATGCAGTGGCTGCTTTGAGTTGTATGTAATTCAAGTTATTTTATTGATGAGAGCAGAAGGCTAGAAATCTGTAAATTGTTTAAATTTTGTTTTCTGTAAAATAGCTTGGCCATGCCAGATTTATGTCCAAAATCAACTAGTATTCTGAATTTTCAACTTTAATGTACAGAGCCCCTTTTAAAGAAAAAATAATACACGTCTTGGGGTTTGAATTGTTTTTATTGTAATGTCCCTTAAATATGCAAAAACAGAAATTCTGTGTAAACCTTATATACCTAGAGCTCTTATACCATCATGAAATCGAAACAGTTATCAGTTAATAGAAATAAAACTACCAAACCCATGAAAATAAAAATAATATTAAGTCATTGTGGCAGAGGATTATCTAAATTGCTGTTCATGGCAGTTTATCAATTAGGTATGATGTTTTTAATGCCTTTTCTTTTCAGTTCAGCATGCCTGTACTACTTACTCTGTGCCACTTTTCTCTGTTCTGGTAATTTTCAAAGTATTGTCACTGGATTGTTGATGTCATGTGGGAACTGAGAAATGCAAACTCTGAGGCCCATGCCAGACCTACTGAGTCAAAAACTTGGTTCTGATTCGTGTTAAAGCTTGAGAACCACGGTTCTAATCAAACCACTGCAGAATCTTTGCTTATGTAGCATGTTATTAATACTTTTTTAGGTCTGCCTCTGTATTTTCTCATTAACATGTGACGACTCAATACTACATGGTTCAGTGCTATCATTATGACAAACTAAGCTTAAACACAGTACACAGCTGTTTGGAGTTTATGCAGATGATCTAGTATATGCTTATTATTTTTTGATTACTATTCAAATGAAAATAAAAAGTTAAATTTCTCATAGAGAACTAGAGTTTTCTGTGAATATTTTGAAACATGTAATTTTTTTTGGTCTTTTTTTTTTTTTCCTTTTTGTGGAAAATGGAGTTTTGCTGTATTGCCCAGACAGGTCTCAAACTCCTGGACTCAGGTTCTCCTCCTGCCTCTGCCTTCCTAAGTCCTGGGATTATAGATGTGAGCCACCATGCCCAGCCAAACTCTAAACTTCTTTTTGTTTTCAAAATACTTAGTTCTGTTTATGACTACCATAGTGGTACTTAGAATGGTTCATTTTACTGTTTTGGTGGGACCTTTAAAGTTCAGATTCTTCCTGAGATGTATGTGCCAATCTCTGGATGCTAAAACCTTCAGCATTTCCTCTTGCATTGAAGAAATAGTGCCATATTTGCTGGTGAGAAGCAGTGTAGGGAGGGGAGTTTCCAATTTAGAATCTGGGGCGTGGGATCTAGGCCTGGCATCATCATTTACTGGTTCCCTCCCTTGGGCAGTTTAACCTCCCTTAGCTTCAATTTTCTTAAAATCTGAACAAAGAGATCAGGCAGCTTACCTGATTGACTTGCTATGGAGATTATATAACATTCTGTCTGGGAAATGCTATAATCAGCAAAGCATTGTGTGGATGTTTTTCTCACTCTCAAAATATGTTGCCTTTACTATCTTAAGAACTACCATGTATGCCTAAATATTATATCTCCCCAAATATAAGACAGTCTTTCATTTTTCAACAAAGTAATCCCCTAAACACCTTTTTTTTTTTTTTTATAAGTTAATTCTGCAAACTTTTACACATGTAGATAAAATTAACATTGTAGGTTGCTATTTGGAAACTTTATGATTTTGGTTATACATACACATTTTATTTTATTTTTGAGATCAAGTCTCACTCTGTCACCCAGGCTGGAGTGCAGTGGTGCAATCTCGGCTCATTGCAAACTCCGCCTGCCGGAACCAAGCAAGTCTCTGCCTCAGCCTCCCAAGTAGCTCGGAATACATGTACATGCCACCATGACTGGCTAATGTTTGTATTTTTGGTAGACACAGGGTTTCACCGTGTTGGCCATGGCTGGCCTCAAACTCCTGACCTCAGGTGGTCCACCTGCCTTGGCCTCCTGCAGTGCTGGGATTACAGGCATGAGCCACCGCACCTGGCCTTACATATACATTTTAAATCATATGAAATATATCAATATTGCTTTCACCCACTAACACAAGCTTGTCCAACTCACAGCCTGTGGGCCACATGTAGCCCAGCATGCCTTTGAAAACGTTCCAACACAAATTCATAAACTTTCTTAAAACATCATGAGGGGTGTGTGTGTGTGTGTGTGTTTTAAAGCTCACCGGCTATCGTTAATATATTTTATGTGTGGTCCAAGACAATTCTTTCATTGTGGCTGAGGGAAGCCAAAAGATTGGACACCCTTGCCCTAACATGTAATGAAATTATTTTATTCAGTATTTTAATTCATTTCTAACATAAATATCTTTGGCATTGTCAACACTGAAGTCATTTTGTGAGTCCTCTAGCATAGTGTTTTGGAGCACATTATCTTCACTTAAAATCTAAGTTTGAAATACAGAAATGTCTTAATTTTGCATAAGATGTATATGAGATCAGCAAAGGCCTTTGGGCCAAATCCCCTTTTTATAAAGTTTTATGGGAACATAGGTATGCACATTACTTACAGATTGTCTAAGGCTGCTACTGTGGCAAAGCTGAGTAGTTGTAACAGAAACCTAGTGGCAGCTGGGTGCAGTGGCTCATGCTTGTAATCCCAGTACTTTGGGAGGCCAAGGTGGGCAGATCACTGGAGGTCAGGTGTTCAGGACGAGCCTGGCCAACATGATAGAACTCAAATATACTCTTTTCTGAGGGTTTCTTTTTTTAGGGAAAAATTTGCCTTATATTTATTTGAGCATATATTGATTATCTTCATTGTTGAACAGAAGGAGTTTCAGTGATTTCTTAGCCTTGCCTTATTCCATGTATTCATTTTTTCCTGTTTTATGATTATATCAATATTATATTTACAAAACTGAATGCAGAAAGCCCCTCTATCACTGATTCGATCTCTGTATTAGCATGATGTTTTTGGCCTGTGCAGTGGCTCACGCCTGTAATCCCAGCACTTTGGGAGGCCAAGGTGGGTGGATCTTTTGAGCTCAGAGGCCCTCCTGGGCAAGATGGCAAAACACAATTTCTACAAAAAAAAAAAAAAATACAAAAAATTAGCCGGGTATGGTGATGTGCACCTGTCTCTAGTCCCAGCTACTTGGGAGGCTGAGGTGGGAGGATCACCTGAGCCAGGAAGGTTGAGGTTTCAGGGAACCGAGATCATGCCGCTAGATTCCAGCCTGGGCAACAAAATAAGACCTTTTTAATTTAAAAGAAAAAAGCATGATGTTTTAACAGACATTTCATTAGAAATCAGTTAGCTGGAGCTCTGGGGTTGGTGGGAAGATTCTTTCATGGCATGTGAATTTTTGCGCTACATGTGTAGTATTTTAAGTAAACACGTTTTTAAAAACCTTGGGACAATATTAAAGAAAAAGTTAATAGTAACTAGCAGAAAACATCCTAGGTTCTGCTGTGACCTTGGAGCAATTAGTTTTATGACTAGTATTTGGTAAAGTATAACAAGGAGGACATTAATAGATGGGACAGAAACTGCCTTTGATTAACCATCAGGTTCCAGTGATTGTGATAGGTACAACATGCATATTCTCTTTTGGCTGTTGAGGGAGAAATTTGGAGACACAAATCTTATTGCTAAGGTATATTTGTGGAAAGATATACTGCCTGCGTATGCACATAGCAGAATTAAATGACTATTGATTTTTTTTCCTCTATTGATGTTCAAGTATTTCTTGAAGAAAGTGAAGGAAAAGGACCACCACCTGCTAATCTGGAATTTATATAATATTTAAGTAACTGATTTCATTTACATTTAAGGGAAGCACTTTGTATTCTTCTCCTCACCTCTCTTCTGTTGAACAAAACTCCAGTAGATATTTTCTCTTACTTTTTAAAATGTGGTTAGAAATTTAAATCATCTGAGTTTTTGTATTCCTTAAGTATTTTATAACAAAAGGAGAATGGTACAGGAAATTGGAAGATGGTTCTTAGTTTCCAGAATGATAGGAAATGGCCAAATTCATTCAGAAGATGGAAATCTAAAAATGGCCATCTGTCAAAGAAATCAGCTGTAAGCCCACACTGGGCTAGAATGACTGCTTCTCATTAAAATACAATGGGTTTTTTTTGTTTTTTTGTTTTTGAGACAGGGTCTTAACTCTTGCTCAGGCTGGAGTGCAGTGGTGCAATCTTAGCTCACCGCAGCCTCCGCCTCCTGGACTCAAGCAAAATACAGTGTTGTTACTACTCAGAACATTACCATCTTTGTAGCACCCCATTCTGGGTGTTGCTATCCCTGCTTCTCCACCAAACTATAATGCAGAGTGGGTTTAATTCTGCCTTTTAAGATTTCTAATAGCAAACCATTTTGGATATTTCTTATATTTGTCAAAGAGGCCTAGTCTTGTGAAACAAAGTATGATAGTGTTTGGTAGTTTTTCTGGAGTAAGGGGATGAAGATGTAGAGTACTTGTGTTTCTGTTGTTTTATTATATCTGTTTATTTTTTGAGACAGAGTCTTGCTTTGTCACCCAGGCTGGAGTACAGTAATCACAGCTCACTATAGCCTCAGCCTTGGAGCCTCAACTATAGGCCCGTTTGTTTGTGTTTGTTTGTTTGTGTTTTGTTGAGATACGGTTTCGCCATGTTGCCCAGGCTAGTCGGAACTCCTGGGCTCAAGCAGTCCTCCCACCTTGGCTTCCCAAACTGCTTGGGATTATGGGCATGAGCACCACACCTGGCCAAGTTTCTACTGTTAAGTGCATACAAAGAGAACTGGGGAAGATGAAGATAGATAACTGATTAATGATCACTAGAAGATAGATAACTGATTAATGATCACTAGGAGTAAAATATAAGAGCTTTATTATTTGAGCCTATGTATCTTAGTAGGATCCTTCCCTGGATTCTAAACATGTGACTCTGTTATAGGAGAAAATGTCCACCTTGGTTCTGGTGATGGACAACCCAAAGATTCTGGGCCCCTTCCTCAAGTGGAAAAGAAGCTCAAGTGTACAGTTGAAGGCTGCGACCGGACATTTGTATGGCCAGCTCACTTTAAATACCACCTCAAGACTCATCGGTGAGCAAATCTGAGATCTCATATTTGGATATACATTGATGCAAAAGTTGATTCTTCAGAGGAACTTGTCCCTCAGGTTGACAGAATACAGCAAAGTAGGGACTCCAGTTAACTTCTGGTTAAGATGTCTTTTTTTCCTTAATAGAAAGATTTGCATTGTCTCATTTATCTCATTCTTGATAAGTATTTAATGAGACATTTGGGACCTAAAGGCCTTAAACCATGAGTTCTCAGGTTTCATTATAAAACATAGTTCCTTTGAGAACTTAAAAGTAACAAATAAGCATGGGCCCCTTCCTTTAACCTATGAAATCAGTTTGAGGGGTGGTGCTAGGCATCTGTAGTTTTTTGTTTGATTTTTTTTTTAAGAGACTGGGTCTCACTTTGTCACAAAGGCTGGAGTGCAGTGGTACCATCATAGCTTACTGCAGCCTCAAACTCCTGGACTCAAGTAATCTTCCTACCTCAGCCTCAGTTGATATTACAGACTTGCACCACCACACCTGGCTAATTTAAAAAATTTTGTTTAGAGGCAAGGTCTCGCTGTTTTGCCCAAGCTGTTCAAACTCCTGGGCTCTAGTAAGCTTCCTGCCTCAGCCTTCTGAGTAGCTGGGATTATAGGCGTGAGCCTAGCTATAGTTTCACAAAGTCTTCAGCTGATTCTGATGTATCCATTTTTTGGACTTATTGTTTGCCTTGAGAGTCAATAGGAGTTTTGATTTGCCATCTCTAGCAAAGTGTATTTTCAGATATTTTTGCTTATGTGATTATTTTTGCAGAAATGACCGCTCCTTCATCTGTCCTGCAGAAGGTTGTGGGAAAAGCTTCTATGTGCTGCAGAGGCTGAAGGTACACATGAGGACCCACAATGGAGAGAAGCCCTTTATGTGCCATGAATCTGGCTGTGGTAAGCAGTTTACTACAGCTGGAAACCTGAAGAACCACCGACGTATCCACACAGGTGTGTGTAGCACCAACATTCCCTTGGGCAGTCTATTCCTTGGCTCTGCATGTTTGCCTATCCTTAGGAAAAACTCAAGTGGGAATAGACATGAAGGTCTGGGGTCGTTGCTAGAACTCTGAAGATCGGATTTCTTTTTCAAATGACTTGTGGCACTTATAATAACATTTATTGTATTTTTAGCTGTGTGTGTAGCGTGGACAATGTTGATTTCTGTCTCTAGGAGCCAGACCTGTAGGAAGAGTTATAAGACCTTCTCAGACAACAATTATGTGGGGAGATGTGGACAAAATCAGTCTGTGTTCAAATCTTTTTGAACACTGTACAGTTTTTAATTTGGAGCAGTAACATTTATTGAGTCACACAAATCATACAGAACATGTTCTAGTCACTAAATGGGGTAGGGTGGGTAAAAATACAAAAGATAAGATATAATCCCTGACTTTCTTGTTAGAACCTTACAACATGACAAACAGAATAGGGAAGTGAATTATTCTGGGTCACACAGCATGTTAATATCTAAGGAGCAAAATAAAGATTCCTTGACTCTTAGTCTAAGAGTCTAAGAGTGAGCCAGGAGTGGTGGCACATGTCTGTAATTCCAGCTACTTGGGAGGCTGAGGCAGGAGAATTGATTGAACCTGGCCGGCAGGCAGAGGTTGCAGTGAGCCAAGATTGCGCCATTGCACTCCAGACTGGGCAATAAGAGCAAAACTCCGACACACACACAAAAAAGAAGAGTCTAAGGGTGATTTTACAAGCCACTTGGTCCAGCATGTGCTAGTCTCTAGCCAAAGTGTAATCACTGAACCCAGACCACTCTTAGAATGTGTAACTGTTCTTCCCCACTTTCTTGTCACTTTCACTGATTCTTCTTTCTTGATTCTTGCATTGGTAAAATGACAGTGGTAAAAATTAAAAGGCATATATATATACTTTTTTTTTTTTTTTTTTACAGAGTTTCGCTCTCGTTACCCAGGCTGGAGTGCAATGGTGTGATCTCTGCTCACTGCAACCTCCGCCCCGTGGGTTCAAGCAATTCTCCTGCCTCAGCCTCCAGAGTAGCTGGGACTACAGGCGTGCGCCACCATGTCTAGCTAAATTGTATTTTTAGTAGAGATGGGGTTTCACCATGTTGACCAGGATGGTCTCCCATCTCTTGACCTGGTGATCTGCCTGCCTTGGCCTCCCAAAGTGTTGGGATTATAGGCGTGAGCCACCTCGCCCGGCCTTATTTTTGTTTTTTTAATTAGTCAAGTGCAGTAGTGACAAGAGGGGAAAAAGTAAAGCAAGGCACTTGATCTGTAACTGACTATGAACATCAGTTATCACTACCTTCAGATCAGCCCATTCTTGTAGCATTTGATAACACTGAACATCTTAAAATGCTTTCCTTCTTTCTTATATATTTATTTATTTTTGAGAGAGTCTTATTCTGTCATCCAGGCTGGAGTACAGTGACGTGATCTCAGCTTACTGCAACCTCTGCGTCCTGGGTTTCAAGCGATTCTCATGCCTCAGCCTCCCAGTAACTGGGATTATAGGCATGCACCACCATGCCCAGACAATTCTTGTATTTTTAGTAGGGGTTTTGCCATGTTGGCTAGGTTAGTCTGGAACTCCTGAACTCAAGTAATCCACTGACCTCGCCCTCCCAAAGTGCTGGGATTACATGTGTGAGCCACCACGCCCAGATTTAAAATTCTACTTCAATGAATGACTACTTCAAAATATGACCAGATTTTCCCATTTTTCTTTTTTTTCTTTCTAATTCTTGCTAGTTTTTAATCTCTGTTAATCTCTGAATTGTTCACCAGTTTCAGAATTCCTTGTTCCTTCTTTTTTACTCAGTGTACTCTCTTGTCATAATCTCAGGCCTCAATTTAATTATTTCTTCCTAATAATCTAAATGTCAATAATAATTAATATGATAATAAAATTAGCATTTATCAACTCCAAAGCTCTTCTAAGGATTTTATTTTCAAATGCTGCCAACTCAGTTTATCTCACACGTCAAAACTGACCTCAAATCTTTATTAGTAGTAATGATAGTAATTAAAGCTGCAATTAAGGTCAGGCACAGTGGTTCACACTTGTAATCCCAGCACTTTGGGAGGTCAAGGCAAGCAGATCACTTGAGGGCAGGTGTTCAAGACCAGCCTGGCCAACACAGCAAAACCTTGTCTCTACTAAAAATACAATTAGCCAGGTGTGGTGCTGGGTGCCTGTAATCCTAGCTACTTGGGAGACTGAGGCAAGAGACTTGCTTGAACCCGGGAATTGGAGGTTGCAAGTAAGCTGAGATCGCACCACTGCACACTCCAGCCTGGGAGAAACAGCGAGACTCTTATCTCAAAAAAAATTTTCTTTTGGCAGTGGCTCATGCCCATAATCCCAGCACTCTGTGGGGCTGAGGCAGGTGGATCACCTGAGGTCAGGAGTTCGAGACTAGCCTGACCAACATGGTAAAATGCCGTCTCTATTCAAAATACAAAAATTAGCCAGGCGTGGTGGCACATGCCTGTAATCCCAGCTGCTAGGGAGGCTGAGGCAGGAGAATTGCTTGAACCCAGGAGGCGGAGGATGCAGTGAGCCGAGATTGAGCCATTGTACTCCAGACTAGGCAACAAGAGTGAAACTCCTTCAAAAAAAAAAAAAAAAAAAATTAAAGAAAGCTGCTAATTCAGTGGCTTACTATGAGGGCTTACTATGTGCCAGGCACTATGCTGAATATTTACCTGGTATTATCTTATTTAATCCTGAAACTGTATTGTCTCCATTTTATAGATGAAAAGGGGATTTTTAGAGCAATTAAATACCTTCCCAGTACAAATAAGTGGTAGGGCCAGGATTTGAAGTCAGGATTGGATTAATAGACCCCAAAGGCCATGTTTTTCACCATTTTGCTGCATTGCCTTTTAAACCCCTTCCTTCTCCTGCGTCCCTTATTCCAGCAAAATAACCATCCTCTCAGTTTCCAAATAGGCGGGTATGTTCTCTAACCAGCTTGATGCAGAGATTAAACTTTTTCTAAATCCTTTTTGTGTTTTTAGTCTTTAGCTCATCTTTTGAAACATTTGACCTTGTTATTACTAAAATTTTCTGTTTTCTTGACATTTGTTTTGTCACGTACATTAGTGTATTGTTCATTCTTTCAATAACTTTTGAGTACCTAGCATTCTGGGGGTAGGGATGAGTATACAAATAAGCATTGAAAAAAGTTACTGTTGGAGAATCACAAACATTAAGCTGTTTGGTATAGTCTAAAAGAATAGTATATCTGGCAGTGCTGTTTCCTCCTAGCAAGCTCAGCTCCGGTATTGTCACCATGCCATATTACTTGCCATTTTCTGAACTTGTCCTGGGCACTCTTAGTTTCAAAGCTCTGCTCACACTGTTCCTTGTGCTTGAAATGTCCCTCCATCCTTGTCATCTTTTAGATGAACTCAAATTCAGCTGCTTTCAAAAATACTGCAGCGGAGCACTTTTTCTTCTATTTATGAATACATTTGTCTGTCTCACACTAGCCTGTGACCCTTGGAGGATAGAGACTGCATCTTTTTTCTTTGTTTGTTTTGATTTTTTTTAAGACACGGTCTCTCTCTGTAGCCCAGGCTTGAGCCTAGGAATTTGAGATCAGCCTGGGAAACATAGTGAGACTCCGTCTCCAAAAAAATTATACTTTTAGATGGATCTAGAAACTGAGTCTTAAAATTGTTATAAGTTAAAAATCCTGACAGCATATACAGTATTAATCTTGATATCCTCAGAGGGTGGGAATCACTGAAGAAGTTAGGTCACTGCAACTCTCCAGCTCTTGGGCCAGGAGGGAGAAGAAGTATGAAGCTCAGAGGCAGCCATTTTAAGGAAGAGGGCAAGGCTGTCTGGTGGGATGTATACTAAAAGATCACTGAGGCCGGGCGCGGTGGCTCACACCTGTAATCCCAGCACTTTGGGAGGCCAAGGCGGGTGGATCACAAGGTCAAGAGATCA
>NW_016107369.1:5269945-5272782 GCF_001604975.1 Cebus imitator | reverse complement strand
AAAAAAAAAAAAAAAAAAAAAGAGAGAAGCAACACTTGCTAGGTAGCCCAGTTGAAATATGAATTAAATAAATTGGAGTAAGTAAGTCATTTGACTCTGAATAATGTTGGTGGGAAAAGAGAGTAACAGGTAATCAGTTCATGAGAAGACTGAGTTTTTATCTCATTTTCTGTCTCTAGGAGAGAAACCTTTCCTTTGTGAAGCCCAAGGATGTGGCCGTTCCTTTGCTGAGTATTCTAGCCTCCGAAAACATCTGGTGGTTCACTCAGGTATCAGAACCTTTGCCATTCATAGATTTTAGGAAAAGTAGACAAAAGAATAAAAGGGTCCTGGAGTGATGTAAAGAAATTTAAAAATAAACAAGCCATTTGCTATAAAGATAGAAAGCGTCTCATCATCATGGTGGAATCATAAATCAAGGCCCTTAATTCTTATAATCAAGGGGGACATATAATTATTTTCAGCTGCATTTCTAATCCAGCCCCTTTTTTTGAATAGATCAGCAAATTCGTTTGGCACTCTGCTGGGTGCTTTATAAGTTATATGAAACATGGACCCTCTTTAGGAATTGACATTTGTATTCTTGGAAAGGATTTCGTATCAGAAGAAAGTAAAGACATTGATATAAGTTGAAGAAGCACCAGTAATATTATTGCCTTCTGAGCAGGTGTTAGTGATCCTGCTTGAGACACCATTTTGGCAGAAACCATGCCTTTGGCAAGTAGAACTACAAACCTTATCATTGCAGATGTGGAGAAGAGACAGGAGTAAGATTTAGTGACCTGTTTTCTGTTGGGAGCCTTAAATTAATTCCCTGCAGTTTGTCCGTTTGCTCACTCTGTGCAGATATGTCTCATCCTCTCAACCAGAAGTCAGGTACAGCCCAGGGAAAAACCCTGTATCTTGTTAGAAGGATATTTTCCTATAGGACATGGTGATTTACTTTGAAAACAAGTCTGAGAATCTAGTTTAAGAAGGGCCTAGAATGCTAGGAAGGAGAGTTTATGGAGCCTACTGGAGGTACAGTCTGATTAGAATCTGGCCTACTGAAGATTAATCTGGCAATGATGCAGAAGCGCTAAACTATAACAGGAAGAGATAAGACTTTTTTTCAGTCTGGTCAAGAAGTCTGCTCCATTGTAGTGGCAGGGAGCATGGAAAGAGACCCAGTCGAAGAATCTGTTCAACTCCACAAATGGTTGGCTATAAAGTGATAGAGAAATGGAGGCAGCAGGTGAGGATTATTGATTCAAGAAGCATGGTAGCTCACGCCTGTAATCCCTGTACTTTGGGAGGCTGAGGTAGGTGGATCACGAGATCAGGAGTTTTGAGACCAGCCTGACCAACATGGTAAAACCCCATCTCTACTAAAAATACAAAAATTAGCCGGGCTTGGTGGGGGGCACCTGTAATCCCAGCTACTCAGGAGACTGAGGCATAAAAATTGCTTGAACCCGGGAGATGGAGGTTGCAGTGAGCTGAGATCACGCCACTAGGGGGCACTACAGCCTGGGCGACTCCGTCTCAAAAAAAAAAAAGTGATAGTGAAGATAAGGAGGAAAAGGGGGGTTTCCAGTTGTCAGGCTGACTCATTTATTTATAAGAGGGGTTAGAAAAGTGTTGGATGATGAGTGCTAGAGGGGGTCTGTAGACTAGCCTTGTATGCTTGTTGGAATTCCTGGCACGCAACAGGTTTTTATAATTTGTTGATTGAGTGAACCAATTAGAATGAATAAATAGATAGCTAAGTAGCAGTGAGTGAGGACACAGCTGAGAGTAAGTAGCTTAACTTTTTTTAGTAGACCTGTTCAGATTTTATTATTTTTCTCTACTGCTGCTCATCAATTTAAAAGCTGGACACTGGAGAAAATAGGTGACAGAGGTTAATCAGAGTGAGGCTTGCCGAGGAAGAGATGAACTCAAGGAGGAGAGGGATTCTAGAATGTAATCAGGTCATTGTTGAGTGGCCATGGGAAACAAGGGGAAGCCAGAACATGTCAAGTGGAGAGGAGGAACTGGGAGTTACTTATGAGGAAAGCAAGCTACTGCAGCATGAACAAGGATGTTGGACAGGTATAATCAATCAGGGATGTATATTTCAGAGTTGAGATTTTAGGAGTGGAGCAGCTTTTTAATAGGATGAGAAGTTCTAAGCAGAAGTGGCAAACTAGTATCCTTTAGGCTAGATGTGGACCTCAGATGTGTTTTGCTTGGATTGTAGTGTGTTTTTATTTTACTTTACTATGTAAGATTACATGAAAGATTCACAAAAGTAGAGAAAATAAAGATTTTTCTTATATAGCAACAGTGCTGGTATACCTATCAAAATTAATACTTCCTTGGTTTTCTCTTATAATCAATCCATGTTCAGTTTTTTCTACTTGTCTTGAAAATGTCTTTTAAAGTTGGTTTGTTTAAATCAGGATCCAACAAGGTCCAGTATTATACTTGGTTATTAAGTCTTTTAAATCTAGATCTTTCTACATGGAGTTTTTTGTTTTTGTTTTTGTTTTTTCCCCATAGAGTTGTTGCAAAACAGAGTCAGTTGAGTTCTATAGAATGTCCCACATTTTGGATATGTTGGTTTGCCTCCATTTATGTCATTTAACTTGTTCCCTTACATTTCCTGTGAATTTAGTAAGCTCTAAAAGCTTCAAAGTTTGGAAGTTTTGTGCAAGAATATGTCAGAGATGGTTGTGTGTGCTTCATTTTGTATCATATCAGGAAGCTCACAGTGCTTGGTTGTCAGAATTGATCCATGAGTTAGTTCAGCTGGTAACAGTCTGATCCCTGTATTGTAAAGTTCCCTATCAACCTTTCTGCCTTTTTTTTTTTTT
>NW_016107369.1:5264102-5267235 GCF_001604975.1 Cebus imitator | reverse complement strand
TTTTGACAGAGCCTCACTCTTTTGCCCAGGTTGGAGTGCAGTGGCATGATATCGGCTCACTGCAACCTCCACCTCCTGGGTTCAAGCAATTCTTTTCCCCCAGCCTCCTGAGTAGCAGGGATTACAGGCTCCTACCGCCACGCCCAGCTAAGTTTTTTTTTAGTTGAGATGGGGTTTCACCATGTTGATAAGGCTGGTTTCAAACTCTTGACCTCAAATGATCCACCTGCCTCAGCCTCTACAAAAAAATCAGTAAGAGAAAGAGAGGGAGGGAAGGAAGAGAAGGGAGAAAGGGAAGGAGAGAGGGAGAAAGGAAAGGAAGAAGAAGAAATCTATATGTTCATGAGGAATATTCGTCTGTAATGTTTTCTTTGATATCTTTGGCTTTTCTATCAGGGTAATAATAATATTGGCCTCCCTGGTTCAAGCGATTCTTGTGCCTCGGTTTCATGAGTAGCTGGGACTATAGGCGTCTACCACCATGTCTTGCTAATTTTTGCATATTTTTAGTAGAGACGGGGTTTTGCCTTGTTAGGCTGGTCTTAAACTCTTGACCTCAAGTGATCCACCTGCCATAGCCTCCCAAAATGCTGGTATTATAGGTGTGATATACTGTGCCTGGCCTGGTTGTTATTTTTGGAGCTTCTCATGCTGTGTTTATGCTTTTGACATGACTCATTTGTTTTTGTAATAGCCTCTTTGCTTTTTAACACACCAACAGTTCCTAGGCTCACCTTGGGCTTGGAATCAGCTATTCCTCCATGGAGTCTTGATTCCTTATAGTTGGAACCACAGCCTGGTATGTACCTGTTGCTATTAGGTTGTCATCGTTGGCAGGGTGCAGTGGCTTATGCTTGTAATCCCAGCACTTTGGGAGGCTGAGGCAAGCAGATCACTTTAGCCCAGGAGTTCAAAACCAGCCCGGGTAACACAGTGAAGCCCTGTTTCTAAAAAAAAATTAAAAAATTAGCTGGACATAGTGACTCATACCTGTAATTCCAGCTACTTGGGAGGCTGAGGCATAAGGATTGGTTGAACCCAGGAGGTGGAGGCTGCAGTGAGCTGGGATGAGCTGCTGCACTCTGGCCTGGGCAACAGAGTGAGACTCTGTCTCAAAGAAAAAGAAAAGGTTGTCACTGTTTCTAGAACTTTTCAGTGTAAAGAACTAGAGAAGACGTTGTTGTTGTTTGTTTTCTTTTTTGAGATGGAGTCTCGCTCTGTTGTCCAGGCTGGAGTGCAGTGGCATGATCTTGGTTCACTGCAACTGCCACCTCTGCCTGCCATATTCAAGCAATTCTCCCACCTCAGCCTCCCAAGTAGATGTGATTACAGGCGCACACCACCACGCCCGACTAATTTTTGTATTTTTTTTTAAGTAGAGACGGGGTTTTGCCATGTTGGCCAGGCTGGTCCAGAACTCCTGGCCTCAAGTGATCTACCCACCTTGGCCTTCCAAGGTGCTGGGATTACAGGCGTGAGCCACCATGCCTGGCCTATAGAGAAGACATTATTTTTGAAAGGAAGATAATTGGTTCATGTTGATGATTCCAATTTAAATTTTCACATTAAGCAGTTTTCAGAGGATTTTTTGTACTTCATATTTTACATTGAAAATCTTGGTTCCTAACATTAATACAATATTGTTTCAAAATGATAATACCAATATTGTTGTCAGTTTGTCTAGAGAATGAAGTTTAAGACTTTTGTAGCTGTGTTTTTCTTAGAATATCTTCTATTAAGGACATACAGTAAAATATTTAAATACCCTTTAATTCATTGTTTTAATATATCACCAGCCTGATACATAGATTTGCTACAGTTTCTTTTTCAAGTTTTTTTAATATGTGAAGTCAAAGCTAGCTGTATTCAAAAAGCCTTGATTATAAGTGTCTCATTACCCTCTTCCCTCCCTCCTTTTCTTACAGGTATAACCACTTTTTATTTCCTATTTGGTTTACTTTTCCAGTGGTTCTTTTTGCATATACAAGCAAATCCAGGCTATTTTTTATATTTCTCTCCGTTTTTATCCATGCATTTTTAAAGTTGAGATATATAGTTCACATACCATGAAATTCATCTGTAAAAAAGTGTGTAATCTGGCCGGGCATGGTGGCTACCAGCACTTTGAGAGGCCTACCCAACTGGATCACCTGAGGTCAGGAGTTCAAAACCAGCCTGGCCAACATGGTGGAACCCCATCTCTACTAAGAATACAACAATTAGCTGGGTGTGGTTGTGTGTCCTGTGATTCCAACTACTCAGGAGGCCAAGGCATGAGAATCACTTGAACCAGCAAGGCAGAGGTTGCAGTGAACCGAGATCTTGCCACTGCTCTCTCCAGCCTGTGCAATAAAGCGAGACTCCATCTCAAAAAAAAAAAAGGAAAAAAGTGTGTAACTAAGTACTTTCTAGAAGTAATGTAGTTATCCTTTGTTATCTGTGATGTTCCAGGACCCCAGCAGATACCAAAATCCACAAATACCCAGGTCTCTTACGTAAAATGGCATGGTATTTGCATATAACCTACACATATCCTCCCATATGCTTTAAATCATCTCTAGATTACTGACAGTACCTAATACAATGTAAATGCTATGTGAATAGTTATGTTATATTGGTTTTTTGTGTTTTTTATTGTTCTATTGTATTTATTTATTTATTTATTTATTTTTTGAAACGGAGTCTCCCTCTGTCACCCAGGCTGGAGTGCAGTGGCGAGATCTCGGCTCACTGCAACCTCCGCCTCCCAGGTTCAAGCAATTCTCCTGCCTCAGCCTCCTGAGTAGCTGGGATTATAGTCACCTGCCACCATGCCCAGCTAATTTTTGTATTTTTAGTAGAGATGGGGTTTCACTGTGTTGGCCAGGCTGGTCTCAAACTCCTGACCTCGTAATCTGCCTGCCTTGGCCTCCCAAAATGCTGGGAATACAGGTGTGAGCCACCACACCCAGCCTTATTTATTTATATTTTAGGAAGATTCTGACTCTGTTGCCTAGGCCGGAGTGCAGTGGCCCATGATCTCGGTTCAATGAAACCGCCACCTCCTGGGTTCAAGTGATTCTCCTGCCTCAGCCTCTCAAGTAGCTGAGATTACAGGCGCGTACCCGGATGATTTTTATATTTTTAGTAGAGA
>NW_016107369.1:5252070-5263705 GCF_001604975.1 Cebus imitator | reverse complement strand
TTTTGGAGACAGAGTCTTGCTCTGTTGCCCAGGCTGGATGGAGTGCAGTGGTGTGATAGCTCACTGCAGCCTCTGCCTCCTGGGTTCAAGTGATTCTCCTCCCTCAGCCTCCTGAGTAGCTGGGATTACAGGCACCCACTGCCATGCACAGCTAGTATGGCATTTTGTGACTGACTTCTTTCATTTAGCATACATTTTCAGGGTTCATTCACATTGTGGTATGTATCATTACTTTATTCCTTTTTTTGGGTTGGTGGAGTCTGGCTCTGTCACCTAGGCTGGAGTACTGCGGCACAATCTCGGTTCACTGCAACTTCCGCCTCCCAGGTTCAAGTGATTCTCCTGCCTCAGCCTCCCAAGTAGCTAGAACTACAGGCGCTTGCCACCATGTCCGACTAATTTTTGTATTTTTAGTAGAGACAGGGTTTCACTATGTTGGCCAGGCTGGTCTCAAAACTCCTGACCTTGTAATCCACCCACCTTTGCCTTCCAGAGTGCCAGGATTATAAGCATGAGCCACCACATGCAGCCTACTTTATTGCTTTTTATGCCTGAATAATATTCCATTGTATGGATATACCACATTTTGTTTAACCATTCATCAGTTGATGGATTTGGGTTGTTTGACACATTTTTGACTATTATGTATAATGCTGCTATGAACATTTGTGTATATATTTTTATATGGTTATGTGTTTTCATTTTTCTTAAGTGTATACCTGTAAGTGGAATTGCTGAGTCATATGGTAACTTTCCGTTTAGCTTTTTGGGAAACTGCCGTTTTTCCAAAGTGGCTGTGATATTTTACATTCTCACAGCAGTGTATGAGGATTTCAGTTTCTGTACATCCTGTCCAGCAGTTGTTTCTGTCTGTCTTTGATTATAGAAATATTGGAGTGTATGATTCCTTTTCTTACTTACATAAAGGTATCATAGCATGCTGTTTGTTTTTGAGTCAGAGTCTCACTCTGTGGCTCAGACTGGAGTGCAGTGGGGTGATCTTGGCTCACTGCAACCTCCACCTCCTGAGTTCAAGCAGTTCTCCTGCCTCAACCTCCCAAGCAGCTGGGATTACATGCACCACCACCACACCTAGTTAATTTTTGTATTTTTGTAGAGATGGGGTTTCACCATGTTGGCCGAGCTAGTCTTGATCTCCTGACCTCGTGATCTGCCTGCCTCGGCTTCCCAAAGTGCTGGGATTACAGGTGTGAGCTACTGTGCCTGGCCAAAATAAATTTATTTTAGATTCAGAGGGTACGTGTGCAGGTTTGTTATAAGGGTATATTGTGTGATGCTGAGGTTTGGGCTTTAATGATCCTGTTGACCAGGCAGTGGACGTAGTAGCTGATAGGTAGTTTTTCAACCCTTGCCCTATACCCACTTTTGGAATCCCCAATGTTTATTGTTCCCATCTTCATGTCCATATGTTCCCAGTGTTTAGCTCCCACTTAAAAGTGAGAACATGTATTTGATTTTCCATTTCTTTGTTAATTTGCTTAGGATAATAGCCTCCAGCTGCATTCATGTTGCTGCAGAGGACATGATTTTGTTCTTTTTTATGGCTGCATAGTATTCCATGGTGTATATATACCACATTTTCCTTATCTCATTTACCATTGATGGGCATCTGGGTTGATTCCATATCTTTGCTGTTGTGAATAGTGCTGCAGTGAACATGTGAGTGCAGGTGTCTTTTTGGTAAAGCAGTTTATTTTCCTTTGAGTAGATAGCCAGTAATGGGATTGCTGGTTCAAATGGTGATTCAATTTTTAGTTTTAAAGCTTTGTAATATTCTACCCTGTTTCTATTATATAGCCTTTTTTTTTTTTTTTTCTGTGCAGGACTATTGCAATATCTGTAGCTTTTTAGTCAGTCTCTGTGATTAATATTTAGGTTGTTTCCAGTATTTAGCCTCTTAAAATAATGTTGCAGTGATGAATAACCTTGTGCATAGATTATTTCACATTTTGTCACTATAGTTTGGGACATATTCCTAGAAGTGGGATTCCTAGGTCAAAGGGCAAGTGCATCTACAATTTTTCTAGTTATTGTCAGATTCCCCCAAAGAGGTTTTTGTATTTTGCATTCCCAGCAAAATACAATCAGCAATGAAGATTGCTGTACCATGTGTTTATCAATTGTGAATTTTTTTCCTAGCATTTAGAAATTGAGAGATTCTACTTAAAAATCCTGTTTCCAGTGTGTTTAAAAAAAAAACAACAGAGAATCTGGCAGTGGTAGGCCTTAATCTAAATATGGCAACAGTTGGCTAGAACAGAATAACAGCTGCCCCTTTTCCGGGAAAGGTACTCTCTAGGTTTCTATGGCTCCCACTTGGCCATTTTACTTACTTTTGCTGCCTGTCAGTCCCCTATAGACATGAGATTTTGACCCCTGCTTCTGAGTATGGTTGTCTGGGTAGGTAGAATGGAAACAGAGAATTTAGGACTTAAAGACGTAGAAGACGGTTTAGATCATGTTAGAAGAGCCACCAGTGTGAATGTTGATGACCCTAAAGAGTAGTGCCAGGGAGTATGACACGGGGATATTAGGAACCCAGGATTGGAGTCCTCGAGGAAAGTACATGTCCTAGAGGTCCCTGGAAGACTATCTGAAAAAGGAGGCATATTTTTTTGGCTGTCATGATCCTATACCCAAGAGATTTTGTGAAGACAGCAGTAGAGCGGGTCTGGAAAGGCCGGGAGCAGGGAGTGTGCTAAATCCTGCCCAGTGTACTCTTCCTGCCTTCCCCCATGTACTGAAGTTTGAGAGGCTGGGAAAGGTGGGGAATGGGAAAAGGAGCTGCTGTTTATGTTCAGTTTAACATTCTCTGAGTTTCTTCATCTAGGTCTTGAGTCCATTCTATTCTTTTGTTTTGGCTTCCCTGTTTAACCTGGTCCCTGTTTCAGGAGAGAAGCCTCATCAGTGCCAAGTCTGTGGGAAGACCTTCTCTCAGAGTGGAAGCAGGAATGTGCATATGAGAAAGCATCACTTGCAGCTGGGAGCAGCTGGGAGTCAAGAGCAGGAGCAAACTGGTGAGGAGGGTGGGTGTAGTGCAGGGCTATATCCCTTCTAGGGTTAAAAGAGCCAAATCACTGTCCTGCCTGGTTATCTGGAAATTTTCTGATTCTGTTTTGGGTAGATAGACCTGGTCTCATTTGATGGGCTGATGGTTTCCAAACATAGCTATACAGTAGAATCATCTGCAAGCTTTTAAAATTTATATATTTTTTGTTGCTTGTCCCCCCACCAATAAAACAAAGCAATCTAATGAATGAGATAATTTGCAAGATCCCAGAATATGTAGTTTTAAAAGTTCCCATAGTGTTTGATGGTAACTAGTGCTGATCCATGAACGAGGATTTCAGTAACGCAGTGACAAAAGATTTCTGTATGGCAAAAGTTTAAGCTGTTTTTTTTTTTTTTTTTTTTTTTTTAAGACAGAGTCTCACTCTGTCACCCAGGCGGGAGTGCAGTGGCGCCATCTCAGCTTACTGCAACCTCCGCCATTTGGGTTCAGGATTCTTTTGCCGCAGCCTCCTGAGTAGCTGGGATTACAGCCAGGTGCCACCATGCCTGGCTAATTTTTGTGTTTTTGTAGAGATGGGGTTTCACCATGTTGGCCACGCTGGAAGCATTTTCTACTTACCAGTTGTGACTACCTTTTTGCCCTGCCTGAAATTTGACAACTCTTTTTAATTCTTATTCCTTTGCCATATCTTTCCTTAATTGTTCCAAATATTCCTTTCTAAAGATCCACCTATCCTGTTTCATATACTAATTCTTCAGATGCTGAAAACAAGCAAGGGTCATTAGGCTTGTTACTCTTTCCCTTCTAGGTTTATTCTTGTTTCTCTAAAGTAGGTGAAATAGGAGGTGGCATCCAATACATAGGTTAACTTCTAGTAATGAAAGAGAAGTCCAGCTTCCTGTTGAAAGAAAATGAGGACCAGGCACAGCCTTGACTGCTGTATGTCTCTCACAACCTATTCTCTGTGCAGCTGAGCCACTAATGGGCAGTAGTTTGCTTGAAGAGGCTTCAGTACCCAGTAAAAACCTGGTGTCTATGAATTCCCAGCCCAGCCTTGGTGGAGAGTCCTTGAACCTACCAAATACCAATTCTATCCTGGGAGTTGATGATGGTAAGACTTCCACCTGTCCTTTATTTGGGAAAAACGGGCTGCAACTAGGGGCTAAGGAATGGGGTGTCTCCACAGTGGAGGTTTAAATCTCATTTCTTATGAATAGCTGTGGTATGATTGAGTAACATTTGTGTTCTTATTCTCTGGGGTGGATAAGTGAGTCTGTTTTAAAAAAATTTTTTTTCATTGAAGATAATATAACAAAGAATAAAAAGAAAAAATCTTAAGAAAAAATTATTCATAATCCTAGCATCCTAGCCCAACTATTTCTATCTTTCCTATTGCAGTTATGGAAGAACTTAACTTTTAAAACATTTAAACAGAACATAACCAGGTTTTACAGAGGAGATATAAAGCAATTTCTCCATACCTTCAAAAGCCATATCTTCTGGAGAAAAGAAAGGGCTCTCTAGGAAACACTTGCTCCTCTCTGGTATAGAAATTTCACCCAAGTTACACAGGCCAGGCCCTCTTCTCTGAAAAACTTAACAGGTGAGGTCAGCATGCATTTATTCAGTGCCTACTGTGTGCCTGGCACCATGGGAAAGACAAAAGTAGAAACTAGGGACCTTAAAATCCAGTTGAGAAGTGAAAACTTACATATATATGGGAACAACATTGAGTACATAAAAGACAGTATATAAGCGAACATTAAATTATATGGTACAGTATAAAAGAGCTGTATCAGCTAGAAAACCCCTAGAAGAAACTTTTGATTTTCTGAGGGCTAAGTGGTATATCCTTAAAATATTTCTAGAAGATTTTCATGGTGATCCCACTGATGAACATTTAGTAACTGTGAGATCTTGTGTTTTGTTCCTCATATCATTTTCAGTCAGTGAGTTCTATCAGTATCATTGGTGACTGCTTTAAGGGTGGCTTTGGTTCCCTGACCCGCTTACCTAAGCAGCTTTTGCCCCGTTTCATACATAGTTTTAATTCAGTTAGCAGTGCTAATATTGTATTATTCTAAATCCTGAATTAAGATTTCTTGTCTTTTTTTCTATTCTGTTTCTATAATACTTTCTGAATTCACTGCTAGTGCTTATTAGACAGGATTAACTTGGAAGAAATAGAGGAATGTGGAAAATAGAGGAATAGAGCTTTAGAGTTGTTAATGAGAGGCTTAATGATCCAGATAGGTGTATCTCTGGATTCACTTTTCATTGAAACATTTTTCTGTTGCTTCACAGAAGTGCTTGCTGAAGGATCCCCACGTTCCCTGTCTTCAGTGCCTGATGTGACACATCACTTGGTGACCATGCAGTCAGGGAGGCAATCATATGAAGTTTCTGTCTTAACTGCAGTAAATCCACAAGAGGTAAAGTGGTCTCTTGCCCTTTGTTTCTGTGGCACCTAAGGTGGGGAAGGATTGAGAATTTAGAGGATCTGAAAAAGTCTCCAGTTTCCATTTCCTGGAAACTTTGAAATGAGTATTTTCTTTTAAATCAAGCATGAGTTCAGCTTGAAAGGAGAGGGTTAGGGTCTTATTTTTTTTATTTATTTATTTTTTTTTGAGTCGGAGTTTCGCTCTTGTTACCCAGGCTGGAGTGCAATGGTGTGATCTCGGCTCACCGCAACCTCCGCCTCCTGGGTTCAGGCAATTCTCCTGCCTCAGCCTCCTGAGTAGCTGGGATTACAGGTATGCGCCACCATGCCCAGCTAATTTTTTGTATTTTTAGTAGAGACGGGGTTTCACCATTTTGACCAGGATGGTCTCGATCTCTTGACCTCGTGATCCACCTGCCTCGGCCTCCCAAAGTGCTGGGATTACAGGCATGAGCCACCGCGCCCGGGCGTTAGGGTCTTATAAATTGGAGATTGGTCTGTCACACCTGGGACTCTCAGCTTTAAAGTTCTTTTATACACATTCCTCATTGATATCTGTTCCCACTGTTCTCTGCCACACTTTAACATGAAGATACAGCTTTTATTTTATAAAGGCACACAATGGGCACTGAATAAATGCATGTTGACCTCACCTGTTAAGTTATTCAGAGAAGAGGGCCTGGACTGTGTGACTTGGGTGAATTTTCTATACTAGAGAGGAGCAAGTGTTTCTTAGCCCTTTCTTTTCTCCAGAAATAACATCTTGGAAAAAGTCCTCAGCAAAAAAGATAGTAACACAATCATTAAACATAATTATTGTTCATTCTGCTAGGGTCGTATGTCTGGGAGATACCAGGCTTAACCAAATGGGCATATACAGATTTGTTCATTTGCTTGCTAAATGTGAGCCATTATCTAAATCAGTGGTCTCCAACCTTTTTGGCACCAGGGATCAATTTTGTTCCACCTCAGATCATCAGGCATTGGATTCTCATAAGGAGCACACAATCCAGATCCCTCAGATGCACAGTTCACAGTAGGGTTTGCGCTCCCGTGAGAATCTTGCTGCTGCTGATCTGACAGGCATCTGAGGTGGTGTTCACGTGGTGGTGTTCACGTGGTAATGTTTGCACACCTGCTGCTCACCTCCTGCTGTGCAGGAGGTCCCAGTTCCTAACATTGACGATGGGGTTCACTGGTCTGTGGCCACTAGTCCGTGGCCTGGGGGTTGGTGACCCCTGATCTAAACAGAAGAAGGGTTTTAGCCCCGATCTAAACAGAAGAAGGGTTTTAGGTTGTAAGCACTTTCAGCTCTGTGGTTTGGCTTTGACTCAGAAAACAGAATGCAAACCTGTCAGTCTTTTAGAATCTTAGGATATTTTATTCGTCTTGTGTCAGGGAGTAGATGACATCATCACAAGTGCATTTCATATGCATAAGCTTTTGTCAGAACCTACGTAGCTTGGATCCCTTCAGTATTACATTAGGTTTTATGGTGCTCTTCCATCTTTTCTCCTCTTTCTTTTCATTATAACTTTTACCACAGTAAGCTGTTACATTATTCAAATGACTCTGCGTCCTATGTTGAATAGTCTTCATTATTCTGTAATATCCTTGGAGGTACCCAAGATTACAGGATTCTGGGCATACATGTTAATGCTTTTGCCAAGACCTTTCTTTTTATTCATTGTTGTGACCCATTGTCTTTGCTTATATTTAGTTTTTGCTGTTGGTATCATTCTTTCCTAAGTCTCTTTTTCTGGTAACTGCTTTGGAATGAGTCATATATGTCTCACTTACAGAGCCTTCTTCTTTCTCCTCCATTTTTTCTTGTCTTCAATTTTCTGTTTTAAAGCTTTTATTATGGAAATTTTCAGAGTATAGTGAAAGAGAGAGACTAGTATAATAAACCCATGTACCTATTTCCTAACTTTGACAATTTTTTTGTGCAGTGATTGTGCCACTGTACTCCTGGGTGACAGAGTGAGACCCTGTCCCAAAAAACAAAGACACAATTAACTTTATACTGTTCTTGTTTTCTTTCTTTCCTCCTTTTGTTGTTGTTGCTGTTTGTGATGGAGTATTTCAAAGCAAATTGTAGGCATGTCATTTCTTCTGTATATATTTCAGTATGTGTCTCTTAACAGATATAATGTTTTTTAAAAAATATCTTTATCACATCCAACAAACCTGACATTAATTCATTGTATCCTCTAATAGTCTATGTTCTTTTTTTCTCCTCCTGAAAAATACCTTATGGTTGGTTCAGGCTGGGCACGGTGGCTCACACCTGTAATCCCAGCACTTTGGGAGGCTGAGGCAGGCGGATCACGAGGTCAAGAGATCAAGACCATCCTGGCCAACATGGTGAAACCCCATCTCTACTAAAAATACAAAAAATAGCCGGGTATGGTGGTAAGTACCTTTAATCCCAGCTACTCAGGAGGCTGAGGCAGGAGAATAACTTGAACCCAGGAGGCCGAGGTTGCAGTGAGTTGAGATTGTGCCACTCCACTCCAGCCTGGCAACAGAGCAAGACTCTATCTCAAAAAAAAGAAAAACTTCTCTCATCTACCATAGGGTTGCCCTGAAATCATCATTTCAGGAAAATCATCTCCTTTTTCTTTTACCTAGTACACATTATTCCAGCAAGCCAATCCACAGCACCTAGCCTTTTCTTTTTCACATTTGAAACCTCAGAGCTTTTCCCTTCTATATTGGTAAGATTTTTTTTTTAAGACAGAGTCTCACTCTGTTGCTCAGGCTGGAATACAGTGGCGTAATCTGTTCACTGCAACCTCCGCCTCCTGGGTTCAAGCAATTCTCCAGCCTCAGCCTCCTGAGTAGCAGGGATTACAGACATGCACCACCACACCCAGTTAATTTTTGTATTTTTTTTTTTTTTTTTAGTAGAGACAGGGTTTCACCATATTGGTCAGGCTGGTCTTGAACTCCTGACCTCGTGATCCCCAGCCTTGACCTCCCAAAGTGCTGGGATAACAGGCGTGAGCCAGCACGCCCGGTCCTATATTGGTAAATATCTTTTAAAAATTCTCCACGTTACCCAAATAAATGCCACATGTATGAAAATTTAATTCATTCAGTGGATAGCTATCACATATCTAGTTATATGATAGTAAACAAAGTACAGTCTCTGCCTCAAATAACTTATAGGCAGAGTTAGAACCTTCATAGCTATATATATGGTACCCATGAAGTTGTGCTGTACAGAGAGGTTAGGATAGGAGGAGTGACAGATCAATCAACTGGCAATTTTTTTTTTTTTTTTTTTTTTTTTTTTTTTTGAGATGGAGTCTCACCCTGTCTCCCAGGCTGGACTGCAGTGGCATGATCTTGGCTCACTGCAACCTCTGCCTCCTGGGTTCAAACAATTCTCATGCCTCAGCCTCCCACATAGCTGGGATTGCAGGTGTCTGCCACCACCCGTGGCTAATTTTTTGTATTTTTCGTAGAGATGGTGTTTTATCATGTTGGCTAGGCTGGTCTCAAACCCCTGACCTCAAGTGATCCACCCGCCTTGGCTTCCCAAAGTGCTGGGATTACAGGTGTGAGCCACTGCACCTAGCTTAAACTGGCAATTTTTTTTTTTTTGAGACAAAGTTTTGCTCTGTCACCCAGGCTGAAAGGCAGTGGTACGTTGTTGGCTCACTGCAACCTCTGCCTTCCAGGTTCAAGCAATTCTCCTGCTTCAGTCTCCTGAGTAGCTGGGATTACAGCTGCCGGTCACCGTGTCCGGCTAATTTCTTTGTATTTTTAATAGAGATGGGGTTTTACCATGTTGGCCAGGCTGGTTTCAAACTCCTGGCCTCAAGTGATCCACCCACCTTGGCCTACCAAAGTGCAAGGATTACAGGCGTGAGCTACCACGCCCAGCGTAAACTGGCAGTTTTTAAGTGTAGTAAGTGCCAGTCTTGGGAGAAGTCAGAGAATATGTTTTAGGGTTTGAGACGGGAGGGATGAATAGAAATCATCCTGATGGAGAAGTAGGAGTTGGAAGAATATAACAGGCAGAAGGACAGCAGTGTGTACAAAGGTAGAAGGTGAGAGGGAGTAGAGCGCCTCTGTGGAATCTTAAAGGGTTGAGTGTGATAGGACATGGGATGGAGAGATGGGCTGGAAAATTGAAAGCTGGAAAGATAAGCTAGTTCCTCTCTTGAAAGGTTACAGACATGATTTTATCTTGGGGGCACTGAAGAACCACTGCACGGTTTTAACTAGGGTATGACATGATCAGATTTGTGTATACAGAATATCCAGTAATAGTACATTTGTTCTCTAGAACCTAGGCACGAGCCTTGGAACTGACCTCAGAGCATCCACGTATGATAGGTGCTGCCTACTTAACAGCCTCAAGGAGACATCATAACACAGGCTGGGGGTGGTGCATCATGCCTATAATCCCAGCACTTTTGGAGGTTAGAGTGGGAGGGATCACTTGAGGCCAGGAGTTTGAGACAGGCCTGGGCAACATAACAAGATCCTGTCTCTATAAAAGGTTTTTAAAAAATTAGCCAGGCATGCTGGTGTGTACTTGTAGTCTCAGCTACTTCAGAGGCTGAGGCAGGAGGATCGACTTGAGCCCAGGAGTTCAAGGCTACAGTAAACTATGATTGCGCCATTGCACTCCAGCCTGAGAGAGATCTCGTCCCAAAAATCAAACCAAAAAAAGGAAGTATGGCCTTCACTCCAGGAGGGTGCAAAGAGCAGGCCCTAAGTACCCAGTTTCATAATGGAAGCCCAAAACACTTAGGAAAAAAAAAAAAAAAAAAATATATATATATATATATATATATACACACATATATATATTTATGAGACAGGGTCTCACTCTGTTGCCCAGGCTGGAGTGCAGTGGTGTGATCTCGGTTCACTGCAACCTCCGCTGCCCGGGTTCAAGCAATTCTCCTGCCTCAGCTTCCCAAGTAGCTGGGATTACAGGCACCCACCACCATGCCCAGCTAATTTTTCTATTTTTAGTAAAGACAGGGTTTCACCATGTTGGTCAGGCTGGTCTTGAACTCCTGACCTCACCTGCCTCGGTCTCCCAAAGTGTTGGGATTACAGGTGTGAGCCACCACGCCCTGCCAGGAAAATATTAATAACACAATGGGGAAAGTGCTGCCCATGATGTAGCTGAAAATCCTGCACTGTCAACTTTTTCCTCATTTTTTTTAATCTTTACAAACACACCCTCTGTCTGAGCCTCACTTCTTTTGTGTTTTCTTCACTTTTACCATTATTCTTCTCCTCTTATCACAGGCATTTCCACTGCTTATTCCCTCCTTTTCTTTCTTTGCTAGTTTGGGTCCTCCAATACCTTCAGTTTTTTCAAGCTATGAGCCCCTCAAGGTTCCAGGCTTAGTCCTCTTCCTCATCCAAGGTCTAAGTATTAACTTGTCATTTCTCCAGTGAGTGAGGGATGTTGATTCCTTAAGAACTTTCAGGTGCCAGAGAAGGTGAAGGCTATTTGCAATACATGCCCTTTTCAACTTTTTGGAGATCACCAAGCAGTATAGATCAAAGTCTGCTGATACTGATGAACTTGTAATTCCTATAAATATGCTCTAAAAATAAAAATAGCTTATCAAGCATATCAGAGAACATCCAAATCTGTTATCAGAAATTATCACGAGAGGCTGGGTACGGTGGCTCACGCTTGTGATCCTAGCACTTTGGGAGGCTGAGGTGAGAGGATCAGTTTGAGGTGGGAGCATCAGTTGAGCTTCAGAGTTTGAGACCAGCCGGGGCAACACAGGGAAACCCTATCTCTACAAAACAAAAATAAAATAAAATTAGCTGGTCCTAGCCACTTGGGAGGCTGAGGTTAGAGGATCACTTGGGTCCAGGAGGTTGAGACTACAGTGAGCTATGATCATGCCACTGCACTCCAGTCTGGGTGACAGAGCCGAACCCTGGTGGTGGTGGTTTTTTTTAAACGAAATTATCATGGGAAAAATACAAAAAACTACAAGTCACCTCTCTCTGGTTCAGATGGACAATCTCTATTTTCCCTAATTGTGCCACATCTGAGAATTAGATGGAAGACTCATTGGGCTCTCGTACTTACTAAAGGTCATCCTAAATGGGGCTCCATATTTACATTGAGTTCACATTCTTTTTTTTTTTTTTTTTTTTTTTTT
>NW_016107369.1:5244073-5251115 GCF_001604975.1 Cebus imitator | reverse complement strand
AGTAGAGACGGGGTTTCACCATGTTGACCAGGATGGTCTCGATCTCTTGACCTCGTGATCCACCCGCCTCGGCCTCCCACAGTGCTGGGATTACAGGCTTGAGCCACCGCGCCCGGCCTAGCTTGTGTCTTACAAAAAGCAGATTAAAGTAAGAATTTTTTTTTCTGAGATAGAGTCTAGCTCTGTCACCAGGCTGGAGTGCAATGGCACAATCTGGGCTCACTGCAACCTCTGCCTCTTGGGTTCAAGCGATTCTCCTGCCTCAGCCTCCTGAGTAGCTGGGACTACAGGTGCCCGCCACCACACCCGGCTAAGTATGTCCTCAGAACAAGTCCTGGAGGATTTCAAGAGGGACTCAGCGATTTGGGCAAGTGATTGCTTACTCCACATGCGAGGACATTTTCCTGGAGAGATGTCCTCAGAACAAGTCCTGGAGGTTTTCCACAGGGACTCAGCAATTTCAGCAAGTGTTCCCACAGAGGATCCACTGAAGGAACTTCCCAAGGAGGCCCCATGTCATGTGAAGGAGGCCTGGGGAGTCCAGGAAAGCGACTGCTTACTTAGCCTCCTGGAGAGAAGAAATGACACCTGGCAAGTTCAAGGAGGATGAGGATGCTGAAGAGCCTCACCTGACCTGTTGTGACCTTTGTTTGTCATGCTGCAAATCCCTAGAGATTTTTCAAACATCTGGAAGGGCCGAGACACAAGACCTCACCCTGGCCCAGCCACCATCTGCATCGTGAGAGTTTTGGGGATTGTGCTACACTCTCTGGACTTTTATATTCTCTCGTTTAATTTTTTAAAAAATATTCTTACTTTAGGCCTGGCGTGGTGGCTCACGCCTATAATCCCAGGACTTTGGGAGGCCAAGGCGGGCATATCGTTAGGTGAAGAGATTGAGATCATTCTAGCCAACATGGTGAAACTCTAATTAAACTCTTAAAAAAATTTTTTTTTTGGTAGATAGGGGGTCTTACCATGTTGCCCAGGCTGATCTCAAATTTCTGGCCTCAAGAAATCCTCCCACCTCAGCCTCCCAAAATGGAGTTATAGGCATGAGCCATAGTGCCCAACCCAGTCATTAAATACTACTGTATAAATTACCTTATCCAAATTAAGATCACCAAGTAAATGCATCTCAAGCTGAATAATTTATTTGATTAGATTTTAATAAGCTCAGTTTTTGTTCTGAATTGTACTGAATTGTTCCCACCTCATTTTTGTCTGTCTGAAAACAGTCTCACTCTGTCACCCAGACTGGAGTGCAATGGCATGATCATAGCTCACTGCACCCTTGAACTCCTGGGCTCAAGCGATCCTCCTGCCTCAGCCTCCCAAGTAGGTAGGACTACAAGCACATACTACCATCCCTGGCTAATTTTTAAAATTTTCTTGTAGAGACAGGGCCTGTGTTGTCCAAGCTGGTCTCCAGCGGTTCTCCTGCCTCAGCCTTCCAAAGTGCTGGGATTATAGACATGAGCCATTGCACTCAGCCTCATTTTGTTTTTATATTAAAATGGAAACCAACCTCATGAATTACCATACCAAAGCTCCTTTGAATATAGCCCTGTAGAATGTAGAGTAGAATGTTAGTGTTGGCTGCCATTATTCAGGAGTACCTTAAGCTTATCTTCCTTCTTCACAGCAAAGGTATTCTTTTAAGCCCAAGGAACCCCTGGGTTGCTTATGAGTGGGTTCCAGCTCTCATATAGAACTTACGAAGTGAACAGCTCCTCTTCCTATTTCCTTCTCCTACTTGAGCCTTCAGCCTATCCTTTGGCTGATGATTACTTAAGAGATTTCATTTCCACCATTTGTTTTCCCTGTAAGTTAGAGATTCCTCTATCACTGACTGGTGAGTAGGTAACTACACAAACAATAGTTTGGCTTATAGACTCAAGATATTTGATAGCCAGAGTTGAAATGCCAGCCTTATGACGTGGCTAAAGTGCTGTCCCAAGGCCACACTGAGATCTATTAGTCAATGTGTGTGTTTTCTTTGGAAGTAGATAACCCTTCATTCACCCCTGTAGTACATTCTCCATCCTCCACTCTTAAGCATTTTTTTCTTAGAATGAATTATTTTTTCTCTAATTCAACTGTAACCTATTCTAGATTTGCTTTCAATCTTTTACAGTTACTAAACCAAGGAGATTTAACTGAAAGACGGACATGAGCACGGGTGCTGACTCCTGGAAGAGCAGCTCTATCTGATCTCAAAACGCATACACTGGGAACAGGATGCCATAGCTCACAACAGAACCAGAATGAATCTTTGAAGGACAGGACTCTGCTTTTGCCACTCTTCCTCTTTCCTGGTACAGAAGATGGATGTAGGAGAGCTTCTTTTCTAACTGCCATCTTACCCAGACAAGGAATGAAGCAATGACTGTGGGCTAGGAAACTGTACCTACCTCTCTTCCCACTGCAAAATTCTGGGATAGACCAAAAGTGAATTTGATTATGTGTTGGCTGAAGTTCCTCACTATGACTGTTGAGGGGAGGTTTTCCTTTGAAGAGTTTTCATCCCAGACTCAGCTGTCTTTTCACATGGATGAAATAATTCCTGCCACCAACAACAGAGCTTTACCAGGAAGTTGAGCTTTCATGATGCCTTGTTGCTTTGAAGAAGGGAGTGATGTCAATTATCTTGTTACATTCTCCCTTTAGCAACCTGAGTAAGAGACTCTGCCACTGGGCTGCAAAAAAAATTAATTACTTGAATCTCCCCTTGGCCCAGGCTGAGGTACTATCTTGTCCTATACCTTCTACTTGGTCACTTTGCTTTCTTTGTTAATGGAACATACAGTAGCATGTTAAGAGGGATTTCATGTTTTTGTTTTTTTAAAGTTAAAAATTAGATGATGCAGAGATTCAGTTTTTCCTTTAAATAAACAAAACAGCCCAGTCAGTTCTTTGGCTCTTGTTTTACACAAAATTTGTTTTCTTAAAGATTAGGACTTCGGTCTTTCCCTTTAAGATAGTGTACTCATTTCCCATTAGGATTCCATGCAGGGAAGATTGAACCAAGGAGTCTTAGGAAACATAACCAGAACATCTTCATTTCTAACTAGCAAGCCCAGGTGGTTATTACTGGATTATCACTCTGTCTCCACCAAAAAAGATACATCTGAGAAAATGGCAATAAAAACATACTTTTGTATTTTTCCAGGAAGATCGTTTTTTTAAAAAAGGCATTGAGAAAGGTGCTTTAGAGCAGGCACTCTTGCTATCATCCTGTCTCCACAGCTACTGAGAAAGAATATCCAATCATCATCATTATGATTTGAGATAGAGTCTTGCTCTGTTACCCAGGCTGGAGTGCAGTGGTGTAATCATAGCTCACTGTAACCTTGAACTCAAGGGATCTTCCCACCTCAGCCTCCTGAATAGCTAGGACTATAGTCATGCACCACCAGTCCAGCTAACTTTTTGTGGTATTTTTTTGGTAGAGATGAGGTCACACTATGTTGCCTAGGCTGGTCTTGAACCCCTGGCTTCAAGCGATCCTCCTGCCTTGGCCTCCCAAAGTGCTGGGATTATAGGCATGAAACACTGCACCGAGCCAGAATATCCAATTATTACTGGTGAGAAGAAAGTATTCCAAAGTTCATCTACTAGTAGAAAATCTTGGTTGTCTGGGAAATTTTAAGTTTATTTAAAACGAACTTCATGCTCACAAACACATAGGCACATTCTAAACAGATAATAGGAAATAACTTTTAAATTATTCTTAATTTGTTAATGACATGCATGACCATTTAGTATGTAGATTGTGTTCATGGCAATTACTTGTATTCTTAGAATGCCAGTTTTTGCTTCATGCAACCTTTTATACTAGAGCAGTGGTTCTCAGCCAGGGACATTTTTGCCCCCTGGGGACATCTGGCAATATCTGGAGATATTTTTGGTTGTTACAGCTGGGGAGGGGTTACTAACTGGCATCTAGCAGGCAGTGGCCAGGGATGCTGCTAAACATTCTACAACGTACAGGACAGCTCCTTCCCACAACCCTCAACAAAGTATTAGGTGGCCCAAGATATTTTTTTCTTTTTTTTTTTTTGAGGACAGAGTCTCGTTCTTGCCACCCAGGCTGGAGGACAGTAGTGTGATCTCAGCTCACTGCAGCCTCCACCTCCCGGGTTCAAGCGATTCTTCTGCCTCAGCTGCCCGAGTAGCTGGGATTACAGGCACCTGCCACCAAGCCTGGCTAATTTTTGTATTTTTAGTAGAGATGGTGTTTCGCCATGCTGGCCAGGCTAAGGCCCAAAATATTAATAGTGCTAAGGATAAGAAACCCTGTACTAGAAGTTGTAAGTTTTTCATCCCCAATGGGCTAAATGTGATAAATAGATGTATTTTATTTTGCCCATACACTATTTCTATTCACTTTAAATTAGTTTGACAGCATGAAAGTTTCTGGCTTGATGAAAATGTGGTTGATGTAGTAATTCTGAGCCTATACTCTAGCAAGACTTGATACTTTCCAGTCTCTCTTGTCTCCTACTGTCTACACCTACCCTGCTGATGCATTTATTTTTCTGCACTAGCCCCACAGGCATTTGGGCTTGTGCTCTCTTTCTCTACCTATACTCTAAGTGCGAGGCACAGAGCAGGAACCCTCAACTTTAGGCTACGATCCCTCCTCCTGAGCCTCCCCACTTTGATTTCCTTGAACCATTCCTTGTTATCTGCTACTTTTTTTTTTTTTTTTTTTTGAAGACAGAGTCTTGCTCTGCTGCCCAGGCTGGAGTACAGTTGTGTGATCTTGGCTTCTTACAACCTCTGCCTCTCAGGTTCAAATGATTCTCCTGCCTCAGCCTCCTGAGTAGCTGGGATTAGAGGCATGTGTCATCACACCCAGCTAATTTTTGTATTTTTAGTAGAGACAGGGTTTTGCCATGTTGGCCAGGCTGGTCTCAAACTCCTGACCTCAGGTGATCTGCCCACCTTTGCCTCCCAAAGTGCTGGCATTACAGGTGTGAGCCACCACGACCGACTGTTACCTGGTACTCTTCTTTTCCCCCATCCTCTAGCAGTAGCCATGACTCAAAACCCAGGTTTTGCCTGCCTTGACTCAAACCCAAGTTAGCTGCTTAATATTTTTCAAAAGCAATAATTTTAAGTGTAGTGATTAAGCAAGTGATTGGAGATTTTCTGGTGATTGATGAGATAGCTCCTCCAGTACTTTCCTGGGGCTTGCAGGCTGTTCTAGAGATCCTTCTAAATCCTGCTCTGGATCTCTGATGCTGAATTTTGTAGTTTCTTGGATGCTGCAAAATAAATTAAAACATGAATTTTTTTTTTTTTTTTCACACAGGGTCTCACTCCGTCACCCAGGCTGGAGTGCAGTGGCATGATTTTGGCTCACTGCAGCCTGGACAGCCCGGCTCAAGCAATCTTCCCACCTCAGCTTCCCAAGTAGCTGGGATTACAGGCACACGCCACTGTGCCCAGCTAATTTTTTTTTTTTTACTTTCTGTAGAGACGGGTTTTGCCATGTTGCCCAGGCTGGTCTCGAACTCCTGGCTTCAAATGATCCACCCACTTCAGCCTCCCAAAGTGCTGGGATTACAGGCCTGAGCCACTGCGCCCAGTCTGAAAAAGGAAATCTTAAAGCACTGTGCAAGGTTTAAGAATGGTCTCAACATTATTATTATTTTATATGGGATGTAAAGGAAAATTTCTAGGGGTATAAAACTGAGATAGAAATTAGGGTAGGCACTACTAGGATTTTTTTATTTTTTATTTTTGAGACAGTCTCATTCTGTTGCCAGGCGCCAGGCTGGAGTGCAGTGGCACAATCTTGGCTCACGGCAATCTCCGCCTCTTGGGTTTAAGCAATTCTCCTGCCTCAGCTTCCCGAGTATCTGGGATTACAGCTGCGTGCCACCATGCCCAGCTAATTTTTGTATTTTTTAGTAGAGATGGGGTTTCACCATGTTGTCCAGGATTGTCATGATCTCTTGACCTCGTGATCTGCCTGCTTTGGCCTCCCAAAGTGCTGGGATTACAGATGTGAGCCAGCACTCCCAGCCAGGGGCTACTAGGATTTAAGATACAAAACAAGAATAATGGAGATAGATCTGTCTTTTCTCCCTTTGACTCAATATCAAAATGGGTTATGGAGAAGGTGATGCTAATAAGCTACCTTCAAGGAATGCTAGAAGAAGTTTTATAAGAAGTCAAAATATACGTGATTTTTCTTCAAAAATAAAGTAGTAATAGTTTCGGCTCATGGAATTGGAACTGGAATTGGAAAATGATCTGTTTCAAAATGGAAGAAAACTAAACATAATTTGTCAGATTTTATTCACAACTGCACCACTGTCTAAATTCAAATGTGTTACCTGGAGATCTCTGGATTAGTTATTAATATCATATAAATACAGGATTATGATATCAGAATACCAGTGGCTATTCTAAAGCTTCCTCCCAGTGGTATTACTGGGGATGACAATTTAGAGAGCTGCAAATGACAGCAACATCTCAGGTTACCTGGGAAGGTCCTTGACTTGGATCCCCTCCTCTTGTACAGCCCGGATGCCTTGCCCCTTGCTTCTCACAAAGTCTTCCTCCAGCCCAGCCTGCTTCAGGGCGTCTAGATACCATTGTTCTGCTTCTTTCTTGGCTAGATCCTGTGGGATGGAAATTAATCTGTTGTAGCTGTCTTATGAATTACCAGACAATTCTAAATTACTTAGTCAGCATTCTTACAATACTGCCACTACCACCACCACCACCCTTACTGTGGGGTACAGATATGCATGAAAATTACTTAACCCTTGTTTTCAAGCCTTAATGTATGTATAAATCACCTGTGGTCTTGTTAAAATGCAGATTTCTCATTTGGTAGGTGTCAGATGAGGCCTGTAATTTTATATTTCTAACACTCCCCAGAGATGCCAAACTGTTGATTTGGGAGCCACAATTTTGAAAAGCAATGACTGAAACTTTTGGGAGACAGATTTAAAAGGATGGACTAAAAACCTTCTAAGATTTTAAAGCAACAAACCATTATCAGGAATACTAAAATAAAATA
>NW_016107369.1:5240836-5243827 GCF_001604975.1 Cebus imitator | reverse complement strand
GTAGAGACGGGGTTTCACCATGTTGACCAGGATGGTCTCGATCTCTTGACCTCGTGATCCACCCGCCTCGGCCTCCCAAAGTGCTGGGATTACAGGCGTGAGCCACCGCGCCCGGCTACACCAAGATTCTTAATGGAAGGACAGATGGTCTACATGTGGACCAGAAGAATGTTATTTTTTTTGTTTAAGTATTCAAGAACAAAATCAGTACTTTATTTTTCCTAGAGAGGTGAAAGACTGTTGAGCTCTGAAGAGTGAGCTTGCTTAACATTAACATAAAGAAGCACGAGAGATTTTGAACAATGCAGGTTGCTAAGTAAATCCAAGACTGTGTGTGTTTGTGTGTGTGAGAGGAGAGATTTATGGATGGAGGAGGAAGTAGACCCAGCAAATGTCTGGATAATATACTAGCTATAAGATGGAGCTAATGCCCCACCACTGGAACTAAGTCACTAGGGAACCCCAACTTGTCTGAAACTAGAGAGGAAAGAAATCCATAGAGCCTAATGCAGCAGCTCCGGAGAATCCTTAGGGAGATCTCAGCTGAGTCCAACATCCCTAAAAGTTTTGAAAAAAAATATACATATATTTTGAAATGGAGTCTTGCTCTGTGGCCCAGGCTGGAGTGCAGTGGCACGATCTTGGCTCACTGCAACCTCTGCCTCCTGAGTTCAAGCGATTCTCCTGCCTCAGCCTCCTGTGTAGCTGGGACTACAGGTGTGCGCCACCACGCCCAGCTAATTTTTTGTATTTTTAGTGGAGACACGGTTTCACGGCGTTAGCCAGGATGGCCTTGACCTCGTGACCTCGTGATCTGCCCACCTTGGCCTCCCAAAGTGCTGGGATTACAGGCGTGAGCCACCACACCCTGCCGAGAATATCTTAAAATGATAGTCTTCCAGGATACTTTGGGTACACTGCCTATGAGCTAGTTAGCCCTGCTCCACAAGGAACACACACGCGCACGTGCGCGTGCACACACACACACACACACACACAGAAAAAAGTAATAATCTTCGAGACTGAAAGCCACTTAGTCTAAGAAGAGCCTTGAGGGGTGTTTGTGAGCTTCCTTGGAGACCTATAAATGTGCCACAGATCTAGAGGTGGGGAGGCCCAGGGGCAGTAGCACTGCCAGAGGAGAGATGCCTTCCCAGCACTGTGAACAGTGGCTCCAGAGAGCAGAACAAGCCAATGGTGCCTGTGTCTCTGGGGTGCAATGCCCAGTCTGATGAAATCTGAATGGTAGACTACAGTGAAAGCTCTAGAAGTAAAATATCCCTTTACAGATGCCTTTGGAGTTCACTCTTGGATGAAATCAACACAAGCAGCATTCTCTATTGTACTATTTATTTTGGGAAAAGGTGGTAATGAAATTAGAATTTCTGGGCCTCAAGGAAAAATTTAAAACCCACATATTAAAATTGTTTTCATAAGTTCTCAGAGCCCTTTTATATAAGGCAGAAAACAAATGATGGTTTAGTTTTACCTTGGCAACTTGTTCAAAGAGATAGGGCCTTGTTTGTATTCTCTTCCTCATTTCTTCCAATTCTTTCTTATATTCTTTCACTCTTTTACGGTCATTGTTCCTGGAATTAGCAAGATATTTAGAAAGAATTCCATCTTTTCTAATCTAGAATACCCTTCATTTCCAGTTAAGCAGTGTAAGTAACTCTCATGTACATTGTAAATTCCTATCTGACTTGGAAAATCATGACCCCGCTGTGATTACAGGAGCCTACCTACCCCAGTAATTCCATTTTGCATTTTCTAGCAGCAGGCCAGTGGTCTGTTGGATCTCAAGGCAAGCACCCCTTTTGACACATAGAGGACACTGACCGGTTCTCTTTCAGCTTTGCTTTGAACACTTCCTCCAGGCTTTTATGGGGATCCATGGCCTTTGCACGGAAGGTCACAGATTTGGACATTGCTCGAGACTTCTTTTTGTGTATCTCCAACCACTGAATACTCTCATCTGCTTTGTTCTTTTTTTCAATTGCACTTCTAAAGGGAGGAAGCAGAAAAAGAGTATAGATTACTAATTTGGGTATATTGAAAAGCAATCTTAGGCCGGGCACGGTGGCTCACGCCTGTAATCCCAGCACTTTGGGAGGCCGAGGCAGGTGAATCACCTGAGGTCAGGAGTTCAAGACCAGCCTGGCCAACATGGTGAAACCCCATCTCTACTAAAAACATAAAAATTAGCTGGGTATGGCGTTGGGCAGCTGTAATCCCAACTACTTGGGAGGCTGAGGCAGGAGAATTGCTAGAACTCAGGAGGTGGAGGTTACAGTTAGCTGAGATCGAGCCACGGCACTCCATCCTGGGCAAGAGATCAAGACTCTGTCTCAAAAATTAATTAATTAATTAATTTAAAAATGAAATAAAAGCAATCTTAGTAACCGCTTCTGGAAAGTAAGTTCGTGTTTTCAGTGAATGGGGCATTTTGAAAACAATAAAATTCTAGGATTAAATGTACTGGCAGATGAAGCCTTTCCAGCACTAGGGACATAGTGATTTCCTACCCTAGAAGTGCATTTACTGAAATGGAGAAATGTCAGTTAAAATATCCTTAGGCGGGGTGCAGTGGCTCATGCCTGTAGTCCCAGAACTTTGGGAGGCCAAGGTAGGCAGATCACAAGGTCAGGAGTTCGAGACCAGCCTGGCCAACATGGTGAAACCCCATCTCTACCAAAAATACAAAAAAAAATTAGCTGGGTATAGTGGTACGCACCTCCAATCCCAGCTGCTTGGGAGGCTGAGGCAGGAGAATCACTGAACCTGGGAAGCAGAGGTTGCAGTGAGCCGAGATCAGGCCACTACACTCTAGCCTGGGTGACAGAGCAAGACTCTATCTCAGAAAAAAAAAATTAGCCGGGCGCGGTGGCTCAAGCCTGTAATCCCAGCACTTTGGGAGGCCGAGGCGGGTGGATCACGAGGTCAAGAGATCGAGACCATCCTGGTCAACATGGTGAAACCCCGTCTCTACTA
>NW_016107369.1:5232448-5237746 GCF_001604975.1 Cebus imitator | reverse complement strand
TTCCTGGCCGTCTGTGACCCCGAGTGGAGCCGGGTCAACTGCTCAGTCTACGTGCAGCCAGAGAGGGTGTGCAGGGGAAATGCTGCTGACGTCACCGAGGCCAGGTGGGTGTGGACCAGCAGCCTTCACTCTGGGGGGCAGTGGGAGCTGAAGAAGCCCCAGAAGCCAGATGGTGAGGAACCAGCAGGCAGGTGGTCAGGCAGGAGCGAGGCCTCAGGGCTCCAGGTGCCCCACAGACAGCAGGAGGCTGGGGGGAGCATGCTCTGTCTGCCCCGAGTCTCAGCCCTGCCCTCTTCTGCACTGTCGTCATCATCGTCTTTTTTTTTTTTTTTTAAAGATGGGGTTTCACCATGATGGCCAGGTTGTTCTTGAACTCCTGACCTCAGGTGATCCACCCACCTCAGCCTCCCAAAGTGCTAGGATTACAGGTGTGAGCCACCACACCCGGCATTTTCTTTTTCTTTCTTTTTTTTTTTAACCTTGCTTCTCATGTGGGCATTTATTGCTATGTATTTTCCTCTAGACACTGCTTTAAATGTGTTCCAGAGACTCTGGTATGTTGTGTCTTCGTTCTCATTGGTTTTGAAGAACATCTTTATTTCTGCCTTCATTTCATTTTTTTATCCAGTCAACATTCAAGAGCCAGTTGTTCAGTTTCCATGAAGCTGTGTGGTTCTTAGTTTCTGAATTCTGAGTTCTAACTTGATTGCACTGTGGTCTGAGAGACTGTTATGATTTCCGTTCTTTTGCATTTGATGAGGAATTATTTACTTCCGATTATGTGGTCAATTTTAGAGTAGGCGTGATGTGATGCTTTGAAAAATGTATATTCTGTGGATTTTGGGTGGTGAGTTCTGTAAATGTCTGTTAGGTTTGCTCGGTCCAGGTCTGAGTTCAAGTCCTGGATATCCTTTTAAATTTTCTGTCTCATTGATCTAATATTGACAGTGGAGTGTTAAAGTCTCCCACTATTATTGTGTGGGAGTCTAAGTCTCTTTGTAAGTCATTAAGAACTTGCTTTATGTATCTGGGTGCTCCTGTATTGGGTGTGTATATATTTAAGGATCGTTAGCTCTTCTTGTTGCGTTGATCCTTTTACCATTATGTAATGCCCTCCTTTGTCTCTTTTGATCTTTGTTGGTTTAAAGTCTGTTTTATCAGAGAGACTAGGATTGCAACTCCTGCTTTTTTTTGCTCTCCAGTTGCTTGGTAAATCTTCCTCCATCCCTTTATTTTGAGCCTATGTGTATCCTTGCATGTGAGATGGGTTTCCTGGATACAGCACACTGATGGGTTGTGACTTTTTGTCCAATTTGCCATTCTGTGTCTTTTGATTGGGGCATTTAGCCCATTTACATTGAAAGTTAATACTGTTATTTATGAATTTGATCCTGCCATTTTGATGCTAGCTGGTTGTTTTGCCTGTTATTTGATGCAGTTTATTCATTGTGTCAATGCTCTTAACCATTTGGTATGTTTTTGGAGTGGCTGGTACTGGTTGTTCCTTTCTATGTTTAGTGCTTCTTCCAGGAGCTCTTGTAAAGCAGGCCTGGTGGTGATGAAATCTCTGAGCAATTGCTTGTTCGTAAAGGATTTTATTTCTCCTTTGCTTATGAAACTTAGTTTGGCTGGATATGAAATTCTAGGTTGAAAGTTCTTTTCCTTAAGGATGTTGAATATTTGTCCCCACTCTCTTCTGGCATGTAGGGTTTCTGCTGAGAGATCAGCTGTGAGTCTGATGGGCTTCCCTTTGTGGGTAACCCGACCTTTCTCTCTGGCTGCCCTTAGCATTTTTTCCTTCATTTCAACCCTGGTGAATCTGATTATGTGCCTTGGGGTTGCTCTTCTTTAGGAATATCTTTGTGGTGTTCTCTGTATTTCCTGGAATTGAATATTGGCCTGCTTGGATTCATTCTCTCCGTCACATTCAGTTATACCTATCAAACGTAGATTAGGTTTTTTCACATAATCCCATATTTCTTGGAGGCCTTTTTCGTTTCTTTTCACTCTTTTTTCTCTAATCTTGCCTTCTGGTTTTATTTCATTGAGTTGATCTTTGACTTCTGACATCTTTTCTTCTGCTTAATCAGTTCAGCTATTGAAACCTGTGTATGCTTTGCGAAGTTCTTGTGTTGTGTTTTTCAGCTCCATCAAATCATTTATATTCCTCTCTAAGCTGTTTATTCCCATTAGCATTTCATCAAATCTTTTTTCAAGGTTCTTAGTTTCTTTGCATTGGGTTAGAACATGTTCTTTTAGCTCAGAGAAGTTTCTTATTACCCACCTTCTAAGCCTGTTTCTGTCAATTCATCAGATTCATTCTCCATCCAGCCTTGTTCCCTTGCTGGTGAGGAGTTGTGATCCCTTGGAGGAGGAGAGATGTTCTGGTTTTGGGTGTTTTCATCCTTTTTGCACTAGTTTCTTCCCATCTTTGTGGATTTATTTACCTGTGGTCTTTGTAGTTGGTGACTTTCAGATGGGATCTGAGTGGATGTCCAGTTTGTTGAAGATGAAGTTATTTCTTTCTGTTTCTTAGTTTTCCTTCTAACAGTCAGTCCCTCTGCTGTAGGACTGCTAGAGGTGCACTCCAGGCCCTGCTTGCCTGGGGATCACCTGCAGTGGCCTCCGAGCTCTCGCTTGGAGCTGCAATCCAGAGCTACTCCTAATTGGCCATCTTGGATCCCTCTCTGACCATTACATTTCATGTAGTCCTCATAACTCCCTTATGAGGTAAACAGTAAATCTCCCTGCTGCTGTTTTTTTTTTTTTTTTAATGAGATGGAATCTTGCTGTTGTTGCCCAGGTTGGAGTGCAGTGGTGCCATCTCTGCTCACTGCAACCTCCGCCTCCTGGGTTCAAGCGATTTTCCTGCTTCAGTATCTTCAGTAGCTAGGATTACAGCCACCCACCACCATGCCCGGCTAATATTTATATTTTCAGTAGAGACAGGGTTTCACCATGTTGGCCAGGCTGGTCTTGAACTCTTGACCTCAGGTGATTCACCTGTCTTGCCCTCCCAAAGTGCTAGGATGACAGGCATGAGCCACTGCACCGGGCCTAACACCCTTTTTATAGGAGAGGAGATTTAGGCTCAAGGGAGGTAAGCCACTTGCTCAAAGCTACCCAGCACACCAGTGGAAAAGCCCCTATTGGAACCAGGATCTCTGACTCCCAAGACTCTGCCCTTGACCACTCTGCTATAAACAGTAGGCTGGAAGTTGCCTGGGTTCATGGTCCTTTGGGAATACAAATCTGCATATTCAGAGAGAACTGGAAAATAAGCCTCCTTCAGTGCAGACTATTTGGGTTCAATTTGTAGCACTTAGTTTGTTCAGTTATCTACAAGGTAATATGTTGAGTTCTTCCAAAAGGAAAATCAATCAAGACTCATATTAAGATGTTTACATTCAAATGGACAGACTGGGAAGAACAACATGAAAATTTAATCTGCTAATATGTCAAGATTCCCTGTGGCTGGAATGGAGATGTGGATATCCTCTATAGGTGGGCCAGCCTCTTTGTTCATGAGACCTGTGTTTTTGGGCTCTCAGGATCCTGAGCAATTGGCCCTGGTTTAGTAGGTCTAACCGAAGTTTGAAGAAGAAAGGAGTATCTCTTGGACTGTAAATACTCTTCTATGATCCCTGTTGTGAAGCTTAAGGACCCAAGTAGGTTCTGAGTACTCTCCTACAAGCCCCATAGGAAGGCAGTAAGACATGAGTCCTCTCCCTGGGCTAAGCTGCTCATTACACCATGACCTCTCTTGCCTACTTTGGTTCAGAAGCCTAGTGTAGGAACCCCTCCTGGGGGCTGGCTCAGTGAGAACATCATAACAGAGTCAGGTCAGCTGAAGAGTTAAAATAAGCAGGCTCTTGCTGCCCAGCTGACTCTGACATCTCCCCAAGATGAATCTCAGAGAATCTCAAATCTGTGCAATGGATGTCTCATCTTTGCAGCAGCTTCAGCCACCTGCTAGCATGCTTCTCTGAGTTTTTGTTCCTCACAACTCCCTTCCTCTCACCCATGGGCTTTTATCCAGGTTCTCTCTGTTTGGAACCTTCCTTCTCTCCAGGCTTTGTCTGGCCAGCTCATCCTGGTTCTTCAGGTTTCACTTTAGACATCTATTCCACAAGACAAGACACCTCTGCTCCAGGCTGCCCAATGCCCTCACAGTCCCCTGTACCCCCGATCATTGCAGTACTCAAAAAATACAGCCATTGCTTCTCTGCTTTTCTGTATTTCAGACTAGATAATAAACTATAGGGTACCTAAGATCTCCAGCCTTAACACTGTTGCTGGTACAGAATAAGCCCTCGGTGAATATGCGCTGAATGCTGGCTAGCTGTTCTCCAGCACCAGGTGTGGAGAACTGCACTTGTTCCTGTCCTAATCAGAAAATTCCCTTTGACCCCTTGAGGTGTCTCTGACAACAGAAAAGGAGGCCCCTCAGCAGGGAGGGTTCCAGCATTTTGGACCAGAATCAGAGCATGATCTTGTGCAGCCTGAACACTCACCTGACTGCAGATTCCCTCTTCCTGGTGGCATCTGTGATGTGCACAGGGAGAGTGTTGGCAGAGAGGGAGGCAAGGCCACTCAGAGAACGACTCCTTGGCATGGGTGTAGCTGATGGCTTTGGGGAATCCTGGAAGTAACAAAGACTGGTATTGGTGGGACAGCATGTGTGATTAGTTTCCTTCTTTTTTTTTTTGAGACAAAGTCTCGCTCTTTTGCCCAGGCTGGAGTGCAGTGGCGCAATCTTGGCTCACTGCAACCTCCACCTGCCTGGTTCAAGCGATTCTTATACTTCAGCCTCTCAAGTAGCTGGGACTATACAAGTTGTGAGCCACCGTACCTGGCTAATTTTTGCATTTTTAGTAGAGATAGGGTTTTGCCATGTTGGCCAGGCTGATCTCGAATTCCTGACCCCAGGTGATCCACCCGCCTCAGCCTCCCAAAGTGCTGGGATTACAGGCGTGAGCCACTGCACCTGGCCATTTTCTATCTCTCTCTTTTTTTTTTGAGACAGAATCTTACTCTGTCGCCCAGGTTTGAGTGCAGTGGTGGAATCTCAGCTCACTGCAACCTCTGCTTCCTGGGCTCAAGCAATTTTCCTGCCTCAGCCTCCCTGCCTCAGCCTCTACTAAAAATACAAAAATTAGCCAGGCATGTTGGCAGGCCCCTGTAATCCCAGCTACTTGGGAGGCTGAGGCAGGAGAATCACTTGAACCCAGGAGGTGGAGGTTGCAGTAAGCCCAGATTGTGCCACTGTACTCCAGCCTAGGCAACAGAGTGAGACTC
>NW_016107369.1:5226770-5232415 GCF_001604975.1 Cebus imitator | reverse complement strand
ATAGGAAAATGTTGAGAAATGCTTTCCAGTCAGACCTGGACCCACCCTGCATTTCAGGCCCCAGCCCTGACCCTACCACAGTTGCCTGGGCTCTCACCATCCTCCCTCTGCTGGTGGTGGCATCACAGGGATGCTGAGGGTGGCGGCGCAGGTTGGCAGTCCTCAGCAGGAAGGGCTTGTTGTGAGTGGCCTCTTGGGTTTCTCTTCTTTTGGCTGCTCTTCTCTGGAAGGCCTTGTAAAGGGCCTCATAGTCAGGGACCACAGGATTCACCCGAGGCTGGAATCCAAAGTTAGTGTGCAGAAACCCAAGCTTTTCCTGCTGGGTCCGGGTGGCTGTGCGGGGCTGTGGGTTAGCCCTGTCACTAGAGGAGGCGATAGGGGAAGAGGCCATCTGGAGCATGTCCAGGGCTCTCATCTGGATACGAATTTTCCTGAATAGCTCAGCTTCTGTGGAGAAAAGATGGTGATGGGTAAGAAAGGACCAAGCGTGAAACCTGCAGGGTTGGATGACTTTCCCTTTTACACACTAGCCCTAAGCGTACTGGAGGCAACTATGAACTTTTCAGGAATTCTGACACATGTTAACATCCCGTGGGATGCTTGCAGATGGCCTTGATAGGAGTATTTGTACCACAGAAAATAACAAACATTACAAAACAGCTTGCTTTTTTTTGTTCTGAAGAGCTTGTTGATAAATGTCATCCAGAACACCACTGCCTGTGCCAGTCGGGCTGCAGAAGTAGCGACTGTCTACACTTAGTGAGCACTTCCTATGATTTCTTCAGAGACGAAGCAGGAGGAAGTAGGCCAGTCACCTGTTCCTCTCTCAGGTTTCCCCATCTTAGAAAGGCCCCACAAGCTACCCAGCTGCCCAAGCCCTTTGCCCAAATCACTGACTCCTCTGTCTCTCTCATCAGTCACAAGTGCTGTCATTTCCTCCTCTTTAACCTCTCTCCAGCCCATCGTCTTTTCTTCATCCCTGCCCCCAGCTGCATTGATTTCTCAACTGAATTGTGAAGTAGCTTCCTCTTGGCTCAACGCCCTCCAGTCTTGCTGCCTCTTGGATTATCCACACAGCAATCAGAAGGACCCTTCTGAACTGTATTTCTGGTCATGGGCCACCCTGTTTTTTTTTTTTTTTTTTTTTTGAGACGGAGTTTCGCTCTTGTTACCCAGGCTGGAGTGCAATGGCGCGATCTCGGCTCACCGCAACCTCCGCCTCCCGGGTTCAGGCAATTCTCCTGCCTCAGCCTCCTGAGTAGCTGGGATTACAGGCACGCACCACCATGCCCAGCTAATTTTTTGTAGGTTTTAGAGACGGGGTTTCACCATGTTGACCGGGATGGTCTCGATCTCTTGACCTCGTGATCCACCCGCCTCGGCCTCCCAAAGTGCTGGGATTACAGGCGTGAGCCACCGCGCCCGGCTGGGCCACCCTGCTTAAATCCCTCAGTGGCTCTCCTATACCCTTGGGATGAAGTCCAGACTCCCTAACGTGGCTTGCAAGGCTCCATGTGTGACCTGTGCCTGCCTCTCCCTTCCCACTCCCTCTTCTCTCAGCCTCTACCCTTCCATCCCTTGCAGATGCTCCACTTTCTCCCCCCTCCCTGCTACATACTGCTTACTCCCCTTTTCCTCCCTCTTCGCCCCTCCTTCAATTCAGCCCCAGGGCCCAGTTTCTCAGGGGACCCTCCCTAACTGCTCCCTTCCTTCACCAAACCCCGGGTTAGGTCCCTCTGATATATGCTTCCATGCTTCCCCCCTTTACTCCTTATAAACAACTCATCACGTTTGTATGTATTTATCTGTTTTCCTCACATGTCTACAAAGTCCATGTCTGTTCACCATGGAACAGTGCCTGGAGCATGGTATATGCTACTGAAGAGTGAAGAAAGCCTGAGCCCCTTATTTGGAGCTCTACTTTTGGAAATGTGTAATCATCCCCCTGACTGGGCATGGTGGTTCATGCCTGTAATCCCAGCACTAAGGGAGGCCGAGGCAGGTGGATCACTGAGGTCGGGAGTTCGAGACCAGCCTGACCAACATGAAGAAACCTCATCTCTACTAAAAATACAAAAAATTAGCTGGGCTTGGTGGTGCACACCTGTAATCCCAGCTACTTGGGAGGCTGAGGCAGGAGAATCGCTGGAACCTGGGAGGTGGAGGTTGAGGTGAGCTGAGATCTCACCATTGCACTCCAGCCTGGGCAACAAAAGCAAAACTGTCTCAAAAAAAAAAAAAAATCATCCCCGAGGTAATTTTTCAGTGACTGACACTACGTCACCATGATGAAGGAGCTGTGGGGAGCATCTCAGGGTAGTGTGCTGGTGGTGGTGTGAGCCTAAGCTGGTCCTTGAGTGTCCCACTGGTTCTCGATTCCTGCACCTGTGCTGGTGCAGAGGCCATCATGTGCATCCACTCAGATGTCAACAGGATGAGCCTTGGGGACACTGTGGGACCTCTCACTCCTTGGTCCATACAGGGCTCCCGATTGCACAGACAGACCTAACCCTCCCTGATGGCCTTCACTAAGCGTGCAGTCTCTAGTGGGTCCACCCAGGCAGCACATCTTTAAGCCAGGCCAACCCCTGGGGCCCTGACGAAATCCCTACAGTGTAAGAGGCGAGTGAGGTTAAGATAAAAAAAAAAAAAAAAATCCCTACGGTGGGATTGGGACCCTGAGGCAGGAGGTGGCAAGGTGGCAAGGATGTCTTTACCCTGGAGTTTATCCCCAAGGGCTGGCTCCAAAATGGACTTGGGGATCCTTCTGGTGGGCTTCTGCTTGGAGATCTTGGCTTCAGCTGTGGCAGCCAAGTCTCTCTGTCGAACAGCTTCCTTTAGCTGCTCCTCCTTCTCCAGGAAGCTGAAGGGCTTCAAAGAAGAGAGGAGCAGTTCTTTCCTCTTCTGGATCCCTGCCCGCCTTCGGGCCTCGCTGCTCTCCATGATCTCTTGGTAGAGGGGCAGGTAGACATGTGCAGGCACAGGTTGTGCCCGGAACTGCCTATGGCACTCGGCCTCTTCCTCACCCTGCCTTTGGGCCCGCTGCCTCTCCTGCTCAAAGGAGGCAGGCGAGGCCAGCCACTCGGCCTTCTTCCGGGCCTCACGCAGCGTCATGTGGAATGGCCGAGGGACAGTGATGGATGACGCCCAAGAGCTGACACTTCTGTGCTGGGAGGGAGGCCTCGAGCCTGAGTGGGGCTGGGTCTGAGCCCTGGGAATGTTGGAGGGAAGACTGCTCAGGGAGCTGCAGCGCCTTGTGGAGCCACTCCTGGGAAGAAAGCAGATCTGTGTGTGGAGGACAGGGCAGTCAGGAGGACCCACTCCCTCCAGACCTCCCTCCAGACTTCCCTCCAGACCTCCTCCCTGACCCTCCTCCCCAGTTCTCCCTTCCATTGGTCACAGCTGGCTTCTCGGCCTAACACCACAGCCCAAAGGCCTCTATACCCATAACCTTCCCACAGACAATCCTAGCAGCCCTAATGGAAAGTCTCTTCTCAGAATTGCCACTTTGCACTCAGATATTTCTTTTTTTTTTTTTTTTTGAGATGGAGTCTCGCTATGTTGCCCAGGCTGGAGTGCAGTGGTGCGATCTCAGTTCACCGCAACCTCCATCTCCTGAGTTAAGGCGATTCTGCTTCAGCCTGCCAAGTAGCAGGGATTACAAGCATGCGCCACCACGCCCAGCTAATTTTTTTGAATTTTTAGTAGAGATGGAGTTTTACCATGTTGCCCAGGCTGGTCTTGAACGCCTGACCTTTTGATCCACCCGCCTCAGCCTCTCAAAGTGCTGGTATTACAGGCATGAGCCACCGTGCCCAGCCTGCACTCTAGTATTTCATAAGAGAACAGACAATGAGCAAAGCAGAGCTTTAGAGTCAAACAGACCTGGGTTTAAATCTTGCTTCAAACTTTGAGCAACGTACTGTTAAAACCTCAGTTTCTTCCTATGTAGAATGGCAAAAATTAATGTCTACTTACCCAGGGTATTGGAGGAGAAAGACTTGACCAAGATAAATGTACTGCATTGTCATTCTCAGGGAAAATGTGTTTAAGAAAGGCTTCCCTATATTTTTTATATTTTTATTTGTTGAGACAGAGTCTCACTCTGTCACCCAGGCTGGAATGCAGTGGCATGATCTTGGCTCACTGCAACCTCCACCTCCCAGGCTCAAGGGATTCCCATGTCTCAGCCTCCCGAGTAGCTGGGATTACAGGTGCCTGCCACAACACCTGGCTAATTTTTGTATTTTTAGTAGAGATCAGGTTTCACCATGTTGGCCAGGCTGGTCTCAAACTCCTGACCTCAAGTGATTTGCCTGCCTCGGCCTTCCAAAGTGCTGGGATTACAGGTGTGAGCCACCGCACCTGAGGAAAGGCTTCCCTTTAATTAGTTTCAGTGCATCCCTGGACTAAGTGTTGCCCAAAGTGATTTAGGATTCCTGGGGCGGAATCAGAACCCCTGTTTGGAGCCAAAAGTTGATTGTGAGCTGGAGCCTCAGTAAACAGCAACTTGCAGAAGTGCTCTTTGCTTTACAGAAGAAGATGAAGCCCAGAGACATGGTGTGACCTGTGTGGAGGTGTGGTGTGAGGCAGTGGTGCGACTGCAGTGCCTTACCTCAGAGCCTGGGCGCACTGGGCCTGCACCTTCCCTCTGCCCTTGTCTTGGAAGAAACTCTCCAGGTCCTCCTCATCTTCAGAGAGGTTTTCATCACTATCTGGGTCAGACTGAAAGAGAGACTCCAACAGACATGGTCTGACTTTTTGCTTTAGTACATGTAAGGTCTGGTAAAAGCTCCCAGTTGAGTCAGAAGTAGAATCTATCTCCTCCTCTGGGCTGAGGAACTCATCAAGTTTGCCAGCCCTGGGCAAAACCAGCCCATGCCCAGACAGCTCCTCTCCTGCCTCTGTGTCCGAGGAGGATTTGGGGGGAAATATCTAAAATAGAATAGAAATAGACTGTGGGTCAAACAGTAATTTCAAAGTTATTCAAAACATAACAATTTCACTTTGAATAAGCCTCTGTATGTTAGGGACTGGGGAGGAATTTTTAAAAATAAGCTGTGTTTCTTGCTCTAAAGAAATTTCACAACTTGGTCTATGAAGTGTGCTTGGTTGAAGGGAAGGAAGGGGAATGAAGAGCTGAAGTTGGTTCCCTGCGCCATACAGTGCAGTAAGCTTTTAAAGTACCTCAACTGCACCATGCATTCTGACCCCTGCACTCCAGGAATCCTGCCCGTGACAGTGTAGCAATGGCCACACTGCCTTATTTGGGTTTTACTCACTTCTTGCTCATCTTCCTTCTCCCCCTTTCCTTGTCTCTACTTCTCTGCTTTCCTCGCATTCTAGCTAATCTGCACTCTGTCAAGGAATGGATGAAGTCTGGGCACAGTGCTCACACCTGTAATCCCAGCATTTTGGGAGGCTGAGGCAGGCAGATCACCTGATGTCAGGAGTTTGAGACCAGCTTGACTAACATGCTAAAACCCCATCTCTACAAAAATACGAAAATACAAAAATTAGCTGGGTGGGGTCCTGTAGTCTCAGCTACTTGGGAGGCTGAGACAGGAGAATTGCTTGAACCCAGGAGGTGGAGGCTGTAGTGAGATGAGATTGCGCCATTGCACTCCAGCCTGGAAAACAAGAGT
>NW_016107369.1:5221006-5226754 GCF_001604975.1 Cebus imitator | reverse complement strand
ACTCCAGGTGGCAGAAGTTGCAGTGAACCAAGAGTTTGCCACTGCGCTCCAGCCTGGGCAGCAAAGAGAGACTCCATCTAGAAAAAAAAAAAAAAGACCCCCAAAACAGACCTGTTTGTTCTTTGAGCTCAGATTCACACATGTTGTATCATTGTAGTTAATCTACTTACCTTCCCTAGTCCTTAGTTTCATCAATTGTAAAAATGGGAATATCTGCGTTGCAGAACAATCTGGAAGATTAACTGATATCTTGTTATAAAACACCTAATTCATTGTAGAGTCCTATATTAATTGTTCAAAATATTTAACTCATTAGCTCAAATACTTCTAGGGAAAAAATGGGGTGAAGTTCTTTTGTTAGGATCCCCTGTGGGTCAGAGGCTCTGCATGTAATATCATCATCATTTTCATAATGACCCTGACATAAAGGAACTACTATCCTTCATGGATAGAGTGGAGCTTGGAGAAGTTAAGCAACTTCTCTGGCTTACCTAGCTATGTGAAGTCACTTAACTTCACAGGACTGGAATTTAAACCCACTTATATCTGGCTCCAAATTGCCTGCTGTCACAAAGCACACCATGTTGCCTTCATGATGAGGAACATATTGTACCAGATTCCAAATGGTCAAATGTTTTGCTGATAGATAACGAGTTAATTAGCAGTGGAATCTAAATTGGAATACAGTGCTTTTTGTCAAGCAACAACATTTTCAAAACAGTCAATTATCAAAGAACTTGTTGAATTGCAGTTAGCTTGCTCTCTAGTGTAGAGGGTTGGCAAACAGACAAAAGCCATCCAAATATTCAGCAGCAACAAGACTTTGTTGACTATATTTTGCATTTATTCTGCAAAATTATTTTAAAATCACCTTAACAATACTTTTCGGGGACCAGAAATATGAAAATAAAAATTCTGCAGTTCAATTTATCTGAGTGGGACAGAGCCAATCTTTCACTAAGGCAATATGTTTCCTTGGGAAATATTCAGCTATGGAAGAAAAGTTCTCTTTTCTAAATTTGAGGATAATTCATTCTCCACAAATGGTAATTTACTGAATGATGATGGAATTAAGCTTTCAGGTATTTCTGCTGAGCTATGGAATTTCTGATTTGAGATCTATATTCAGCAAGAATATTCAACTCTTGGCTCCTCCTCCTGTTCTCCTAGCCTCCTCATTTCCTATCTCTCTGCTCCTTGCCCCCTCCCCTTCCTCATTTCTCATCTTCTTATCTTTCTTTCCTTCTCTATCTCTTTTCCTCTTTCCCTTCACCTTCTTCCTTCTTCTCTTTATCCTTCCTTTCCACTTTGTCCTTCCCTTCCTCCCTTCCTTCCTCATCTTTCTTTCTCCCCTTTTCTTTTCCCATATCTTCCCTTTCTCTTTGTTGTTCCTCCTCCATGCACCTTTATCTTCCAATTTCAATTTCTTTTTAATTGGAATTTTTATTAAAATAATTGTAGGTTCACAGAAAGTTATAAGAATTAATGTAAAGAGACCCGATGTGTTCTTCATCTATTTTCTCTGATGGTAATATTGTGCAAAACTACAGTACAATATCATAACCAAGATATAAGTCACCAGTCTTTAGATTTTCTGGGGTACCTGTACTCATGTGTGTGTTTGTATGTTATTCTATACAATTTCATTACATAGGTAGGTAAGTATATCTACCACCATAGTGAAGGCATGGAACAGATTGAATACAAAAAAAAAAAAAAAAAACCCTCATGTTGTCATTTGTATTTATCATTTAAACATTTTTTTGGAGACAGGATCTTTCTGTTACCCAGGTTCTAGAGTGCAGTGGTGCAATCATGCCTCACTGCAGCCTGAACCTCCTGGGCTGAGGTGATGATCCTCTCACCTCAGCCTCCTGAGTAGCTGGGACTACAGGCACGCACCACCACACCTGGCTAATTTTTGTACTTTTTGTAGAGATGGGGTTTCACCATGTTGCCCATGCTGGTCTTGAACTCCTCAGCTCAAGTGGTCCGCCTGCCTTGGCCTCCCAAAGTGCTGGATTACAGGTGTGAGCCATTGCACCCTGCCTAACAGCAATTCTTATTCAAAAGGTGAGAATAATAATATAGGGTGGGTAATTGATCAGTAAGCATTATCATCTGGAAGAAGGGGTGTACCTATGGTATGTATGGCTCTGAGAGAATCACTGTTTTCTGATGCTCTTGCTGTTGGCATTATCTGTGCCTATGACAGTCTGAGTTATACTTTCTCAGTCCTGGGCTGATTTTTATTTTTCACTGTGGAGAAATTTTGAATTGACACCTGACTGATGAGGAGCCAGCCTTACTAAAATCCAGGGTAAGAGTCAGAGGTATGTATGCATCCTAGCCCTCACTCTTCTACTGAAGAATGTGCGATCTTTTGGGCAAACTTCTTCTCTTTTTTTAAAAGACAACTTTATTAAGATATAATTTATTTACAATATATTCACTCATTTCAAGTGGACAATTCAGTGGTTTTTAGTATACCCATAGAGTTGTGCAATTACCATCACAGTTTTAGAACACTTTCATAGCCCCTAAAAGAAACTCCAGGCCTCCCCTCTGCCTGGGCCAGGGAGGCCGGCGCCTCTTTATTATTATGTATTTACATTTATTAAAATTAAAAAAAAAATAGAAACTCCATACGTTTTAGTACTCACTCCCTATTTCCCCTAACCCTCCACACCCCACCAGCCCTAAGCAACTACCAGACTACTTTCTGTCTTTAATAATTCGGGGTCGGCCAGGTGCAGTGGCTCACTTTGGGAGTAATCCCAGCATTTTGGGAGGCTGAAGCTCGTGGATCACTGGAGGCACACGCCACCACACCTGGCTAATTATTCTAAACTTTTTTTTTTTTTGGAGACAGTCGTGGCCTAGGCTGTAGCGCAATGGCCCAGTCTCGGCTCACTGCAACCTCCGCCTCCCAGGTTCAAGCGATTCTCCTGCCTCAGCCTCCTGAGTAGCTGGGATTACAGGCCTGCGCCACCACGCCCAGCTAATTTTTGTATTTTTGGTAGAGATGGGGTTTCACCCTGTTGTCCAGGCTCCGGTCTCGAACTTCTGACCTCGTGATCCAACTGCCTCGGTCTCCTAAAGTGCTGGGATTACAGGCGTGAGCCCGGTGGATAATTATTATTATTTTTTTTACTACACCCCGCCCACACCGGCTAATTATTTTTATTTAGTTAGTTTTTGAGACAGAGTCTCCTTACGTTGCCCAGGCTGGAGTGCAATGGCGTGATTTCAGCTCACTGCAACCTCTGCCTCCTGGGTTCAAGCGATTCTCCTGCCTCAGCCTCCCAAGTAAGTGGGATTACAGATGCCCGCCAGCATGCCAAGCAAATTTTTTTTTTTTTTTTTTTTTTTAGTAGAGATGAGGTTTTGCCCTGTTGGCCAGCCTGGTCTCGATCTCCTGACCTCAGGTGATCCACCCGCCTCGGCCTCCCAAAGTGCTGGAATACAGGCGTGAGCCACTGCGCTCGGCCACATTTGAGGGCAATTTTCTTAACCTCTTTGTGCCTGAGGTTTCTCTTCTACAAAAATGGGACGGCAATTGTACTACTGATCAAAGAGTACTGAGAGGATAAGCGAAAACTGAGTGACATTGCTATGGTCCTATGAAGAGCCGCGTATAAGGTCCAAGAGGTACAGGTCTCCAAGTCAGAGTCCGCCTCTCGGTCTCTAAACGGTCATTTTAATCCCACGCCCCTCCAGTCTGTCGCCAAGGCAACGCCAAACAGTTTCCTCTCTGGGATTTCTTTCCGGGGGGCAGTGCTGCTTCCTCTGTTCTCTTTCTCTCCTCACCTGACGGCTCTCCTCCGCGCCGCCGGGGCCTCCCTCAGTCCTCCCCACGGTCATTTCAGCTGGGCAGAGTCAGCAGCGACGGTGACAGCGATGGTGGCAGCGCTAGCTATAGGGGCCAGGGTCCACCTCTTTCTAGCTTTGGTGTCTGATTGGCTTCCAGGGCAGCCCCACCCCCCGCAAGGTTCGCTTTCCGATTGGCCTGTTCTCTTCGTGCATTTTATTTCCGCTTCTGAGGACGCCGCTGAAGCGGGGCGGGGTTGGAGGGTTCTGCTCCGGAAGCACTGCCTAGGTGGGCCTGCTGGGGTCCCGAGTGCTACCGCGCACGTCTGCACCATGGCGGCCAGGTTTGTGAGACGATGGGACGCTGTGCGTGCAGCTGCCCGCAGCAGCCTGCTAGTGTCCTGTCGCAGGTGGTCCGGCGCCTCAACAGACACTGTGTACGACGTGGTGGTGTCGGGTGGAGGCCTGGTGGGAGCTGCCATGGCCTGTGCCTTGGGTAAGCTCCCCTCCAGGCTACTAGTGGCGGGGAACTGGGCCGCAGAGGCACGATGAGAGCCGTGGAGGCCCTAGCACTGCTTGCCCATAGACAGGTGCTCGGGTCTCGCGACGCTTCTCCCCTACTCTCCTAGAGGAACCCCAGGGCCGGTCGTAATGCGTGTGGTCGTTCAGAGTTCCCTAGGGTCAAAAGTGGGAGGGGCGTTCTGAGTGAGTCCTACTCATGGGAAAACAGGCCTTTCCAGGGTTTTTTTTTAATATATGAGAGTTGCAGTTTCTCCAGATCCTGGATAGTACTTGTCATTGTCTTTACTGGGTGTAAGGTGGGATCTCGGTTTTAATTTGTATTTCCCTAATGATTAATGATGTTGAATATCCTTTCAGATGCTTATTGATCATTTGTGTATCTTCTTTGGAGGAATGCCTGTTCAGACCCTTTGCACGGTTTTTAACTTATTTTTATTTGTTTTTTGAGACAGTATCTCACTCTGTGCCCAGGCTACACTGCAGTGGCACGATCATAGCTCACTGTAGCTTCAACCTCCCGGGCTCAATTGATCCTCCTGCTTCAGCCTCCCACATAGCTGGGACTGCAGGCATGCACCATCACGTGGCTGGTTTTTCTTTCTTTCTTTTTTTTTTTTTGTAGAGATGAGATCTCACTATATTGCCCAAGCTGGTCTGGAACTCCTGGGCTTGAGCAATCCACCTGCCTCAGCCTCCCGAAGGGCTGAGATTACGGGCATGAGCAACCCTGCCTAACCATTATTTTATTCTGTATACAAGTCCCTAATCTGATAAATGACTTGCAAATATTTCTTCCATTTTATAGTCTTTTTACTTTCTTGATAATGTTCTTTGAAGCACAAAAGCTTTAAATTTTGATGCAGTCCAGTGTATCAGTCTTTTTATCATTTGTGCTTTTGGTGTCATAGCTAAGAAAGTCACAAAGATTTACTACTTGGGCTTTTTTCTAAGTATTTTATGGATTTAGCTGTTACAGAAATGTATGATCTGCTTTAAGTTAAATTTTGCATATCCTGTGAGATGAGGATCATAGGGTGGAGCAGCTGACCTTAGATCAGGGTGTCCAATCTTTTGGCTTCCCCAGGCCACATTGGAAGAAGAATTGTCTTGGGTCACACATAAAAAACACTAACAATAGCTGATGAGCTTAAACACACACACACATCTCATAATGTTTTAATAAAGTTTATGAATTTGTGTTGGGCCAAATTCAAAGCTGTCCTGGGCCATGGTTGGACAAGCTTGCCTTAAATTAAGGGCAGAGGTATGTGGGACTAGCAAACAGTGCCCTTTGGCCAGGCACAGTGGCTCATGTCTATAATCCCAGCACTTTGGGAGGCCGAGGCGGGTGGATCACCTGAGGTCAGGAGTTGAGACCACCCTGACCAACATGGTGAAACCCCATCTCTACTAAAA
>NW_016107369.1:5217727-5220351 GCF_001604975.1 Cebus imitator | reverse complement strand
AAAATGGGCTGGGCTCAGTGGCTCACTCCTGCAATCCCAGCACTTTGGGTGGCCGAGGTGGGTGGATTGCCTGAGCTTGGGTAACAGTGAAACCCTGCCTCTACTAAAATACAAAAAAATTAGCCAGGGTGGCAGCATGCCCCTGTAATCCCAGCTACTTGGGAGGCTGAGGCAGGAGGATTGCTAGAACCCGGGAGATGGAGGTTGCAGTGAACTGAGATCGCGTCATTGCACTCCAGCCTGGGCAACAGAGTGAAACTCTATCTCAAAAAAGAAAAAAAATTAATAGTAACTGCCACTTTCTTTGTTTTCTTTTTTCTTTTGAGACAGGCTTTTGCTCTGTCCCCCAGGTAGGAGTGCATTTGCACAAACTTGGCTCAGGTGTGCCACCATGCCTGGCTATTTCTTTCTTTTTAGCCGGAGTCTCGCTCTGTTCCCCAGGCTGGAGTGCAGTGGCGCAGTCTTGGCTCACTGCAACCTCCGCCTCCTGGGCTCAAATGATTTCTCCTGCCTCAGTCTCCTAAGTAGCTGGGATTACAGGCATGTACCACCACGCCCAGCTAATTTTTGTATTTTTAGTAGAGACAGGGTTTCACTATGTTGGCCAGGCTGGTCTCAAACTCCTGACCTTACCTGCCTAGGCCACCCAAAGTGTTGGGATTACAAGCATGAGCCACCATGCCCGGCCACCTGGCTAGTTTTTTAAAAACTTTTGTGGAGACAGGGTCTTGCCATGTTGCCCAGGCTGGTCTTAAAGTCCTGGGCTCAAATGATCCTCCCACCTAAGCCTCCCAAAATACTGAGATTACAGGCATGAGCTACCGTAGCCACCATGCCTGGGCCACCTTTTTCTTTTATAAACTCTTAATTTTTCTTTCTTTTTTTTTTTTGAGGTGGAGTTTCAGTCTTTTTGACCAGGTTGGAGTGCAGTGGCGCAATCTCAGTTCACTGCAACCTCCGCCTCCCAGGTTCAAGCGATTCTCCTGGTGCAGCCTCCCAGGTAGCTGAGATTACAGGAGCCTGCTACCACACCTGGCTAATTTTTTTGTATTTTTAGTAGAGACAGGGTTTCTCCATGTTGGCCAGGCTGGTCTTAAACTCCTGACCTCCGGTGATCCACCTGTGTTGACCTCTCAAAGTGCTGGGATTATAGGCGTGAGCCACCACACCTAGCCTTTATAAACTCTAATTCTTTATTCTTGGTTTAATCTTCAGACTGCATTGAATTTTGCTTATTTATTCCACTTTTTCATTTGACCAGGAGTTGTAATTTTTAGTGACTTAATACTCTGGAGACAGGAAATAACTGGTGTTTAAATACTGTAGTCTTCATTTTTCCCTTCTAGAGTGTTCTGTTTGCTAGTTACGTGTTTGCTGTTATTTGCTTCTTGGCATGTGGCATGTAGTGGTGTTTGGAGAAGGCTTACAGTTGTGGGCAGCGTGCTTCTTATGACCGACATGGTGGTGTATGTTATTGCTTAGGACTCTGCATGGGTATAGTGTTTATGTACTCTGTAAGAAATTCATATTCTAAGGGTTAAGTAGTTACTCTGTTGTTTCTCTTGGTAATGGGAAAGGAAATAAATTGATTTTACTAAAATGACAAAATGTTTGATGTTTGCTTTTTTTTCTTTTTTTAGGATATGACATTCACTTTCATGACAAGAAAATCCTGTTGCTAGAAGCAGGTCCAAAGAAAGTATTGGAGAAATTGTCAGAAACTTATAGCAACAGGGTCAGCTCCATTTCCCCTGGCTCTGCAACGCTTCTCAGTAGTGAGTAGAAGATCCTCCTTCAAAGATCCAATCTCCTTTCCCCCTCAGCGTCCTAATATGTCCCATGGGGCAGAGTCATCAGAGCATCTCACAAGGAGGGAGCTCACTGAGGTGGGTGGAGAGAAGGGGGTGGGTTTGGCAGTCTTGTGCATAGTTGAAATTGCTACTGAATCAACTCCCTGTCTGAGGAATACATTCTTGAGGCATGTGGGTCCATCATGTTGACTTCACTTGTGATGTTGTGTCATTATGAATTAGTGGAAGTGAAATCATATGAACTAATTATGAACATGCACTTCGAATAGCAGTGCCCTTTTCATCCTGAGTCAAGCCCTCTAGCAAGCTAAGGAGCTTGCATGTGAAATGTTCCTGGGGTGCAGATGAATGTGTGCACATGGAGCCACTCAGCAAATTGTCCTTCAGTCTGCTAGATGATTCCCTCAGACCATCCTGTCTGAAACCACACCATCTCAAATTAAACTCTTCCGTCACTTTCCAGCCTTTTTTTCTGCTTTATTTTTTTTCATAATGCTTACTACTACCTAGCATTATATTATTTGTTTGTTTTTTATTGTCCATCTCCCCAGTTACAATGTCAACTGCAGAAGTACAGGGACTTTGTCCATTTGTTTTCCCACTCTATTGTATTTGGCACATAGTAGGTGCTCGGTAAATAGTTCCCCAATGAATGAATCTTTTCAGTGCTGTGAAGGACTAAAAAATAAAAAATAGGCCAGACACAGTCATGTGTACCTGTAGTCTTGGCCACTTGGGAGGCTAAGATGGGAGAATTGCTTGAGCCTGGGAGTTGAAGTCTAGCCTGGGCAACATACTGAGACCTTGTATCTT
>NW_016107369.1:5205039-5217557 GCF_001604975.1 Cebus imitator | reverse complement strand
CAGCTACTCAGGAGGCTGAGGCAGGAGAATTGCCTGAACCCAGGAGGTGGAGGTTGCAGTGAGCCGAGATCGCGCCATTGCACTCCAGCCTGGGTAACAAGAGCGAAACTCCGTTTAAAAATAAATAAATAAAAAGTTTCAAGTTATTAGAAATCACTTTGTAAAAATAATTTTTTTAAAATTGTCTTTAGGATGTTTATAATTTCAATAAGATGATGAAGATAAAGAACAATATGGGTTTGGTTTTCTTATTTCCCCTTTATATGATTTGGCCTTTTGATCATGGAAGCTGGGTCTTTTTTCATGCTGGAACTGGGGAACAGAGTAGCTTAGGTGCTAACATCAAACAAAACAGAAGTGGAGAGTATTATTAAAGAACACTGAAAACAGCCTCCTATGGAACAGGATGGAGGGACAAAGGGGAAGCCCAGGTCTCTGTGAGGTCACTCTGGTCTACAGATCCTTTCTTTTGTAGGTTTTGGTGCCTGGGACCATATCTGCAACATGAGATACAGAGCTTTTCGGCGAATGCAGGTGCCCCTTTATCTTTTTCAATTTCGTTAAGATGTCTTGGTCAGTCTTGTGTTAAGATATCTGAGTGCACATTCTCCCAAGTGTTCTGTGAATGTAGGAGGAATCAGACAAGGTTCACATTCAGTCCGAGGAAGTGGGGAGAAGCATTCCCAGAAGAATTTTTGTATTATTTTATATTTTTCTGCCAGGGAGGCTGACAAATTGTGGTTTTTTGCTCGGTCACTTGGGAAGGCAATATTGTTTCTGACTGGAGTGATGTTTCCTTCTTGGTCTTAATGCAAACTCTCATTTTGTTTCCAGGTGTGGGATGCCTGCTCAGAGGCCCTGATAATGTTTGATAAGGATAATTTAGATGACATGGGCTATATCGTGGAGAATGATGTCATCATGCATGCTCTCACTAAGCAGCTGGAGGCTGTGTCTGGTGAGGCCCCCATCTTCCATCTTGCATTCATTGGGAAGTGAACTGCTTAGGACTTACTGGAAGAAAGGATCTCTTTTACAGATATTCAGTGTCCACCATAGAGAAATCCTCTGATGATTATTTCATGGTTGTTCTTTTTTTCCCCCTCGAGATGGAGTTTTGCTCTTGTTGCCCAGGCTGGAGTGCAGTGGCGCAATCAAGCGATTTTTTGTGTTAACCTCCCAAGTAGCTGGGATTACAGGCACCCACCGCCACGCCTGGCTAATTTTTGTATTTCTAGTAGAGACGGGGTTTCACCATGTTGGCCAGGCTGGTCTTGAACACCTGATCTCAAGTGATCTGCCCACCTCGGCCTCTCAAAGTGTTGGAATTACAGGTGTGAGCCACCGCACCCAGCCAGGATTGTTTTTTTTTTTAAAAAAAAACAGTTTTATTCAGTTATGCATGCCATAAAATTCACCCATTTTAAGTGTACAAATCAGTAACTTTTAGTGTATTTATAGAGTTCCACAACCATCACCTCAAAAAGAAACCCATTTATTCATTCTCCATTCCCACCCCTAGCCCCTGGCAACTACTAATCTGTTTTCTGTCTTTCTAGATTTTCTTATTCAGGACAATTCATATGATGGAGTCATATAACATGTATTCATCTGTGTCTGACTCCTCATTGAGCATAGTATTTTTGAGATTCATCCATGTAGCTTGTATCAGCTTGATTCCTTTTTGTTGTTGAATAGCGTTCTATTTTGTGGATATGCCAAATTTTGCTTACCCACTTACTATCGTCAGTGATAGACGTTTGGGCTGTTTCCACTTGGCAGTTGTAAATAATGCTGTGAATATTTGTGTACAAGTTTTTGTGTGGACATGTTTTCATTTCTCCTGGCTGGATACTTAGAAGTGGAATTGCTGGGTCATATAATAATTCTATGTTTAGCATTTTCAGAAGCTGCCAAACTTTTTTTCTAAAGAGGCTGTACAATTTCACTTTCCAACCAGTATATAAGGGTTCCAGTTTCTCCACATCCTCACCAACACTTGTTTTCCTTTTTTAGAAAAAAAATTGTAGCTGGCTGGGCGCAGTGGCTCACATCTGTAATCCCAACACTTTGGGAGCTGAGGCGGGTGGATCACCTGAGGTCAGGAGTTTGAGACCAGCCTGACCAACATAGAGAAACCCTATCTCTTCTGAAAATACAAAATTAGCTGGGCATAGTGGCGCATGCCTGTAATCCCAGCTAGTCGCGAGGCCGAAGCAGAATTGCTTGAACCCAGGAGGCAGAGGTTGCAGTGAGCCGACATAGCGCCATTGCACTCCAGCCTGGGTAACAAGAGCGAAACTCCATCTCAAAAAAAAAAGAAAAAAAATATTGTAGCCATCCTAGTGAGAGTGAAGTGATATCTCATGGTAGTTGTTGAATTTCCTTAATGACAAATGATGCTGAGTATCTTTTCATGTCCTTACTGGCCATTTGTGCACCCACTTTGGAGAAATGTCTGTTCAAAATCTTTGCCTGTTTTTAAATTGGATTATTTGTTGTTGACTTACAGTTCTTTACATATTCTGAATATAAATTTATCAGTTATGTGATTTGCAAATATCTTGGTGTTCTAGAGAGAGAAAAATTGGAAGCAACTTAAATGCTTTTTGATTTTGGATAGTAGTTCATGTAATGAACCGTGATGCAGCTTTTAAAGATAATTTGGATCTAAAATTTAATAACTTAGAAATTTATTCTGTAATATATTGGGTCATATGATCACACTTGCGTGTGTGTGCATGTACATGCATAGGAAAGCCATACACCAAAGCTGTAACTGCAGTTGTCTCTGACTAGTTTAAGGTCATTCCACCCCGCCCCCCTTAACCTTTGTCTTCCAAACTTTTACAGCTAGCTCACTATTATTATTTAAATTGCTTTGTTGAGGGGATGACTGACTGACATAGAAAAAGCTGTAAATGATGTATAGTCTGATGTTTTTGGAGAGTGTTTTGTTCTGTTTTGAGACAAGGTCTTGCTTTGTCCTCCCTGGCTGGGGTGCAGTGGCTCAAGCAATCCTCTCTCCTCAGCCTCCTGACGAACTGGCACTACAGGTACATGCCATCACGCCTGGCTGATTTTTTGTAGAGATGTTTCACCATGTTGCCCAGGCTGGTCTTGAACTCCTGGGCTCAAGTGATCCTTCTGCTTCAGCCTGCCTAATTGCTGGGATTACAAGAGTTAGCTACCCGTGCCTGGGTGCATACAGCATATTGATCTATATATGGTCATGTCCTTACTGGCCATTTGTGTATCCACTTTGGAGAAATGTCTGTTGAAAATCTTTTGCCTGTTTTTAAATTGGATTATTTCTCTTTTTGAGTTGTAGGAGTTCTTTATATACTCTTATATATATTCTAAATCCTCTGGTTTTAGATCTAAGCTATAGTTTAATTTTAGGCAAACCTTTTGGTCATAAGGACCAGTACCCATTCAAGCCAGCTCAAGTTGAGATGGTCTTGTCATAAAGAGGCTGTACAGTTTCACTTTCCCACCAGTATATAAGGATTCCAATTTCTCCACAACCTTGCCAACACTTATTTTCCTTTTTTTAAAAAAAAATTGGCTGGGTGCAGTGGCTTACGCCTGTAATCCCAGCACTTTGGGAGGCCAGGGCGGGCGGATCATGAGGTCAGGAGATCAAGACCTTTCTGGCCAACAGTGGTGAAACCCTGTCTCTACTAAAAATACAAAAATTAGCTGGGTATGGTGGTGCGTGCCTGTAGTCCCAGCTACTGGTGAGGCTGAGGCAGGAGAATTGCTTGAACCCGGAGGTGGAGGTTGCAGTAAGCCAAGATCGCGCCACTGCACTCCAGCCTGGTGCCAGAGCAAGACTCTGTCTCAAAAAAAAAAGAAAAAAAAAATTGTAGCCATCCTAGTGAGACTGAAGTGGTATCTCACAGTAGTTACAGTAGGCCTGGGGCCACAGAGCATATTGTTTTTATGACCAGAAAAATAAAATGATTTCCAGCTGGAAGAAAATCTTGTATAGGATTTGTTTCAGCCTACGGTGTTCCCAGCCTGTCTACTGTGAAAGCACACATGGGCTCATTTAGGTGTAGGGTAAAAATGGAGGTGCAGAAGCATGTGGACCGTAAGAAAGACTGCCTCTGACAGAGTTCATTGAGAACTTAAATGCCTTTTTTTTATTTTTTGACATTGAGCCATCTCTGTGGCTTGTCATTTATTATTATTATTAGCTCACAGACCACAGCATTAATTACTTTTGTTTTTTTTTTAATCTTAACTATCAAGACACTGCTGTCCTGGGACCTTGCTTTAGGTTTAGTCATAGCTTTTTCCTCAGCCTATGTAGCCCACCTTTCTAATTTTTTTTTTCTCTCTTTTGACCTCCCCAGACCGAGTGACGGTTCTCTACAGGAGCAAAGCCATTCGCTATACCTGGCCTTGTCCATTTCCTATGGCAGACTGCAGCCCTTGGGTTCATATTACCCTAGGTGATGGCAGCACCTTCCAGACCAAATTGTTGGTAGTTGATTCTTATTTTGCTAGGGGTCTTGTATATCTACATCTTATCCTAGATTCTAGGGCCTCTGGTTTTAGATCTAAGTTATAGTTTAATTTTAGGCAAAGCTTTTGGTTATAAAGACAGTACCCATTCAAGCCAACTCAGGTTGAGATGCTCTCGTCGTAAATCCTACGCAGGAAGCGATCTCATGGGCTGTCTTAGGTGGTGAAGTAACAGACAGCTGGGCCTTCCAGGGAAGGCACCAGAGTTTTGTGAATGGCAGCTGTTCTTTCCCTCTGAGGAGTCTGTGGTCATTGATCTCCTGCCTCTCATTTTTCTCCTTTCTGCTCACAACCTTCCGTTTTTACTTGGCAGCCATTCCTAACCCTACATCAGAACTATTCAGCTCTACTGCGTGCCCCATACTGAAACTTTCCTCATTGCTGTAGTTCAAATATCAGGAGAGCCTGGCTGAGTTAACCCCATAGCTGGTACCTTTTGAGTCATGTCCAGCTTTGGCTCTGTTGGCCAAGGCTGAGGTGGCAAAATGCAGGGGCTCCGCCTCTAGGGGCTGTGAGTGAAGCAGGCCTGATGGAAGTATCCTGCCACAGAGTGGCCTCACCAACAGTCAGAGCTAGAGGAAACTTTAGGGGGCAGAGAAAAACTTCTGAAGCAGTTTATGAAAAGGCTATAAGATTTAGCAGGTTTGTGTGTCCATGCAGATAGGTGCAGATGGTCACAACTCAGGAGTACGACAGGCTGCTGGAATCCAGAATGTGAGCTGGAACTATGACCAGTCTGCTGTTGTGGCTACTCTGCATTTATCAGAGGTAAGATCCTGAGCTGCCATCTGGGGACTCTTCATAGGCACTAGGTACTTCACAGAAAAACTCTTCTCCTCTCTGTTGCAGGCCACAGAAAACAACGTAGCCTGGCAGAGATTTCTTCCTTCTGGGCCCATTGCTCTGCTCCCGGTAAGAATCCTTCTGGCCAGTCCGCCCACATGCATGCAGCCTTTCCTCTTCACTTTCTCTCAGCCTTTTTCTGGTTTCAAGGTAATATTCCCAGGCTAGTTTTATGTTTCCTTCTTGTCTTTTTATGCTTGAGAGCTCCCAAGTGCAGAAGAGTCTTAGCCCTTGGTATTGGTGTTCTTTTGACACAGCTCTCAGACACCTTGAGTTCCTTGGTTTGGTCCACATCCCATGAACATGCAGCAGAGCTAGTTAGCATGGATGAGGAACAATTTGTGGATGCCGTTAACTCCGCCTTTGTGAGTATCAACTTATCCAGCTGATGTGTTGCAGGGGAAGATACAGAAAGGTGGGGTTTTTTTGGGACAGTCTTGCCAGGCTGGAGTGCAGTGGCTTGATCTTGGCCCACTACAACCTCCATCTCCAAGGGTCAAGTGATTCTCCTGCCTCAGCAGGAGACTACAGGGACTACAGGCATATGCCACCTCGCCCATCTAATTTTTGTATTTTTAGTACAGACGGGATTTCACCGTGTTGGCCAGGCTGGTCTCAAACTCCTGACCTCAAGTGATCTGCCCACCTTGGCCTGCCAAAGTGCTAGGATTACAGGCATGAGCCACTGCGCCCAGCCAGAAAAGTAGTTTTGAGTCAGGAAAAAGGAGTAAGCATTCATCGGTCCCTTCATAATGATAATGGTTGGTTTGGATTATGTGAAGGAGGGCATACAGGGAAATGTAAAACAATAGAAATAACATAACCTTTTGAGGGTCTGGGGCTGCTGTTAGGCTGACTAAAACAGTTGCCTGGGTGGTGGTTAGCATTGACCTTTTTTTGAAGCTGCAACACTTTGATCATTTTGAACAGTTCTGCTAGGTTCCAGTTACCTGAACCTTTATTTTTTGAGATGGAGTTTCACTTTTGTTGCCTAGGCTGGAGTGCAGTGGCACAATCTCAGCGCACTGCAACTTCTACCTCCTGGGTTCAAGCGATTCTCCTGCCTCAGACTCCCCAGTAGCTAGGATTATCGGCATGTACCACCATGCCCAGCAAATTTTGTATTTTTAGTAGAGACGGGGTTTCTCCATGTTGGTCAGGCTGTCTCGAACTCCCAGCCTCAGGTGATCTGCCCACTTTGGCTTCCTAAAGTTCTGGGATTACAGGCGTGAGCCACTGCACCTGGCCTACCTAAACCTTTAAATCCTGATTCATTGGAAGTATTCCTAGGGAAAGGCTCAGCGAATTTCAGCATGGTGCTTAAAAAGTAAGCTTAGTAGACAGATCTGGGTTCAATACTGGTTCGACCTGCTAATTTCCTGAAAAATGGAAATAGTGTCACCAACTTCTCTACAATGTACTAAAGATATTCCATGTATTTTTTAAAAGTTTTCTCATTTTGAATAAAGACTTTCGAAATGAGAGAACTTTTTAAAAATACATGGAGTATCTTTAGTACATAGTAGGTGCTCAACAAATACTAATTATTCTGGAGTAGACACAGCCTTCAGATAATATGGGCACCAGTATTATTTTTGGAACCTAAATGACACTTAAGGCCTGCTACCTTCATAACAAAGAACCGAGACTCCACTGCTCTGTAGTAGCAAGAAGAATAAAAGGAACTGAACATACTTAAGTGATTCCAAGATAAATAGTGAACAGTATCCACCCTGAGTATCACTACTTAGAGGTCTAGGACCTCTGCAGTGCAGTCATTCACCATTAATTGTGCTTTCTATGTAGCAGGCTCTGGAGATACTGAGAATGGTCTCTGCTTTCAGGAAGTTCCTAGTCAAGTGAGGAAGACCATAAATGACAATGTCAGTAGTGATAGAAGTATGTATAGGATGCTGTGGAAGCATACAGGAGGAAACGGAAAAGTTGGAGGAGTTACAAAAAGAGGTGGCATCTTCTGGATGCTCTGAGATGTTATCCTAATGAAATACAGAGATGGGCATTCTAAGCAGAGGAGAGTCATGTAGGTAGAAGGATATTTTATGATGAGCTACACTGTGGCCGGTGCGTGGTTGAGGGTGGGGACTAGTGAAAGGTGAAGCTCAGAGGTAGGCAAGGACCAGCTCATGTGCAGTTTAGCTTGATCCTAAAACCTGTGGGGAGCGATGGGAAGTTGAGCTTTGCACTTGAGGGGCTTATCACTTGTGATCAAGATCAGTGTAGGCAAGTTAGGTAGCATTATCCTAAGCTTTGGTTACAAACAAGGTTTCTTTGTTGAATTTTTAATTCCCTGCTACTCAAATTTCATCTTGTCTTGTGGCTGATGCTGCTCAGTGGAGTGATGCTGACCACACGGACTTCATCGACACAGCTGGCGCTATGCTGCAATACGCTGTTGGCCTTCTGAAGCCCACTAAGGTCTCGGCTCGCCAGCTGCCCCCAAGCGTAGCAAGGGTGGATGCCAAAAGCCGAGTTCTGTTTCCTCTTGGGTTGGGACATGCTGCTGAGTACGTCAGGCCTCGGGTGGCACTCATTGGGTAAGATGATTAACAGAGCAGGGCCACTCACCTCTCACTTTGCTGCTAGAGATTTCACCTGAACTCTGCTTTATTCTTAGGGATGCAGCCCACAGAGTCCATCCGCTTGCAGGACAAGGTGTCAACATGGGCTTTGGGGATATCTCCAGCTTGGCCCATCACCTCAGTACAGCAGCCTTCAATGGGAAGGACTTAGGTAAGGATTCAGGTACTATGGAGAAGTATCCAGAGGTCATATAGTTAGGCAAGATCAGGGCCCCAAAATGGCCCACAGTAGCAAGAGGGAGTGGACATAAAATATATCTGACTTGCTAGAAGAGGAAAGGAAACATTAATAGATTAGAAATTTAACCTTTCCTCTGTCCTCCAGGCTCCATGAGCCACCTCACAGGTTATGAAACAGACAGACAGCGTCACAACACTGCTCTTCTGGCTGCTACAGACTTATTAAAAAGGCTCTATTCCACCAGTGCTGCCCCGCTTGTGTTGCTCAGGACGTGGGGCTTGCAGGCCACAAATGCAGCGTCTCCACTCAAGGTAAGAGGTTGCTCACAGAGGAATGACTTTGCAAACAGCTCTTAACTTCTTTGAATTAATTTTGTTGGCTGTACAATTACCTTTATGTATCTACCTTCCCAAGGGTTATAAGCAAAAAAGTACTTGCTAGGCTTTTAGGTGTTACGGCCTACATCTAAGCAATAACTTTACCTATAAGGACTTTATTAGGGGGTGTGGTGGCGCATGCCTGTAGTCCTAGCTATTGAGGAGACTGAGATGAGAGGATCACTTAAGTCCAGGTGTTTGAGACTGTAGCGAGTTATGATCACATCACTGTACTTTGGTCCTGCTCTGTCACCCAGCCTGTCACTTGAAAAAAATAATGAATAGGGTTTTCTAATGATGAAGATGTTTCAGTTCCTTTTGCTGCTTGGCTGGTTTCGTCCCTGAGAACTTCCATTTAAAGATATATTTTTTTTCTGCTGGGTGCAGTGGCTCACACCTGTAATCCCAGCACTTTAGGAACCTGGGGAGGGAGGACTGCTTGAGCCCAGGAGTTTGAGGCTGCAGTGAGCTATGATCACACCACTGCACTCCAGCCCAGTCAACACAGTGAGATCTTGTCTCCAAAATGTATATGTGTATATTCATATATATGTATATATTTTCTTAGCTGAAATAAAATGGACTCTTGGGAAGGATATCTACATGGTTTTTTGCTAAGTTTTTGCTTTAATCACCTTAGATACTTTAAAGTTATTTTCTTCACCTTACAATGTTAAGAGTTTCACTCACTCTTTTCTCCAGGAACAGATTATGGCCTTCGCAAGCAAATGAGTACTCCTCTTCTAAAGATTATGTTGATGAAAAAGAACATCCTGCCACAAGACCATCATACATATTTTCAAGATCTAATTTAATAAATTTACTTTACATTAGAATTCTTTTTCTTCTTTATTTAATGGGCCTGTGGCACCCAAATAATGACAGTTTGCTGTGAGGAGAGTATATTAGCCAGACCAAAGGTAAAAACTTCGAAGGAAGACTCTTACAATTTGGTTGAAAAGAGCTTTTTATTACTAAAACAACCCATCAGGTGCTGTCTCACTCATTTCTAATTGTTAACAATCATTTCTAAAGAGAATATATATATATATATATATATATATATATATTTATTTATTTAGTGCTGGTCATAGATTTATAGTTGTTTTTTGATAGAGGTAAGAATTAGAAATACTCAGTTGATACATTTTTGTTAGAACTGCTGTTTAAAAATTAACATCAGAATGCAAATTAAATATAAATTGCTTTAACCTTTGTTACAGGTACATTGGACTTGCTGAAAAGAAAACCAGATCTTATTAATGCTAGTTATTACTTTATCACAGCACCAGATTTCCATTTTATGGTTCCTCTCTGGGACACCATTGTCTGTTTAATAAAATAAATAATTCATTGCACAGATCCAAAAACCTCAGGAACCAGATCACAAAGGAAACTGATTAGCAGCAGAATTTGTTCTTGTTTGGTGGCAGACTGGTGGCCAGCTGGAGGGAGGGGAGTTTTACAGTGGGTTTTTGAAGAGGTCTCTTCACAAGACCAGAGATGCCTCTTTAAGAGATTTTTAGGTCGTGGATTTGCTTACTGTAAAGAACAGCTTGCCCAGAAGTCTGATTTGAAGATGAAATGAGGAGAAACAGTCTGCTTTTGAACCAAGTAAGGGATTCTTGGGAATAATTTTTAAAGCCATGAGAAATCTGGTCCTACAGGGGCACTTTTCAGGCAAATGCAGAAGATTTAAAAGATTCTACCACACAAAAGTGACAATGTCATAATCTTCCTGGAATCTCAGGAAAAAGACTTAAAGATGGCAGCTGCTGTGAAAAGCTACGTGACTGCTGGTGGAGGCTTTGGGGACAAGGTCATCTTTCACAAAAAATGGAAAGGTGGCCTAGGTGAGGAGGACACAGACTCTCCAGAAATATGCAAACAAAATTGGGCAAGATGAAGAATTTTAAGGCACACCTCCATTGACCCACAAGGATGTTCTTCATATTACAGTGTTGTTAAACACAACATCTGTCATGTGCCAGGCCATGTCCTAAGTATTTTAAATATATTAACACATTTGCAAAAAGGAAACTATTAGAATCTGTAGGACCCCTTAACAAAAAGCCCAAGGGATCTACTGCAGGCAGGATGGGCCTTACAGAAAAAAAATTTTTTTTTTTTTTTTTTAAATTCTCATTCCAAACTGTTTGTATGATGGACAAATTGGCTAATTCTCCAGAAGGTCTAATCAAAATTAACAAAATAGATACAGATAAGTTTCTGGAGTTAGAATATGCATCTACCCTAGAGTTCGAAGGTATACAGGATGATCAAAGGAGTCTGTTGGACAGTATGTATGCTTTACAAAATGGCCCCTGCTGTGATTAAAGACCAGAGATTTCTACATCTCTGCATTTGTCAAGCTGGAAGAGTCTTTAATGAACACAGATTACCTCTATTTAAAAAAAAAAAAAAAAAAGAGATGGGGTTTCACCATTTTGGCCAGGCTGGTCTTGAACTCCTGACCTCGTGATCCACCCATCTCGGCCTCCCAGAGTGCTAGGATTACAGGCATGAGCCACCGCACCAAGCCCACAGATTACCTCTTGTAAAACTACTGGTTTCTACTGGAGGAAACATGGATGACATTTAGTATTCTGTGACTGGTCTGGCACCCTACTTTTTTTTGACAAAGATGGAAAGCGGTCTAAAAGTCATGTCACTCATAAAAAACTTGGGAGGAGGCCGGGCGCAGTGGCTCAAGCCTGTAATCCCAGCACTTTGGGAGGCCGAGGCGGGTGGATCACGAGGTCAAGAGATCGAGACCATCCTGGTCAACATGGTGAAACCCTGTCTCTACCAAAAATACAAAAAATTAGCTGGGCATGGTGGTGCATGCCTGTAATCCCAGCTACTCAGGAGGCTGAGGCAGGAGAATTGCCTGAACCCAGGAGGCGGAGGTTGCGGTGAGCCGAGATCGCGCCATTGCACTCCAGCCTGGGTAACATGAGTGAAACTCCGTCTCAAAAAAAAAAAAAAACTTGGGAGGAGCTTTTTTCCAAAATACTGAAAGATTTTGGAAGGAGAGACTAGAGCCAGAACTAAGACCACATAGAAGATAGGTAGCTTTCAGCTCAAGATAAGCAATTTTTTAACATCAGTGTGGTCCCAAGTGGAATAAGCTGTTTGAACATGCCTCAGCCGAAGCTGAATGACAACCTGTTAGAAATTCTAGGGAATTCTGCATTGAATACAACATTGGCTTATTTCTTTGGGCTGTTTCCAACTCAAGATTCTGTTATTTCATTATAGGAATTTTTTGAGGAAGGCAGTTGGTATAAAGGTGACCTTAGTAATAAAAGTCAGTGTGAGAAGTCTGAAGATAATTCCACAAAGTAAAGACAACAAGAATTTCAGGGACAGGGATACAGAAATTTGCCTTGTTCCTTGCACATACCAGATGGTAACTATTGACTCAATGGAGTAATGTTAAAAAATAAGGCTCTCCATGGACTGTGTGAGGGCCAGGCATATTTAACATCCTTTGTGTGAGAGAGGATGGAAAGGGAGTCTACTGTGAAAGCCACAAGTTTGGGGAAATAAAAACACTCCTGGAAAGAAGCTAGAGGTTAAGAGCCAAGGCAAAGGGGCCAGACCACAGGGAGATCTTCTAGGTCCAAGAGCATTACAGGGCAGATGAGAAGGGATGATAATGTCAAAAGTGCAAGATAAGGCCGGGCATGGTGTCTCATGCCTATAATCCCAGTACTTTGGGAGGCTGAGGCAGGCAGATCACTTGAGGTCAGGAGTTCGAAACCAGCCTGCCCAACATGATGGAAACCCTGTCTCTACTAAAAATACAAAAACTAGCCAGGAATGGTGGTGGGCACCTGTAATCTCAGCTACTCAGGAGGTTGAGACATGAGAATCACTTGAACTCGGGAGGTGGAGGTTGCAGTGAGCCAAGATTGCACCACTGCACTCTAGCCTGGGTGACAGAGTGAGACTCCGTCTCAAAAAAAAAAAAAAAAAATG
>NW_016107369.1:5190979-5204655 GCF_001604975.1 Cebus imitator | reverse complement strand
AGTGAGACTCCGTCTCAAAAAAAAAAAAAAAAAATGCAAGGTAATGAATTTGGGATAAATAATTCACAATCAAGAGCTCTGACCACTTTGATTCAAAAAGAACATGAGGGACATTAAATATGGTTCTCCCTGGAAATGTTGGTCCAGTGTACTGATGTGGGCCAAGAGCGCCAACCAAATCCAAGTGGGGCTTTGTCAGGAACGGTGTTGGAAACTCTGAACTAGATAAATAATTCAGAGGATATTAGCTAAACTGATCAGGGGCCAGCACAGGAAGGTACTGTTATAAACGAAGAGAATAAAAGGGCTAACTGAAATAATAGATCCAGGAATAGCACAGACACTGACCTCTCACCACAGACCAGAAGTTAGGGTCTACTTGTATTTCTTAGAAATACAAAGAAAACGAGTTTAGAATTATAGAAAACACTGTTAACACATTAGCCTGGGAGGTGGTACTGGCACTGAATACACACATACCCATAAAGTCGGATATGTTTATTAATCCCAGAGTTGAATGATAAAAAGCTGATTAAAGAAAAGGTAGGCTACATGAGGCAGCCACACCCTCCCAAAACATGTCCCCAGAGACTAGCTGGCCTCCTTAAGGCTATAGTCTGTGCACAGTTAGGAGTTACTCTCCATCCTATAATACTCAGGATGGCTCTCAGCTGGCTGATTGGAGCTAACACAGAATAGGATCACACAGATTCTGATACGGTCCCCTTTTGTGTTGTTGAAATATATATGGAAAGCAAAACCAGGTATTTTTTTCTTTTTCGGGGGAGGTGGGTGCAGATGAGGGTGGGCAGGGCACTGTATAGGGAGGAAAAAAATACTGATGTTGATAGATAATGGGATTGCAATAGTAGGCTTACTTTACCATTTAAGAGGAAAATGTAAATATTCAACAGAATGAGGCACTCAAAGGGTTGAAATGATATTTTTCTTTGGTTCTCAGGGGCCTATCCCTGGGCTCTCAAAGACGAAGTTCCAAATCTATACTTTTTGGCTCACAGGGCTCTCTGTGATGCTCTGGTGCCAGCTGTGTATTCGAGTGGTTAGGCAGCAGTTCACATTAGATGTGTAAAATTAATTAAATCTAAATCTCTTGGCTCAAGTCCAGGATGTCCCCAGACTAGCTCAGAAGCTAAGTCCTCTCTCCTCCCCTTAAAAAGGCTGTTGGCAAATGCAGGCCTCCAAGGTAGTGCGTGGCCTCAATGGGAGATGCCCAGAGACTGCAACAGGTGAAAGGTGGCCCCCAAGGCCCATCCTGTCTCTATGTTGTTCACTTTCTTTGTGAGCTGTTGAGAAGAAAAAAAGTCTTCACATTTTCATCCAATTTCCAACTCTCGCAAGCATAGCTCTTGGGCAGACAACATTGACAAAGAATAACCACATGGGCAAACCAAGGTAAAATTGACAGGAGCCAGTCTTTGCAGGCTTCCCACTATAACAGTTTCCCTCCGGCCATGGTCCATTGGCCATTGCCCCTACATCCGCCATTCTGATCTCTCAACTGAATGCTTCTGGCCCAGGTCATGGCCCTCCAGGCCTTCTAGAGAGATACTTTAGACAGACAATATTCTGAACTGTTTTCTTAACCTTGAAACTACACAAAGTATCCCCTGCTTTATTTTCTGATTCACTAATTTCAGATAAGACAACTTGTAATGGTAATAGATGTGGTAGAAAGGGAGGGCATGATCAGGAGGTGAGAAGAGATTTAGGAGTAGGAAAGAACAAAGCTTCTCAACTCCTACTATGTAAGCAGGTGCCTTTTCTAAGCACTAATAATAACCAAACCTGGGCCCACGCACAGTGGCTTATGCCTGTACTACCAAGCACTTTGGGAGGCCAAGGCAGGTAGAGTGCTTGAGCCCAGGAGTTCAAGACCAGCCTGGGCAACATGGCAAAACCCCATCTCTACAAAAAAATTACCCAGGACTTGTGGCACACACCTGTAGTCCCCGCTACTCGGTGAGCTGAGGTAGAAGGGTCGCTTGAGCCCCAGAGGCAGAGGTTGCAGTGGGCTGAGATCATGTCACTGCACTCCAGCCTGGGTGACAGGGTAAGACCCTGTCTCCAAAAAAAAAAAAAAAAAAAGACCAAGAGCAGTGGCTCATGTCTATAATCCCTGCACTTTGGGAGGCCGGGTGGATTGCCTGAGATCAGGAGTTGGAGGCCAGCCTGACCAACATTGTGAAACCCATCTCCACTAAAAATACAAAATTAGCCAGGCGTGGTGGCACATGCCTGTAATCCCAGCTACTTGGGAGGCTGAAGCAGAAGAATCACTTGGACCCAGGAGGTGGAGGTTGCAGTGAGCTGAGATCGCACCATTGCACTCCAGCCTGGGCAACAAGAGCAAAACTGTGTCAAAAGAAAAGAAAAAAAAATAACCAAACAGGACATTTAAGACATTCTAAGCCTTATGCAAAACTTTAGACCCAAATACCTTAACTATGTAAGAAGAGGGGCTGGGCGTGGTGGCTCATGCCTGTAATCCAGCACTTTGGGAGGCTGAGGCAGGTGGATCGTGAGGTCAGGAGTTTGAGACCAGCTTGGCCAACATAATGAAACCCCATCTCTACTTAAAAAAATTCAAAAATTAGCTGGCGTGGTGGCATGTGTCTGTAATCCCAGCTACTCAGGAGGCTGAGGTAGGAGAATTGCTTGAACCTGGGAGGCAGAGGTTGCAGTGAGCCGAGATTGCACCACTGCACTCTAGCCTGAGTGACAAGAGCGAGACTCCCTCTCCCCACCAAAAAAAAAAAAAAAAAAAGAGGATTAGTGTTTATCAATTTTTAGTGGTTTCTTGGAAATGCCTCAAAGGAAAAAGGGAGGCCAAGTGATAGAGGAGTTTCAGGCCTCTAATCTCTGCTTCAATTAGAATAGCTCTACTTTTACCAGTTTTGTATTACGAATTTTTGTGGTTTTTTTGAGATGAAATTTCACTCTTTGTTGCCAGGCTGGAGTGCAGTGGCGTGATCTCGGCTCACTGCAATCTCCACCTTCCGGGTTCAAGTGATTCTCCTGTCTCAGCCTCCTGAGTAGCTGGGATTACAGGCACCCGCCACCATGCCCAGGTGATTTTTATATTTTTAGTAGAGACAGGATTTCACCATATTGGCCAGGCTGGTCTCGAACTCCTGACCTCAGGTGATCCCCCTGCCTTGGCCTCCCAAAGTGCTGGGATTACAGGCGTCAGCCACCAGGCCCAGCCGTATTACTGATACTCTACATAAGCTTTTGTTGAATAAAGGTCCCACCATCATCAAAAAAAGTTTGTAAACCAGTGGATTGTTCTGTTAACCTAATATAATTGAGCCTAATCACTGTGCCCAAAACTGGGGATAAATAACTTACTACAGATAAAGCAGAGCCTGCATGTACTCAAACAGATGGAGAGAAACAGGACAGAGACCTAAGATTCAAGAGGCACTAAATATATGAGGCACACATGAAATATACGACACATGACATATGCATGAGGCATTCAGTATTCATGAGGCCTTAAATAAGCCACTCACTGGTGACACCCTTTTGGTCCCTCACGTCCTCTGCCAAAAAAAACCCATCTTACAGTCTGAGCTAATGCTACTGGCCAGGTATGTCTGCCCCCTGGGGCCTCTCCAAATAGGGCAAGTTTGTGTGGGAGCCTCAGGCACCTTTTGTCTTTGTGCTCCCATGAGCAAACTACATCTCTAGTACCTGTAACGACTCCAGCAGCAGCAGAGATAGGCAGGACATACCAACCCAGGACAAACGGAACCCAGGATTCAAAAAGCAGGGCACTCCATCCTGCTTACACCATGTCTTGTGTGTTTACCTCTCCATCTCTTTCCCCTTGCCTCTCATCCTGAGTTCTAAATTGTTTTAATAAACCATGTAGGCCAGGCATGGTGGTTTACGCCTGCGATCCCAACACTTGGGAGGCCAAGGCAGGCAGATCACCTGAGGTCAGTAGTTCAAGACCAGCCTGGCCCACATGGTGAAATCCCATCTCTACTAAAAATATAAAAAAAAATTAGCTGGGCATGGTGGCGCATGCCTATAATCCCAGCTACTTGGGAGGCTGAGGCAGGAGAATCGCTTGAACCCAGGAGGCAAAGGTAGTGAGCCGAGATCATGCCATTGCACTCCAGCCTGAGCAACAAGAGACTCCGTCTCAAAAAAATAAATATATCAACCATGTGACTTGGCATCTAAATTTCGGCTCCTAGTCTTTCTGTTCTGTGACCTCTGAGATAGCTTGCCTGGTAATATACTCGGAGGCTACCACTACATGGAGGTAATTTCCCACATTCCTGGTGCCCAGCACAGTACTTTGTCCATAGCCCAAACAAAAATACCTTATAATTTCACATCCAGCTACTCTGATTACTGAACAAGTTCTTACTCCTTCTCAACCCCCACAAAAGAAGAAGTTATGGGACTCTGGTGTCCTGTCTCTTACCTGTAAGACTGTGCTATCTGTAAAACCAAAGCCAGCCTTTAACAGGGCTGTGATGTAGCTGAGATCCATGCACAGGAAAGGACTGCCTGAGGTGAAGTCTTCCAAGTTATCACACACTGAAAAAGTGACAGTAAACAGTGGAGTTCAAGTTTGCAACTAACTGAGAAGTGTAGGATTTTCTCTGAGAAGTATAATAAGCAGGCTTGGGCGCAGTGGCTCATGCCTGTAATCCCACCACTTTGGGAGGCCAAGGTAGGCAGATCAGTTGAGGCCAGGAGTTTGAGACCAGCCTGGCCAACATGGTGAAACCCCCATGTCTACTAAAAATACAAAAATTAGCCGGGCATGGTGATGTGCACCTGTAATTCTAGCTACTCAGGACGCTGAGGCAGGAGAATCACTTGAACCCGGGAGGCAGAGGTTGCAGTGAGCTGAGATTGCACCCCTGTACTCCAGCCAGGGTGACAGAGCAAGACCGTCTCAGAAAGAGAAGATGGGAGGGAAGAAGTAGAATAAGTAACGCAGAAGTCTCCCTTTGGGTAACGCCTAGGCATTCAGAGACTAGACTGCACTGCCTGCCTCTGGAAGACTGTAGCTTCTTAAGAACTTGCACATCTCTGCTTTGATTATCTATTCAAATTTACATGGGCTCTAGTTTATTTGCTTAAGTTTCTATGACCTATTGTGGGGGCTTAGTTCTAAGTCCCTTATCTATGATTAATGCTGAGGCCCAGAAGACAGGAAAATATTATTTAACCCTATTATGGGCTACTGGATAAGATCATTTGCATTTTATTTTTTAATTTTTAAAAATTTATTAATTTTTTTTTTTTTTAGAGAGAAGGTCTCATGCTGTCACCCAGGCTGGAGTGCAATGGCATGATCACAGCTCCTTGCAGCCTCAAGACCCTGGGTTCACACGATCCTCCTGCCTCAGCCTCCCAATTGGCCGAGACTACAGGCTCGAGCCACTGTGCCTACCTCTCATTTGTAGTTTTGACTGAGTCTCTCAAGGAAGCCTCTGTTGCTATTTCCCATGTCTTTTGATGCTTAGTGTTTCATTAATACTGATAACACTATTTCAATTAAAAAAAGAAAGCAAGAAATGTAGAAGGTCTTCACCATTTCCCTAAAGCTTCTTTTTTTTTTCTTTTTTGAGTTGGAGTCTCGCTCTGTTGCCCAGGCTGGAGTGCAGTGGTGTGATCTTGGCTCACTACAATTTCTTGAACCTCCCAGGTTCAAGCAATTCTCCTGACTCAGCCTCCCAAGTAGCTGGGACTACAGGTGCGCACCACCATGCCCCGCTAATTTTTGTATTTTTAGTAGAGATAGTGTTTCACCATGTTGGCCAGGATGGCCTCAATCGCTTGACCTCATGATCTGCCAGCTTCGGCCTCCCAAAGTCCTGGGATTACAGGCGTGAGCCACCGCACCTGGCTGAAACCAGTCTTCTGACACGCCTTCTGAGCTGACTGAGGTGCTTTTGGTCACTAGAGTTGGCAGGCAGTCTCATAGGCTTGCCTTCAAGGGCTTCCCTCGATACTCACCTTCCCTGGCTTTTCTTTCAAAATCTTCAACTGTTAAAATACCCCCTTTTTCATAATCTGAAATAAAACAGAACATTAGCTGATATCAAAATACCTTCAAGGAAGCATAAGGAAATTAATTCATTATATACATGTACATAATGTAATCTATGCACCCTATTTTATTTGTAATCTATTTCATGTTATGTATATTTAACCACAATGAAAAAAACCCATAAAACACAATTGGCAATTAATTCATATCTCTCAGGCCATGACATATCATATACATATACTGTCACAATTAAGAAAAAATACTACTTTTGTGATAAGAAGAAAAGTGATCATAAACAGACAGCAAGAAATCTGGGGTGATATGTTTATTATTTTCAATGTAGTGATGGATTCATGGGTATATACAAGACAAAACAAATTGTATACTGTAAATGTACACTTATTCTATGCCAATTATACCTCAATAAGCATGTTAAAAAGAAAAAAGACCTCATATAGTTGTTTCAGTCATCTCTCACCTCCAAAAGATTCTAAGTCACTTCCACCCTTTTGTTCGAGTGTACTTGAGAAGAAGTGGGCAATCACCCCAACAAGCACCTCAAGTGCTCTTTCTCCTTGACCTTCCCCACCACAGCCCTGTCTACCTTCCTCTTTGGACTGACACCTGGGGTGAACTCACCAATCATGTCTGTGTCAACAGCTCGGTCATAATAGTAAGAGAAAGCATAGAAGGAGCTTCTCTGGACCTCCTCTGGCTGATGAAGTTTTCCTTGTACCACCCTCAGCACTTCGGCATAGCAGGGCTCAAAGCCCACCTCCCCTGCCAGGCAAAGGTGCACAGGGGCAAGGTGAGAACAGTGCTGGGGGAAGGGGACGCTCTCTGAGGTGAGCTGCTGGAAACAATGAGGGAACAGCAGAAGGGTCAAAGAAAGCAGGAGAAGGCTGAGGTTCCGGACAAGAGGCTTCAAAACAAAGATGAGCAACGTCTGCAGCCTCATGGCTCTGCTTCTCCATGGCCACTCTCCTGCCTAATCTGTATTCACTAAACCATGGCCAACCTCGTGCTACTGCCTAGCATTACATTCCTTAGCATTTATAAACAAGTAGCTAAAGGGCTCGCCTGCTTCCTTCACTGGAAATTCAAGTTCATTTCTTTTTGTTTTGTTTTGTTTTTTTGAGATGGAGTTTTGCTCTTGTTACCCAGGCTGGAGTGCAATGGTGCAATCTCGGCTCACTGCAACCTCTGCCTCTTGGGTTCAAGCAATTCTCCTGCCTCAGCCTCCCGAGTAGCTGGGACTACAGGCATGCGCCACCATGCCCAGCTAATTTTTTTTGTATTTTTAGTAGAGACAGGGTTTCACCATGTTGACCAGGATGGTTTCGATCTCTTGACCTCATGATCCACCTGCCTCAGCCTCCCAAAGTGCTGGGATTATAGGCGTGAGCCACCGCACCCAGCCTCATTTCTTGATATTATGGTGTATACCTTCAATAAATCATTTTTTTTTTTTTTTTTTTTTTTTTTTGACGGAGTTTCGCTCGTTACCCAGGCTGGAGTGCAAATGGCGCGATCTCGGCTCACCGCAACCTCCGCCTCCTGGGTTCAGGCAATTCTCCTGCCTCAGCCTCCTGAGTAGCTGGGATTACAGGCACGCACCACCATGCCCAGCTAATTTTTTGTAGTTTTAGTAGAGACGGGGTTTCACCATGTTGACCAGGATGGTCTCGATCTCTTGACCTTGTGATCCACCCGCCTTGGCCTCCCAAAGTGCTGGGATTACAGGCTTGAGCCACCGCGCCCGGCCAATAAATCATTCTTATCTCAGTTTTAAGTTTTACTATACTTTAAATAGTTAACCATTAACTAAATAGGATTTCACACTGCTGCATTAGACCTAGGCTTAGAATAGGTTTCTTTTTTTTTTTGAGACAGAATCTCACTCTGTCACCAGGGTGGAGTGCAGTGGCACGATCTTGGTTCCTGCAACCTCCACCTCCCAGGTTCAAGCGATTCTCGTGCCTAAGCCTCCTGAGTAGCTGGAACAAGCACGTGCCACCATGCCCAGCTAATTTTTGTATTTTTTAGTAGAGATGGGGTTTCACCATGTTGGCCAGGATGGTCTCCATCTCTTGAACTCATGATCTGCCCACCTCGGTCCCCAAAAGTACTGGGATTATAGGTGTGAGTCACCACACCCAGCTAAAATAGGTTTCTTAATTAATTTGTAAGAGGTGGGGTCTCCCTCTGTTGCCCAGGCTGGAGTGCAGTGGCATTGCACACTATAGCCTTGAACTCATGGGCTCAAGTGATCCTCTTGCCTCAACCTTTGAGTAGTTGGGACTATAGATGTGCACCATAGCACTTGGCTAAGTGCAAGTTATCTAATGGGTCCATGACACTTGGCTGATGCAGAATGACAGCTGCCTTGTTTGCTGTCACTTCACATTAGTCCTTGGAGGCATACCAAGATCTTTGGAACAAGTCCCTGCAACAAGATATGCTTCTCTTGAGCTCTGGAAAAAGTTTCCTGTGGCACTTTTCCAGAACTTCCATTGTAAAGGTAACTTTAGTGAAAAAACATCACTTGCCTTCTTGGTTGCCACCATACTGGTATTTCACACCCCCAAAGATCCACTCTGCTTCCAACCATCTCGGTAGACAGGCACTCCGGAAAGTGTGTCCATCAGTCCCTGAAGGAATCCAGGGCACAAGGTAAGAGGTAAGTAAGTCAGAGAGAGGGAGGAAGGCAAGCAAAAAGCCAGTGAGGAGAAAAAGAATCACCATGGCGGCTGGGCCTTAAAATCTTATGAAATTCATTCCTTGACCACATCCTGTGTCAGAAATCCTTAACTCAGGATTCACAGATAGGCTTTGTGGGGGTGGTGAACCCCCTGAAACCAGAAGCAAATTTTCATGCACATGTGCTTTTGCCAAAGGGGTCCGTGGATTTCATTACATCTCAAAGAGATCCAAAACCTACAACAGAGTAAGTTCCCACACCTTTCTAAAAACAGGAAAGAAATGCTATGCTACCTTCCTCACTGGTTACTGAGAGGCTTAAATGAAATACACTTGAAGATGTTTTGTAAACTCCGAAATGCAAAATAGATGTCATTCCAATAATAGCTTACTGTACAAACTGCCTTAAATGCAAATTCTCATTTAATGTGAGGCAAGGGACACAGATAGGTTTAACTAATGTGCCTCAAATGACAACACTGGGACTGAACCCAGTTCTGCCTGAGTGCAGCTGTGAAGACATGGACTTACTCAGTTGTTCCACCTGCATGTAGAAGAGACCCTGCTTCCTGTGCCTCCAACGTAAAAGCTCAGGGCTTGAGCAAGCTCCTGCCAAATGTATTCTTAAAGCCTGGGATTTCTGCAGACACTTCAGCCTCCTAGACATAGGCTGTTCCCCTGTACAAGTAGACTTCATTCTAAAAATGGCTAATAATATACACCAAAACTTCTAAACTTATAAAATAGAAAAGGAATTTGCTGTTATTAGGTCCATTATATAACATTTGCTTCCTGATTCAGGATAAGCTTTTCCTCCACAGAATGGCTATCAAGGAAGGGAAGAAGCAAGCAGAGTTATCTGTGTCACCCTCACCATCCCCCACCTGGCACAGGTACCCAGACAAACCTGTCTCCAGGGCTCCCAGGGTTGCAAGTCTTGCAGCTTTCAATCCAAATCCCAAGTAACTGTAAAATACAGGATTGGCCAATTTCATGCTGGTCCTGAAGTTCTCTAGCCTAAAGCTACCTCTTTCAAAAGTAACATGGTTTCCGTTTCCCTCTGGAAAGATGAAAACCTTGTTCTGTCTCTGTGACATATTCATCTCCTGTGGTGAACAAGGGGTAACTTCTGCACAGTTTGGATGAAGGCTATGCAGAAAGAATTCCCCATAGTTATTATTCAAAGGCCAGAGACACTGACAATTCCTAGGGTCCCACACTAGGAACCATTCCCAGAAAAGCTCTCTTTAGCTTAGTTCCCAGTCCCAATTGGGATCAAATTCCAGGCTGTATTCTGAACATCGGAAAGCTAGCTCAAAGGAGCTGGGGAGGACCTTTGCCTGGGCCTTCTTTAAGTGTCCTCTCCCTAGACAATTTTGAGATGGAGTTTTGCTCTTTTGCTCAGGCTGGAGTTAAATGGTGAAATTTCAGCTCACTGCAACTTCTACCCCCTGGGTTCAAGTGATTCTCCTGCCTCGGCCTCCTCAGTAGCTGGGATTACAGGTGTGTGCCACCACACCCAGCTAACCTTTGTATTTTTAGCAAAGACAGGGTTTTACCATGTTGGCCAGGCTGGTCCTAAACTCTTGACCTTGGGTGACCCAACCGGCTTGGCCTCCCAAAGTGCTAGCATTATAGGCATGAGCCACTGTGCCTGGTCTAGAGAAAACTTTTGACCTTTTTTTTTTTTTTTTTCATACTAGTCTTGCTCTTTCGCCCTGGCTGGAGGGCAGTGGCATAATCTTGGCTCACTGAAACCTCCACCTCCCGGGTACAAACGATTCTCCTGCCTCGGCTTCCTGAGAAGCTGGGATTACAGGTGCACACTCATATCCAGCCAATTTTCGCGTGTTTAGTAGAGAGGGGGTTTCACCATGTTGGCCAGGCTGGTCCAAACTCCTGACCTCAGGTAATCCACTTGTCTTGGCCTCCCAAAGTGCTGGGATTACAGAAATGAAGCCACTGCACCCAGCCAAAAACTTTTGACTCTTAAGTCATATATTTTAAGGCCAAGAATGGAGAAGGCTTAGGTTCCTTGGGCCTTGTAAGTAGCTTGGGTTTCAGTTGATAGGCCTTAGGGAATTGGCAAAGACTTTGTTTTTGCTGATCAAATACAATAACAGACTTGAGAATGCTTTGAAAAATCAGGAGAATCATACAACATGAAATATTATTCTTCCCTGCCCCCTCCTCACCTATGTGTATAGAGCTTATAGGTGCTGTTAAACATCTCAAAGGAGGTGAGGTAGCCCTTAGGAGTTTGTTCCAGAGTTTTCTGCAAATCAGAAAAAGCAAAAAGACTATTCAGAATCTGTAATTACCTGAAGATGTTCACACCACCATCCCGTCCCTCCCAGTAAAAAATCAGAGACGAAGACAGATTAAGCTGCTAATCTCACTAGGCTTGAGGAACTGAAGGGATTAACGGTGAGATGGCAAGGGAATGTTCACCCAGTTATTAACTGACTCTGCCTAACTGTGGTAGAGCTGCTGTCTGAAAATCAGGCGCCACTTTCTTGGCACCATGATATGCCTGCTAAGTGCACCTCTAACCAGATCTTCATTAAACGACTCACCTCAAACTGGGGCAGAAACGTGATTTGGGTGGAGGCTCCTCCCAGGTCCAGGGTCCCAACAGTCTCCTGTCTGTGGCCATGCAGCTGACCTGTCAAATGAGAGCTAGCTCTAAATATCCTTCACAACCTGGGCAGCCCAACACTTGTCTCACTTGCTCTTATCACACACTGAAGGTATTCCATAAATATTCCACTGCTCCCCAGCCCCAAAGTTGCAAGTAAATGTCAACTCAGGACTCTCGTTGCAGCAGAGGCCTTGAAGCAGGTTATTTTTTTATTTTGAAGTCTCCTTTTTTGAGACAGTCTTGCTCTACTGTCCAGCCTGGAGTACAGTGGTGCAATCTTTGCTCTCAGCTCATTGCAACCTTTGCCCCCTGGGTTGAAGTGATTCTCCAACTTCCCAAGTAGCTGGGACCACAGGCACACACCACCACACCCAGCTAATTTTTGTATTTTTGGTAGAGACGGGTTTTTGCCATATTGGCCAGGCTGGTCTTGAACTCCTGGCCTCAAGTGATCTGCCCACCTCAGCCTCCCAAAGCACCGGAATTACAGGGATGAACCACCACACCCAGCCTCTTTTCCTTTTTTAAAGAAAAAGAAACAATACAGAATGAAAGAAAGCACTTTTCACTCTTCTGACTATGCATATAAAAAGCTAGTTAAGGTCTAAAGGTAAATTTGAGGATGTATTACCTGTCAGAAAATTCACAGTAACCCAAGCTAATATGCCTAAAAAGAAAGATAGACAAGATTACATCCCAGAGCATTTTTTTTTCCTCTTTCCTGACCTATCCTTGTTTTTTTTCTCTCTAAATTTCAAGTCTACAGCACATGTTTCCTTCTCCCTGTCTTCTGTTTCCTGCTTTCTCATTCCTCCTGTTTATTCCTTTCTCTTCAGGACCCTGTCCCTGGCCCCAGTTCCTCTGATTAGATCTTTCACTGACCCTGCCTCTCTCCCACTGGAACACATATCAACACTTCTCCCACCTTCATAGGATCCATCCATGATGCTAACACTGTCCTTTGGTACCAGAAAAGGTGACTTCCTGAAGATCTCCTTTACCTAGAGAAAAAGGAAAATTAAAAAAGGATTCCCTAAGGCAATAAAATAGATTTCCATATTTTGACAGCATCCTATAAGACTTAGAAAATGACTCCATTTTCCCTAGATAAAATTTTGGCAAAACTCATTCCTTTGCCCTAAGAAATGAGAGAAGAAACTAGGCCAGCCATTACCAATTTCTTGCAAAAACACAAACATAGGGATTCCTTTGACTTTAAGTAAAGCTAAATCAAACTATCTAAATATATAAGTGAACTGAACCTAGGGAAAGGCATACATTTAACCCTAGCTCAAACCAGGACCCTGTAACTTTCTAAACCTGATGAACTCTACCTGGACATACACTGGAAACTAGGAGGAGCCTTCCCACTCCATTCCTTAGATAAGCTGACATGAACCCACCGTGGTGAAGGAGTTCACACCTAAGGGCTGAGGCATCCTACTACCAGCTCCTGTCAGATTTTGGCACATGACTAGGGCCTCTAGAGTATGGGGAGACTCCAGATCTAGACTTAAGGAATCCTGTTTCAGGAGATGGGAATGAAAATCTTACAAAAACATCTTACATCTCCATAATATAGGCCACTGATATGGGTGTTATGTCTTATGTTTATATAATTATATAATTATCAAGGGAAAGAAAAAAGAATTCTCCAAATAGGAACAGGAAGAACTCTAGTCTGTTTGCTGTTCTCATGTCTGATGAGATGAAACATATCACATGACCACCTATGGACTGTTGCAACCAGGCAAAACCAGTTAAGAGATCTATAAACAAACTTTTAAAGAAAAGACAGATAAGTAAACAGGATGAAGCACAGCTAGAGAGTTTCTGCTCTTGCCTCCTCCACTTTTCTCCCCCATCCTTCAGTTTATTTTCAAAACAGCAGCCAGAATGGTGCTTTAAAAATGGATGTTGCCTGAGCACAGTGGCTCACGCCTGTAATCCCCCTGTAAAACTGAGGTCAGGAGTTTGAGACCAGCCTGGCCAACCTGGTAAAACCCCGTCTCTACTAAAAATACAAAAATTAGCTGGGTGTGGTGTAATTCTAGCTACTTGGGAGGCTGAGGCATGAGAAATCGCTTGAACTCGGGAGGCAGAAATTGCAGTGAGCCGAGATCGGGCCACTGCACTCCAGCAATGGAGTGAGACTTTTTTTTAAAAAAAAAAAAAAAGGCCGGGCGCGGTGGCTCACGCCTGTAATCCCAGCACTTTGGGAGGCCGAGGCGGGTGGATCACGAGGTCAAGAGATCGAGACCATCCTGGTCAAGATGGTGAAACCCCGCCTCTACT
>NW_016107369.1:5184200-5190784 GCF_001604975.1 Cebus imitator | reverse complement strand
ATGTCAAATCACATCTTTCCTTGGCTCAAAACCTTCCAGTGGTAGTCGGGCATGGTGGCTTACACCTGTCATCCCAGCACTTTGGGAGGCAGAGGTGGGTGGATCGCCTGAGGTTAGGAGTTCAAGACCAGACTGGCCAACATGGTGAAACCCCGTCTCTACTAAAAATACAAAAAAATTAGAATGGTGGTGGGCACCTGTAATCCCAGCCACTCAGGAGGCTGATCAGGCAGGAGAACCACTTAAACCCAGGAGGCAGAAGGTGCGGTGAGCCGAGACCACACCACTGCACTCCAGCCTGGGCAACAAGAGTAAGACTTTGTCTAAAAACAAACAAAAAAACCATCAAAAAACCTTCCAGTGGCTTCTTTCTTTTTTTTTCTGAGACAGAGTCTCTCTCTGTTGCCAGGTGCCAGGCTGGAGTGCAATGGCTCGATGTCGGCTCACTGCAACCTCTGCCTCCTGGGTTCAAGCAATTCTCCTGCCTCAGCCTCCCAAGTAGCTGGGACTACAGGTGTGCGCCACCATGCCCAGCTCATTTTTGTATTTTTTAGTAGAGACAGGGTTTCACCATGTTGGCCAGGATGGTCTCGATCTCCTGACCTTGTGATTCTCCCACCTTGGCCTCCCAAAATGCTGGAATTACAGGTGTGAGCCACTGAGCCTGACCATGGCTTCCTTCTTATAGAGAAAGCCAAAGTGCAGGCGATCACCTGAGGTCAGGATTTGGAGACCAGCCTGACCAACATGGTGAAATCCCATCTCTACTAAAAATACAGAATTAGCCGGGTGTGATGGTGCATGCCTGTAATCCCACCTGAGGCAGGAGAGTTGCTTGAACCTGGGAGGTGGAGGTTGCAGTAAGCGGAGACAGAGCCATTGCACTGCAGCCTGGGCAACAACAGCAAAACTCCATCTCAAAAAAAAAAAAAAAAAGGCAAAGTGATTATACTGGCCTTTGAGATCCTACATGATAAGCACCCCTTAGCCCTGTCTCTCTGACTTTACCTCCCATTTATCTCTCATTCCTCTCCAGCTATGTTGACCTGGATGCTGTTCCTAACATATCATGCAAATTCCTGCCTCTGGTCTTTGCCCCTGTTGTTTCTTTAGCCTAGAATATTCTTCCCACAAATTTTTTTTTTTTTGAGACGGAGTCTACCTCTATCACCCCAGCTACAGTACAATGGCTTGATCTTGGCTCACTGCAACCTCCACTTCCTGGGTTTGAGCAATTCTCCTGCCTCAGCCTCCTGAGTAGCTGGGATTACAGGTGCCCACCACCACGTCCAGCTGATTTTTGTATTTTTAGTAGAGACAGGGTTTCACCATGTTGGTCAGGCTGGTCTTGACTCCTGACTCCCAAAGTGCTGGGATTATAGGTGTGAGCCACTGTGTCCGGCCAAATGTCTCGTATAACTTGCTGCTTCATCCCCCTCAAATCTCTGATCAACTGAAGTTCATCAAAGATATCTTCCTTGACTGCCCTATTTGAAATAGCATTTCCCCCACACCATCACGAGATTCCCTACCTGCCTTTCCCTGTTTTTTTTTTTTTTCCTCCATAGCATCTATAGCACCTGATATAACTTTCTTTTGACTTGTTCAGTTGTTCATTTTCTGTCTTCCTGAAAGTAGAATGTAAGCTCCAGGAAAGCAAAGGCCATTTTTGTCTTTTTGGTTCCCTGCTGAATGTATTCCAGTAACTTCACCAGCACCTAGTACATAGTAAGCACTCTTATGTTGAATAAATGAGGAATCAGGATTCAGGTTCTCACAGAGACATAGTAGGCTGCTTGTCCTTGGATAAGGAACTTAGGTCCTCTGTAATGACAGTCAGAGGAAAACAGATTTAGGGGACTGAATTAGTACACCTGTAATACAAAGTCCTTTTCTGCTGTGATTTTTTTTTTTTTGAGACAGAGTTTCACTCTTGTCGCTCAGGCTAGAGTGCAATGGTGCAATCTCAATTTGCTGCAACCTCCACCTCCTGGGTTCAAGTGATTCTCCTGCCTCGGCCTCCTGAGTAGCTGGGATTACAGGCACCTGCCACCACACCCGGCTAATTTTTGTATTTTTAGTAGAGATGGGGTTTTACCATGTTAGCTAGGCTGGTCTTGAACTCCTCACCTCAGGTGATCCTCCCGCCTCAGCCTCCCAAAGTACTGGGATTACAGGTGTGAGCCACTGTGCCCAGCCTGCTGTGATTTTTAGTTTCAATTTTCTTTTTTTCAATCACCCAGGCTTGAGTGTAGTGGCATGATCTTAGCTCACTACAACCTCCGCCTCCCAGGTTCAAGCGATTCTCCTCTGCCTCAGCCCCCTGACTAGCTGGGACTACACATGTGAGCCACCACACCCAGCTAATTTTTGTATTTTTAGTAGAGATCGGGTTTCAAACATGTTGGCCATGCTGGTCTCAAACTCCTGACCTCAGGTCATCTGCCAGCCTCAGCCTCCCATAGTGCTAGGATTTCAGGCATGAGCCACCACATCCGGCCTTACTTTTCTTTATAGAAATAGGGGTCTTGCTTTGTTGCCTGAACTGGTCTCAAACTCCTGGCCTCAAGCAATCCTCCTGCCTTGGCCTCCTAAAATGTTGAGATGACAGGCTTGAACCACTGAACCCAATTTTTTTGTTATTATGAGATTCTGCTTATATTCTTCACAACATGAAATTTAAATCTTATTAACTTACATGTTATTGCATAACAAATATGTACAATAAAATTTACAAATATTGAGTTTGGCTGGACACAATGTCTCACACCTGTAATCCCAGTGCTTCGGGAGGCAGATCACCTGAGGGTAGGAGTTTGAGGCCAGCCTGGGCAACATATAGTGAAACCCCATCTCTACTAAAAGATACAAAAATTAGCTGAAAGTGGTGGCGCATACCTGTAGCCCCAGCTACTTGGGAAGCTGAGGCAGGAGAATCACTTGAACCTTTGAACCTGGGAGGTAGAGGTTGTAGTGACCCAAGATCATACCACTGTACTCCAGCCTGGGTGACACAGCAAGTCTCCATCTCTCAAATAAATAAATAAGAATAAAAATAAAAATACTGAGTTTAACAAAATTCTCTATACTTAAATTTTTTATTTGAATAAGAAAGGAGTTTGAAATATATGACTTGGGGCTGCATGTAATAGCTCATGCTTGTAATCCCAGCACTTTGGGAGGCTGGAGCGGGTGGATCACTTTTAGGCCAGGAATTCAAGACCACCCTGGCCAACATAGTGAAACTGTCTCTATTAAAAATACAAAAATTAGCCAGGTGTGGTGGCATGTGCCTGTAATCCCAGCAACTCGGGAAGCTGAGGCTGAAGAATTGCTTAAGCCCAGGACGCAGAGGTTGCAGTGAGCTAAGATCATGCCACTGCACTCCAGCCTGGGCAACAGAGAGAGACTCTGTCTCAAAAAAAAGAAAAAAATATATATATGACTTGACCAGGTGTGGTGGCTCCCATCTGTACCTATAATCCTAGCACTTTGGGAGGCCAAGGCAGGTGGATTGCCTGAGCTCAAGAGTTCGAGACAAGCCTGGTTAACATGGCGAAACCCTGTCTCTACTAAAAATACAAAAAATTAGCTGGGCATGGTGGCATGTCCTGGCTACCAGGGAGGCTGAGGCAGGAGAATTGCTTCAACCTGGGAGGCGGAGGTTGCAGTGAGCTGAGATCATGCCACGGCACTCCAGCCTGCACAACAGAGTAAGACTATTATCTAAAAAAAAGAATTCAAACTTTAAAATTCCATTCTTCTTCTCAAAGACTTTATGCTGAGAGGAAAAAAGCCAGACCAAAAAAAATAAAAATAAAAACTGTGATTCAATTTAAATGAAAAGAAGGAATAAGCAAAACTTATTTATAGTGACAGAAAGCAAATTAGTGATTGCTTGGTTTCAGGGGTGAGGGAAACTATGAAAGAGCATGAGGAAATTTCTATAACTTGTCAAAACTCATTTAAGTGTACACCTAAAATAGACAATTTTTTCTTTTTTTTTGAGATGGAGTCTCACTCTGTTGTGCAGGCTGGAGTGCCGTGGCATGATCTCAGCTCACTGCAACCTCCGCCTCCCAGGTTGAAGCAATTCTCCTGCCTCAGCCTCCCAAGTAGCTGGGGCTACAGGTGTGCACCACAATGCCCAGCTAATTTTTATATTTTTAGTAGAGACAGGGTTTCGCCATGTTAACCAGGCTTGTCTCGAACTCCTGATCTCAGGCAATCTGCCCACCTTGGCCTCCCAAAGTGCTAGGATTACAGGTGTGAGCCACCATGCTGGGGCTAAAATAGATACATTTTATTGTACGTAAGTTTATCTTAATAAAGTTGATTTTTAAAAAATTGATTGTGCTTTAAAAAGTTAAAAGAATGAAGACTATCCTAGATAGAAAGTACTTTAAATTTTTTAGAAAAAGCTCTATACATTTAAGAGTGATAGTTAAAAATGTAAATAATTAGCTATATACATAACAAGAGGTCAGAATCATCACAGTGCTTTGGCAGTGGTGGAATATTGAAGGTAGTGGTCACATTCCAAAAGGCTAAAAACTCAAAGTATTCATATAGGGAAAAGGGCAGAATTATCCAAGATGCAGTTTTAAAACTTACCTCAAAGAGCAGAGCCTGGGCTTTGTGTTCTGGCAGTAAACGCAGTCCTGCTGTTGCCTTCAGGACCACTGGGGTCTTTTTCCAGTGACTTCGGGGGATTGAGTCTTTGGCCACCTCTAAGAGCCCTTGAACAGTCTCAGCACCCTTAAAAAAAAGACAACCCATTCATCTGATGAACAGTCAATTTAGTGGCTGGCACTGGTCTATTCTGTCAGCATACTTTGTGGGAGCAAGAGGAGGGAGGTGGCACAGGGCTCCAACCCCTCTATGCTCTGTAGCAGGAGAAACCTAGAGAAGTGGGCCACTTTGAAGAAGGAGAATTGAATCACTTGAGGTCAGGAGTTCGGGATCAGCCTGACCAACATGGCAAAACCCCATTACTACTAAAAAACACAAAAATAAGCTGGGCTTGGTGGCACATGCCTATAGTCCCAGCTACTCGAGAGGCTGAGGCAGCAGCATCATTTGAACCCAGGAGGCAGAGGCTGCAGTGAGCCAAGCTCATGCCTCTGCACTCTAGCCTGCAAAGCAGAGCAAGACTCCATCTCAAAAAAAAAAGAAGAATTCATTTCATTTTGACAATCCTAATTCTTTTTTTTTTTTGAGACACAGTCTTGCTGTTCCCCAGGCTGGAGTGCAGTGGCATGATCTTGGCTAACTGCAACCTCCACCTCCCGGGTTCAAGTGATGCTTGTGCCTCAGCCACCCAAATAGTTGGGATTACAGGCGAGTGCCACCACACCCAGTTAATTTTTTAGTAGAGATGGAGTGTCACCATGTTGGCCAGGCTGGTCTCGAATGCCTGACCTCAAGTGATCCAGCTGCCTCAGCCTCCCAAAGTGCTGGGATTATAGGCATGAGCCACTGTGCCAGGCCAAATTATTCTTTTATATTACGGTCATTTTAGTTGATTATTTCATGTTTCATATAAATCAGCTTTAGGCTGGAGAATTGGGTATAGTGAAGAAAACACAGGCATTAGAGACAGAAGACTTGCATGCTAACCCTGTGGCCTAACTTAGATCACTTGGCCTGGTTGGGACTTGGTTTCCTCAAGTGTGAGATGGGAGATATGCCTCCAACCACCACTAACTATTGTGTGTATGAGGCATAGTGAGTGTAGTTGCCACATAAGGTGTGGCAGTAATGTTGCAACATTTTTTATGCTCTCCTAAAGAACATGTCAGGCTCATTTTTGTATCACCAGCACCTATATATATGGCACACAGTAGATGCTCAATCTGTAATAAATGAAAACCATTATTTTAAATCCACTGTTTCTGAGTCAACTTTTATTCTGATATCTGACTGTTTTTTGATCATTATTGTTAGCAACTACAACACAATCACCTTTTCTAAATGCCAAGTCAGTTTCTGATAATGTAGCTGCTTTCAACAGATCCTAATTTTTCTAGTAGATTTGCTATCCATGTGCTACTGAAGTAAGAAAACACACCCTTTCAGTTCTCCAAATGCAAATTATTTTTAACATCAGGCATTTGAATAATGATTATTCTTGTGACGGTGAACAATACCTTTACATTTGTTCCCCAAGTTTAACATTCTGCCTTATTCTATTTTGTTGGTCTCAGACACACAGAATGTAGTATGTTGTAGGTGCTCAAATGTGAAATATAGTCGCCACAAACTCTATTCATCTTCTACCATCAAAGGTTTTTGTTCTCATGGGTTGTTGCCTAATTTCTCAAGTATAGGCATGGTTCCAACCTGCATCAAGGCACTCTGAAATGAAATTCACTGGTCTCCATCCCTTCAATTGCCGTGTTTATACAACATGCCCTACAGAACTTCATTTCTATCTTCTGCATTTACACGACCAAATGCACATTGATGGCTTCAACTCAAAATTTTAAACAGTGAATACATACGGAGACATTTTTTTTTTTTTTTTTTTAAGATGGAGTCTTGCTCTCTCACCAGGCTAGAGTGCAGTGGCGCAATCTCGGCTC
>NW_016107369.1:5181631-5183576 GCF_001604975.1 Cebus imitator | reverse complement strand
AAGCTAGTGTCATCCTTGCATGACCATACCAATTTTCTAGCCTTCTTCCACCCAGCCCTCAAGAGCCTGGGAAATATAATTAATGTTATCCAGGAGATAAGCTGAGGAGAGAAAGCTGATCTCACATATGACCTCAATCTCATTAGTGAATAACATGAAATATTTAACAGCAGTGCTGTGGTCAAATGATCAAGGCATGGAGAATCTAAACATCAAATCATAAGAAACTCACCTGCTTAGGTTGATCCACAAAAGCGGAAAGTCCTGGCTTCACAGAATCAAAAACTTCCCCTTCTAGAATTGGAAGCTGTCCTATTTTGTCCATGGAACAAAACAGAGAGAGAGCTGGTTACCAAAAGTTAGGCAGCTTCAGATGCTGGGCTCTGTAAGCTTTCCTATGACTTCCCCGCAGTTATCCCAAATGATCCCACTTGTGAGGAATGTCTTGCAGGAGAACTGGAAAGCGGGACTAGAGCAATTTCTGAGGGTCCCGCTACCATTTCTCTGGTGGACATCTAGCTCCTACTCCTTTCCCCAGGCTCCATAAGTAACCTGAGGAAAAAACACTAACAATTCAGAGAAAGTTAATCTTCAGAGTCCCCTAGCCTTTTGTCTAAGGAGGCAGTGAAACTCTCATGTGATCCTTCTCCCAAAACCACTCCCCATATTCTGAATATTATGGATCCCTGGAGTATCCCATGTTTAGAGAGGAGGAAGAACAAATTACAGCTATTTTTTTGAATACATAGGTTTCAGATTACAGGCAGCCCAGATCTCTAATTTCACATTGAATTAAACCATGTGTTCTGGCCAAGCATGCTGTCTCATTCCTATAATCTCAGCACTTTGGGAGGCCAAGGTGGGAGGATCACTTGAGCCCAAGAGTTTGAGACAAGCCTGGGCAGGGCTCTACAAAAAATTTAAAAATTAGCTGGACATGGTGGCACAAGCCTGTAGTCCCACTCGGAGGACTGAGGTGGAAGGGTTGCTTGAGCCCAGGAGATTGAGGTTACAGTGATCTGTCATCATACCACTATATTCCAGACCGGGCAATAAAGCAAGACCTTGACTCAAAAAAATTAAAAAATAAAAATGAAAAAAACAAAACAAAACAAATAAACCATGTGTTCAATTATACTCCAAAGTTCTCTGAAAAAAGACATGCACTATGTATGCAATTCTGTAATTCACAGAAAAAAACCTCTCAGCATATTTGTTTCTGGGAACAGATGCTGAAGTGTGGATTTACAGACTCTGGTAAGGGTCCCAGTTGCACTCACCTGGCATTTTCTGCACAAAGGTATAAACATGAATTCGAGTTCCAGTGCTCCCTGCATCAAACATAATTCCATACAAGGTGCTGGCACTCACATTGATGGGGCACATGGAAGACAGGAAGATACCCTCAAACCAAGTCTGCTGGTCCCTGTGGGAGACAGCGCTGCAAACACAGGATACCACCAGCATAAATAAGACTGTGCCCCAAGAAGTGGCCATTCTCTTCCCAAGATGTGGCTGGGTGGAAGCTTTTGTTGCAGAAGCAATCCTGCTCACACACCTGCAGAGGCTTATAGGACAAAGATACTCAAGTTAGACCAACCAGCTTTTTTAGTTACACCTGTGAGAGAAGAAACATTCCCATGCCCAATTCTTCTCTACTCTAATAACCTGTACAACAAGCTAAACCAGGGTAACGTGGGCTCTTAGCACCTCTCCCAAAGGGTATCTGGTTACAAAAGGAAGTTGGAATTAAAGATAGATTTTCCCATACTTTCCTTTCTAAAAATTAATACAAAATAATTGTACATATTTATGAAATATGGCTGCGCGCAGTGGCTCATGCCTGTAATCCCAGCACTTTGGGAGGCCGAGGTAGATGGATCACTTGAGGCCAGGAGTTCAAGACTACCCTGGCCAACAAGGTGAAACCCTGTCTCTTTAAAAT
>NW_016107369.1:5176286-5177561 GCF_001604975.1 Cebus imitator | reverse complement strand
AAAAAAAAAAAAAAATTAATTGGGTATAGTGCCACACGTCTGTAGCCTCAGCTATTCGGGAGGCTGAGGCAAGAGAATTGCTTGAACCTGGGAGGCAAAGGCTGCAGTGAGTGGAGACTGTCCCACTGTACTCCAGCCTGAACAGTGGAGCAAGACTGTTTCAAAAAAACAAATAAACAAACAATAACAAAAAAATTAAAGTTAATTGCAGCTGGGTGTGGTGGCTCATGCCTATAATCTCAATACTTAAGAGAGGCAGAGGCGGGTGGATCACTTGAGGTCAGGAGTACGAGACCAGCCTGGGTAACATGGCAAAACCCCGTCTCTACTAAAAATACAAAACTTAGCCAGGCATGGTGGTGCAGGCCTGTAATCCCAGCTATTTGGGAGGTTGAGGCATGAGAATCGCTTGAACCTCGGAGGAGGAGGTTGCAGTGAGCCAAGATTGTGCCATTGCACTCCAGCATGAGAGACAGAGTGAGACTCTATCTCAAAATAAACTACACTACATTTGGAAACTTCATCCCACGAAATCACTGACACAGGATAGCTGCCTGGCCAGATTCACATCTTAAATCACTCCCTTTGGCTGATTCTTTTACAGCAAATGAGCTAGACATGCAGATCAAATCAAACTAAGTAATTCAGAATGGAAACAACTCTTCAGATTCTGAGTGTTAACAGCTCCTTGCTTTGTCCAACTCTTGGTCCCTCTTCTCCCTCGGAAAGTGAATTAGAGGCATTCTACGCAGCAGCCTTCCTTCTCCTCTCTGTGACTGCAGTTTCTTCAGAGGTCACCCATATTTTGTATTAATATACCACTGTGGTTTTTGAAGAACCTCTCCCGCTTCTATTTCTATTAAGTAAATATTTTTCTTCCAGAGATTTCAAGAGAGGAAAAAAAGCATCATAGATATCTGTTTTCAAGGAAAAAACAAAAATCTGCAGAGTCATACCAGGTGTTCAGTGTAAAGCCAAACAATAGATTTCAGAGAAAGCAACGGATGAACAAATAGAATGCCCCTTTCTGCTCTCAGTAACTACATTCTAACACCACTTCCAACTGTACTTTTAAGATTATTTTATTTTATTTATTTATTTATTTATTTTTGAGACGGAGTTTCGCTTTTGTTACCCAGGCTGGAGTGCAATGGCGCGATCTCGGCTCACCGCAGCCTCCGCCTCCTGGGTTCAGGCAATTCTCCTGCCTCAGCCTCCTGAGTAGCTGGGACTACAGGCACGCGCCACCATGCCCAGCTAATTTTTTGTAGTTTT
>NW_016107369.1:5164325-5174786 GCF_001604975.1 Cebus imitator | reverse complement strand
TCAGTTCTGCAGTAGCCTTGAAAACAGACAAACTTACCATTACAGTAGCTATGAAAGCTAATGACCTAGGAGTCAGAAGATGAAGCAGATTTAGATCACCCCCCAAAAAGCCCCATTTCTAATTCTTTTTGTTGAGACTCTGGTGCCAGCCAGTGTTTGTCACTATGTCTCCTTCTATGGTCTCGTGTCTCATTATACATGGAGTAAACATGAATCCTCCCCACTCAGCCTTCCCAGAGCATCACACTCTGGTTTCTCTTCTTCCATGTCACTGGAAGCCTGAGACCACAATCCCAGAGGACCTGGGCCCCATTCGTGTGCTCACCTGCTTGTGTCTGCCTGTTCGCAGAGTCCTTGCTTTCGCTGCCGGCTGCCTTTTGCTCTTTGCTCCTGTTTCAGCTCTTCTTAATCAAGCGAGCCTCATGAATCACATTCACCTTTGTGCCAGTTTACAACTAAGTGTGGCATTTTGCTAACTCACTCCCTTCTCTATCCTTCCCTCCTCCCTTACTCACCTTTTCTCTGGGTACAGAGTGGTCCATCTACTTTTATTATAGTTAACTGCCAACTAGTAGGACTATCGCTTATAGGGCGGAAGTTGCTCAGGAACTCATTTCTGTGTTTTTGTTAGCCAAATAGAAAAGTTAATAGCACTTCTCAATACAATACCTTCCATCCCTGACACAGAAGTTAGAAACCTGGTTGGAATATAACTTGGTCTCTTTTTCCTAAAGTCCCAGACTTTAGAAACCTGAGACCTGGGCATTGAACTGTCTAATTAATAAGCACTTACTGAGTATCTATTATATACCAGCCACTTGTGCTAGGTTCTTGACATACAGAGGAATCAGATATAGGCTCAGATGCAGAAGAAATGTCATCTTACTGGAGAAAACATGGCTAGGCATGGTGGCTCATGTCTGTAATCTCAGCACTTTGGGAGGCTGAAGCAGGAGGATCACTTGAGGCTGAGCTTTCAAGACCAGCCTGGGCAACACAGTGAAATCTTTTCTCTACAAAAATTTAAAAAATTAGCCGGGCATGGTGGCATGCCAACTGTAGTCCCAGCTACTCAGAAGGCTGAGGTGGGAGAATTGTTTGAGCGTAGGAGGTCAAGGCTGCATGAACCATAATTGCATTACTACACTGCAGGCTGGATTACAGAGCAAGACCCTGTCTCAAAAACAACGACAACAACAGCAGCAGCAGCAACAAACAACCCAGGCAAGTAAACCTACTGTGGTAAGTTCTCTGACAGAAATGCACACAAAGTGCTCTAGGAGCAGATACAAGGGACAAGAAACTCAGGTTGGAAGGGGAAAGGTAGAGGTGGGAAGGGACTGGGAGGCTTCTTGAGGGATGAGAGGCAGGAATTATCCTGGGAAAATGACACAAGGAGAATTCTGAGAACTTCAAGTATTAAGAGCTTGGAATAGCTGAAATACTTGGAAGCATACCAGAATAAAGAGGGCCAGTGTGAGAAAAGATGGCTCTGGAAGCAGACAATCAGATTTCAAAAGGAGTGGACTTATTTTCCTTTCCCATGGTAACATGTGATTTTTAGTTATGTCTTTCTATTCCCTCCCTAAGCAAACATCATTATTGATTGACTTGGATAAAATGACACAGTATTTCACAACAGTGGAAAATAATGGAATGCGATAGGTGATTAGAAAGGTCCACCAAAAGGTCTAAAAAGAGTGAAATGTAGGCCGGGCACGGTGGCTCACACCTATAATCCCAGCACTTTGGGAGGCCGAGGCAGGTCGATCACGAGGTCAAGAGATCGAGGCCATCCTGGTCAACATGGTGAAACCCCGTCTCTACTAAAAATACAAAAATTAGCTGGGCATGGTGGCGTGCGCCTGTAGTCCCAGCTACTCGGGAGGCTGAGGCAGGAGAATTGCTTGAACCCAGGAGGTGGAGGTTGCGGTGAGCCGAGATCGCGCCATTGCACTCCAGCGTGAGTAACAAGAGCAAAACTCCGCCTCAAAAAAAAAAAAAAAAAAAATGAAATGTAAAAGCTCCCACTGACAATTCGTCTGAGCTCCACAGCTAAGCTAGGCTTAACAAGTTAAAAATTAAACATAAGGCAAGTTTAAAATGTAACTAGAATGAAATTTTTGAACAGTAAGCTGAACTATGGAACCAATATAGTCAAACCACCCAGTGCATAAGTAAGCTGACCCAAGCCAAGCCAAACCAAGGTAGGTCTAACAAACTAAGTTCAGGACAGGCTGCAGCAGAGTGAGCAATGCCTCACTTGAGGATATAACTTAAGACCTACTCCCTACAAAAAAAAAAAAAAAAAAAAAAAAAGACCTACCCCCTCAATACAAAGGGCCACAGCCATGACACACCTTGCTATCTGAAGGATGTCTAAGGTGGGGTGCATGATACCTTTTGTATTCCCAAAGCTAAGTATTAATATTAGGACTGGAACATGCTAGGCACCAGTAATTTAATCCCAAATCGATTTGGTACAATTAGGCTAATGGAATACACAGGCAGAATAGGGCAAGGAGCATCCACTTTCCCAGTGTCCCATCACGGCCTATATCACATGTCCAACTCCCAATTCCCCTCCAAACCAGCACAAGGATAGGGCATGTGAAACCTATTTATTCACATATTAATTCATTCATTTGGCCATTCCAGAAATTAGCAATTGCTTACTGCTGCTTACAAGTACAGCATGCAAAGATAAATCATCTTAGAAACAATTAGAAACTATACTAAGTTGGAAAAAAAAACATACATGCCCATAAATTACTTCCACAAAGTGAAAGTGTGTCAAGCAGCACAGTCAGTATGCTCTGAAATGTCAAAGCTGGGGTCACAGAGAAGGCTCAGTGAAAAAGATGGCAACACAGGAGGGGCCTGAGGAGGGAAATGAACTACAACAGGAAAGGAATGCTTTTCAGGAATAAAACCATGAATCAAGACACAGATGTGGAAAAGGGACCCTGGAAGATAGTGAATGGATCAGTTTGACTACAGTAGGAAATAAAGTTGGAAAGGCAGACTGAGGTCACATAGTAGAGGATACCAAATATTCAGCTAAGGAGTTTGGACTTCACTCTGCAGGTGATAGGAAGCACTGAAGATGCTGAGCAACAGAGTATCCAAATAGGAATCTGGTAATTACATGTAAGGACTGCAGTCAGGAGCCTTGTCAGAACCACTCAACTGCTTATTTCTACAAATGTTTACTGATGCCTACTAAGTGCCAGGTGCCAGAAAATTAAAGGTGAGGAAAACGGACCTTTTTATTTAAGATGCTGAATCTGGCAGAGGTGGCAGACATATATACAATTAACCATAACTTTTTAAACTAAGCATAAAAATGGTAAAGGGGCCAGGTGCAGTAGCTCCTGCCAGTAATCCCAGCACTTTGGGAGGCAGAGGTGCGTGGATCATCTGAAGTTAGAAGTTTGAGACCACACTGGCCAGTGTGATGAAATCCTGTATCTACTAAAAATACAAAAATTAGCCAGGTGTGGTGGTGTGCACCTGTAATCCCAGCTACTCAGGAGACCGAGGCACAAGAATTGCTTTAAACCTGGGAGGCAGAGGTTGCAGTGAGCCGAGATCGTGCCATTGCACTCCAGCCTGGGTGACAGGGTGAGACTATGCCAAAAAAAAAAAAAAAAAAAGGTAGGCCAGGCACAGTGGCTGACACCTATAATCCCAGCACTTTGGGAGGTCAAGGCAGGTAGATCACTTGAGCTTAGGAGTTTGAGACCAGACTAGGTAACATGATGAAACCCCGTTTTCACCAAAAATACAAAAATTAGTCAGGCATGGTGGAATACACCTGTAGTCCCAGCTATTTGGGAGGCTGAGGTGGCAGAATTGCTTGAGTCCCCAGGAAGGCAGAGGTCGCCATGAGCCGAGATTGCACCACTGCACTCCAGCCTGTGGGTGACAGAGTGAACCCCGTCTCAAAAAAATATATATATATGAATATATATATATTATGATTTATGAATATATAATTTATATATGAATATATATTTTATTTATGAATATACATATTCATAAATATATAAAACCAAATATATATGAAATGGCTGGGGGCAGCAGCTCAGGCCTGTAATCCCAGCACTTTGGGAGGCTGAGGTGGGCGGATCATGAGGTCAACAGATCAAGACCATCCTGGCCAACTTGGTGAAACCACCTCTCTACTAAAAATACAAAAATTAGCTGGGCATGGTTGCACACACCTGTAGTCCCAGCTACTCAGGAGGCTGAGGCAAGAGAATCGCTTAAACCCATGAGGCAGAGGTTGCAGTGAGCCGAGATTGCACCACTGCACTCCAGCCTGGCAACAGAGTGAGACTCCATCTCAAAAAAAAAAAAAAAAAAAAAAAAAAAAAAAAAAAAAAAAAAAAAAAAAAAAAAAAAAAAAAAATTAGCCTGGCATGGTAGTGTTCACCTGTAGTCTCAGCTATTTGGAAAGCTAAGGTATGAGGATCATTTGACCCTGGGAAGTGGAGGCTGAGGTGAACTATGATTGCACTGCACCACTGCACTCCAGCCTAGGCGACAGAGTGAGACCCTGTCTCAAACAATAATTAAAAGCCAATGTCCTCAAGAAATTTTTTTATATGAATTTGAGAAACAAAAAGTAGGAGGGTATAGAAGTGGGTTAGCGCTTAATGCAGAGGATAAAGACTGTGGTCAAAGGAACATAATCTGAGATTTAAAAAAAATTGTAACCAATATTTATGGAGATCTTAGCAGATGCAAAGGACAATGTTAAGTACTCCACGTATATTAACTCATTTAATTTCACATTACCACTCTGAGTTAGGTGCCATTATTAAGATTCCCAATTTATAAGAAAACTGAGCTTAGAGAAACTAAGTATCTTAAGGTCTTTTAAGTGAAAAGAGCCAGAAATCAAACCCAGATGGTTTAATTCCAAAGCCACAGTCTTAACTACTAGGCCGCCCAAGAAGGATTATCTAGTGTGGCTCTTGGAAAAGACGGATATAGGAGCGGGAGGAGAGTATAGAGCAGAGAATGATCTGAGATGCGGCTGGAAAGTGAGACTTCCATCAGGATGTGAAAGTCTTACAGTAGTCTGATCTTCCTATATTCAATCAAGAGCTTATTTATTTATGTAGAGACAGACTCTCACTGTTACCCAGGCTTGTCTTGAACTCCAAGCTTTATGCAATCCTCCAGCCTCAGCCTCCTGAGTAGCTGGGATAACAGGGTTGAGCTACTGTGCCCAGCTAATCAAGAGCTTTTGAAGATCTTAGTTTCCTGCTGTTGAATACATTTCCAGAATCCGATCATTTCTGACCACTTTCATTGCTACCACCTTTGCCCAAGCTACTATCACCTTTCATGTGATTTACTAATATTGTCCTAACAGATCTTCCTGTTTTTAACCTTACCCCGCTGAAGTCATTCTCCTGCCTCAGCCTCCTGAGTAGCTGGAGTAACAGGCACCCACCACCATACCCGGGAAATTTTTGTATTTCTAGTAGAGATGGGGTTTTGCCATGTTGGCCAAGCTGGTCTGGAACTCCTGACCTCAGGTGACCCACCTGCCTCAGCCTCCCAAAGTGCTGGGATTACAGGTGTAAGCCACCATCCCTGGCCTATCTCACCATTTCTGTGGTTTGGGAATTTGAGAGTCGTTTAATCGGATAGTTTTGACTTTGAGGCTCTCATGAGATTGTAGTCAAGATGTAGGCTGGGGCTGCAGTCATCTGAAGGCTTGACTAGGCCTGGAAGACCCACCTCCAAGACAGCTCACTCAATGGTTGGCAAGTTGATGTCAGATGTGAGCAGGAAGCCTTGGTAGCTGCCCATGTAGATCCTCCATAGGACTGCTTGCCTTGCATGTCTTTATAACACAGTGGCTGGCTTCCTCCAGAGCATTCAATCCAAGAAGAGCAGGACAGAAGCAGTAATGTCTTTTATGAGTTAGTCTTGGAAGTCATACACTATCATATCCCTATATTCTAATGCTCACACAGACCAGCCCAGACAACATGTACGAGGGGACTACACAAAGGCATGAATCTTAGGAGGTAAGCATCATTGGGGAGCATTTTGGAGGCTGGCTACTGTAAGCTGTAACCGGTATTTGTGTACTGTTTTGTAGGATTTTTTTCCAGTATACCATATATATATTTCTATAAACACATCTTACATACTTATTTTAGAAACTGCATGTTGAGCTCTCTAGATGGGCAGTTAAAGGCAATGGTCAGCTGCCAGAGCTCCTGGCTGTGGGGCCTGAACTAGCAGAGGACCTGGCGAGCGCTGAGTCCGGTCACAGAGAAGATATGCTGGTAAAGACTATGGTTTCCACTCACTCCTTTGTGCCTCCTGGTGTTTACCCACATGTCCTTGCATGATCTGGTGAGCCTCCCCATCTCAGGAAATTGAAGAACAAAGACGGGAGTGATCCAGATGGCCCAGCAGGAGCAGCTCCGGATTGCAGCACCCAGTGAGAGCGTGGAGGGACGTTCACTCAGAGACCCCATCTGAAAGTCGCCAACTACAAAGACCACAGGTAGATAAATCCACAAAGATGGGAAGAAACCAGCACAAAAAGGATAAAAACACCTAAAACCAGAATGCCTCTCCTCCTTCAAGGGATCACAACTCCTCACCAGCAAGGAAACAAGGCTGGATGGAGAATGAGTCTGATGAATTGACAGAAACAGGCTTTAGAAGGTGGGTAATAAGAAACTTCTCTGAGATAAAGAACATGTTCTAATCCAATGCAAAGAAACTAAGATCCTTGAAAATAGGTTTGATGAAATGCTAACAACAATTAACAGCTTAGAGGAAAATACAAATGAATTGATGGAGCTAAAAAACACAACACAAGAACTTCGCAAAACATACACAAGTTTCAATAGCCGAATTGATCAAGCAGAAGAAAGGATATCAGAGGTCAAAGATCAACTCAATGAAATAAAACCAGAAGGCAAGATTAGAGAAAAAAGAGTAAAAAGAAACGAACAAAGTCTCCAAGAAATATAGGATTATGTGAAAAGACCTAATCTATGCTCGATAGGTGTACCTGAATGTGACGGAGAGAATGAATCCAAGCTGGAAAACACTCTTCAGGATATCCAGGAGAACTTCCTCAACCTAGCAAGGCAGGCCAATATTCAAGTACAGGAAATATGGAGAACACCATAAAGATAATTCCTAAAAAAGAGCAACCCCAAGGCACATAATCGTCAGATTCACCAGGGATGAAATGGAGAAAATGCTAAGGGCAGCAAGACACAAAGGTTGGGTTACCCACAAAGTTTGGAAGCCCATCAGACTCACAGCTGATCTCTCAGCAGAAACCCTACATGCCAGAAGAGAGTGGGGACAAATATTCAACATCCTTAAGGAAAAGAACTTTCAACCTAGAATTTCATATCCAGCCAAACTAAGTTTCATAAGCAAAGGAGAAATAAAATCCTTTACGAACAAGCAATTGCTCAGAGATTTCATCACCACCAGGCCTGCTTTACAAGAGCTCCTGAAAGAAGCACTAAACACAGAAAGGCACAAGCAGTACCAGCCACTCCAAAAACATACCAAATGGTAAAGAGCATCGACACAATGAACAAACTGCATCAAATAACAGGCAAAACAACCAGCTAGCATCAAAATGGCAGGATCAAATTAACACATAACAATATTAACCTTCAACGCAAATGGGCTAAATGCCCCAATCAAAAGACACAGAATGGCAAATTGGATAAAAAGTCAAAACCCATCAGTGTGCTGCATCCAGGAAACCCATCTCACATACAAGGATACATATAGGCTCAAAATAAAGGGATGGAGGAGGATTTACCAAGCAAACGGAGAGCAAAAAAAAAGCAGGAGTTGCAATCCTGGTCTCTGATAAAATAGATTTTAAACCAACAAAGATCCAAAGAGACAAAGAAGGGCATTACATAATGGTAAAAGGATCAATGCAACAAGAAGAGCTAACGATCCTAAATATATATGCACCCAATACAGGAGCACCCAGATACAAAAGCAAGTTCTTAATGATTTACAAAGAGACTTAGACTCCCACACAATAATAGTGGGAGACTTTAACACTCCACTGTCAATATTAGATCAACGAGACAGAAAATTTAAAAGGATATCCAGGACTTGAACTCAGACCTGGACCGAGCAAACCTAACAGACATTTACAGAACTCACCACCCAAAATCCACAGAATATACATTTTTCAAAGCACCACATCACGCCTACTATAAAATTGACCACATAATTGGAAGTAAATCACTCCTCAGCAAACGCAAAAGAATAGAAATCATAACAAACAGTCTCTCAGACCACAGTGCAATCAAGTTACAACTCAGAATTTGGAAACTCATAACCACACAGCTTCATGGAAATTGAACAACTGGCTCTTGAATGATGACTGGATAAACAGTGAAATGAAGGCAGATATAAAGATGTTCTTCGAAACGAACGAGAACGAAGACACAACATATTAGAATCTCTGGGACACATTTAAATCAGTGTCTAGAGGAAAATATATAGCAATAAATGCCCACATGAGAAGCAAGGAAAGATCTAAAATCGACACCCTATTGTCAAAATTGAAAGAGCTAGAGGAGCAAGATCAAAAAAACTTAAAAGCCTAGCAGATCAGAGCAGAATTGAAGGAGATAGAGACACAAAAAAACCCTTCAAAAAAAAAAAATCAATAAATTCAGGAGCTGGTTTTTTGAAAAGATCAACAAAATAGACCACTAGCCATATTAAAAAAAGAAAGAGGATCAAATAGATGCAATAAAAAATGATAAAGGAGATATCACCAGAGATTCCACAGAAATACAAACCACCATCAGAGATTACTACAAACAACTCTATGCAGATAAACCAGTAAACCTGGAAGAAATGAATAAATTCCTGCACACTTGCATCCCCCCAAGGCTAAACCAGGAAGAAGTCAAAACCCTGAATAGACCAATAACAAGGGCTGAAGTTGAGGCAGCAATTAATAGCCTACCAACCAAAAAAAGTCCAGGTCCAGATGGGTTCACAGCTGAATTCTAACAGACATACAAAGAGGAGCTGGTACCACTCCTGAAATTATTCCAAACAATCCAAAAAGAGGGAATCCTTCCCTAATCATTTTATGAGACCAACATCATCCTGATACCAAAACCTGGCACAGACTCCACAAGAAAAGAAAACTTCAGGTCAATATCCATGATGAACACAGATGCAAAAATCTTCAATAAAATACTGGCAAACTAATTGCAATAGCACATCAAAAAGCTTATCCATCATGATCAAGTAGGCTTCATCCAGGGGATGCAAGGTTTGTTCAACAAGTCTATAAACGTAATTCACCACATAAACAGAACCAAGACAAAAACCACATGATTATATCAATAGATGCAGAGAAGGCCTTTGACAAAATTCAACAGCCGTTTATGCTAAAAACTCTCAATAAACTAGGTATTGATGAAATGTATCTTAAAATAATAAAAGCTATTTACGACAAACCCACAGCCAATATCATAGTGAATGGGCAAAAACTGGAAGCATTCCCTTTGAAATCTGGCAGTAGACAAGGATGCCCTCTCTCACAACTCCTATTCAATATAGTATTGGAAGTTCTAGCCAGAGCAATAAGGCAAGAAAAAGAAATAAAGAGTATTCAATTAGGAAAGGAGGAAGTCAAATTGTCTATTTGCAGGCGACATGATTGTATATTTAAAGACCCCATCATCTCAGCCCAAAATCTCCTGAAACTGATATGCAACTTCAGCAAAGTCTCAGGATACAAAATCAATGTGCAAAAATCACAAGCATTCCTATACACTAATAACAGACTTAAAGAGAGCCAAATCAAGAATGAACTGCCATTCACAATTGCTACAAAGAGAATGAAATACCTAGGAATACAACTAACAAAGGAGGTAAAGGACCTCTTCAAGGAGAACTACAAACCACTACTCAAGGAAATAAGAGAGGACACAAACAAACGGAGAAACATTCCATGCTCATGGTTAGAAAGAATCAATTTTGTGAAAATGGCCATACTGCCCAAAGGAATTTATAGATTCCATGCTATCCCCATCAAGCTGCCAATGACCTTTTTCACATAACTGGAAAAAACCACCTTAAACTTCATATGGAACCAAAAGAGAGCCCACTTGGCCAAGTCAATTCTAAGCAAGAACAAAGCTGGAGGCATCACACTACCTGACTTCATGCTATACTACAAGGCTACAGTAATCAAAACAGCACAGTACTGGTACCAAAACAGAGATATAGACCAATGGAATAGAACAGAGGCCTGGGAGGCAATGCCACACATTTACAACCATCTGATCTTTGACAAACCTCACTAAACAAGCAATGGGGAAAGGATTCCCTGTTTAATAAATGGTGTTGGGAAAACTGGCCAGCCATGTGCAGGAAGCAGAAACTGGACCCCTTCCTGACACCTTA
>NW_016107369.1:5160833-5162863 GCF_001604975.1 Cebus imitator | reverse complement strand
GCTACTCAGGAGGCTGAGGCAGGAGAATTGCCTGAACCCAGGAGGCGGAGGTTGCGGTGAGCCGAGATCGCGCCATTGCACTCCAGCCTGGGCAACAAGAGCGAAACTCCGTCCCAAAAAAAAAAAAAAGAAAGAAAAAGAAATAGAGGCAGCAATTCACTATGTTGGTCAGATTGCTCTCGAACTCCTGGCCTCAAGCAACCCTCCACCTTGGCCTCTCAACATGCTAGGATTACAGGTGTGAGCCACTACATTGACTGATATTAACTATTAAAAACGAACAACTGGCCAGGCATGGTGGTTCACGGCTATAATCCCAGCACTTTGGGGGCAGCTGGATCACCTGAGGTCAGGAGTTGAAGACCAGTCTGGGCAACATGGGGAAATCCCATCTCTACTAAAATTACAAAAATCAGCTGGGCATGGTTGTGCACGCCTGTAATCCCAGTTACTTGGGAGGTTGAGGCAGGAGAATTGCTTGAAGCCAGGAGTTGGAGGTTGCAGTGAGCCAAGATTGTGACACTGCACTTCAGCCTGTGCGACAGAGTGAGACTCCATCTCAAACAAAAAAAAAAAACCCAAACAAAAAACCAAAACAAACAAAATGAACAATGTTGACTTGCCTTTAAAGTTCTCTGAAAATATACCTCATCAACTGAAGCTTTCCATTTTCTATTACGGTCGTAATATTTTACTTAAGGAAAATAATTAAAGTCAGAAAAACCAGTACTCACACAATGTACTGCTTGTTTCCAGTTACTTATTTATTTACTTTTTGGAGATGGAGTCTTGCTCTGTCACCCAAGCTGGAGTGCAATGGCACCGTCTTGGCTCACTGCAACCTCCACCTCCTGGGTTCAAGCAATTCTCCTGCCTCAGCCTCCTGAGTAGCTGGGATTACAGGTGCGTGCCACTATGCCTGGCTAACTTTTGTACTTTTAGTAGGGACAGGGTTTTACCAGGTTGGTCAGGCTGGTCTCCAACTCCTGACCTCATGATCCACCCACCTCAGTCTCCCAAAGTGCTTAAGATTACAGGTGTGAGCCACCGTGCCTGGGCTGTACTATTTGTTTTTTGTGTGTGTTTTTTTTTTTCCTTTCTTACCATGTCCTTCAGTCAGCTGTACTACTTGTTTCTAAAGGTGGAAACAAGTTTAAATATCTCTTTTTTTTGAGATGGAGTTTCACTCTTGTTGCCCAGGCTGGAGTACAACGGCGCAATCTCAGTTTACCACAACCTCTGCCTCTTGGGTTCAAGTGATTCTCCTGCCTCAGCCTCCCATGTAGATGGGATTACAAGCTTGTAGCACCATGCCCAGCTAATTTTGTATTTTTAGTAGAGACAGGATTTCTCCTCAGGCTGGTCTTGAACTCCCAACCTCATGATCTGCCCACCTCAACCTCCCAAAGTCCTCGGATGGTGTAAGCCACAATGCCCGACCTGAATTTTTTTTTTTTTAACTCAGCTTTTCTTAGATTGTTGTCAAGGACTTATATATAATGAGACCAATGAGCATGGCATCTCCTGGGGGAGAGACTGAACAGAAAGAACTTCCAACAGTATGAGCTGTCACACACTGGTAGGGAGGGAAGGTCCTTGCTCCAAATATGACCATGTTTCCAGAGTAGATTCACAGATCAGAAGGCTAGTCGAATGACATATCCTTTTATTTTTTCTTTTTTCAGACAGCGTCTTGTCGTGCCCAGACTAGTCTTAAATTCCTGAGCTCTAGTGATCCTCCTGCCTCAGCCTTCCAAGTAGCTGGAAATATAGACTCATACCACCATGCCTGGCTGGATATATCCTTTAAGGTCTAACTCTAAAATAAAATACTGTAACTCCCAATAAAGCAATGAGAATTGATGTCAACTGGTAGTTACCAACAAACATATAATTCTTTCCTATAAACAAGTCCCTTTTTTTTTTTTTTTTTTTTGGAGATGGAGTCTCACTCTGTTGCCAGGCTGAATAAAGTACAGTGGTTTGATCTCGGCTCACTGCGACCTCCAACTCCCTGGTTCAAGGGATTC
>NW_016107369.1:5153778-5158903 GCF_001604975.1 Cebus imitator | reverse complement strand
CCCGCCTCGGCCTCCCAAAGTGCTGGGATTACAGGCGTGAGCCACCGCGCCCGGCCCCCAAACAGCGTTTTAAAATGAGCTGGATGTGTGGTAAGAGTGGCTGAGGTTGTAGTTTGAATGAGAAGAAAGTATAGGAGAGGTAAAAGAGCTTAAGAGTATTAGACTACAAGTCAGAAGATGAACCTGGTGATCTGGGTTCCAAAGCCTGAACAGATTAGAAATGAAAATGTAGAAAGAGATAACTGAGTCAAAAATTGGCATATTGACAGCAGTATGTGAGTACTGCTGTTTCCAATGTGAATTATATAATTTCCTACAGGGCAATTATAGTTTTATACATGTACACACACACACACACACAAAATATGTATTTATAGTTCAGGGTCATGATTATGATTATCAGTTATATTTTCCTATAAACCTGAGATGCTTCCAGGGGCTACAGTAGGTCTATAGGACTGTTTGCCCTTCTGTCTCTAAATGGTCCCAGATTTCTATGCTTTTCGAGCTAGTTTCCTCTGACATCGTGCTATTATCGCTGATTGGTGTTGTCATGTGCCCAACTCCTTCAATAAACCACCACTGCCTCCTGATTTTCTTTTTAAATCTGTTGCAGGATGTAAATCAGGAAGCCATAATTATTAGAATTTCATGTCAATGTAAGCAAATGAGGGCCTCTCCAGTAGAATAAGGGTACTGGACTTTGTGACAGCTCTTTCAGTGCCTTACAGACCCTTTTCCATCTACAGTGAGCTCTCAGCTAGGAACAACAAAGCAGAATTTGCAGAAATCTGACCTATGCAAAAGTGAAGTATTATTTACATAGGTTACTTACCAATTTTTTCTTTCCTTCTGAGTTTTCTTCTTTGTTCCTCCAACTATTATATCACTTTTTCAACCTGTATAAGATGGACATGGATAATTACAAGAACAGTTTCTTTTTTTTAAAGAGACGGTATTTCACCATGTTGGCCAGGATGGTCTCAATCTCCTGACTTGTTATCCACCCACCTCGGCCTCCCAAAGTGCTAAGATTACAAGTGTGAGCCACTGCACCTGGCCCAGTTTTCTTTTTTTAATCTGCTGTCAATATGCCTATTTTTGACTCAGTTATCTCTTTCTACATTTTCATTTCTAATCTGTTCAGGCTCTGGAACCCACATCACCAAGCTCATCTCCTGATCTGTAGTCTAATGATCTTCAGCTGTTTTTCCTCTCCTACACTTTCTTCTCAAACTACAACCTCAGCCACTCTTACCACACAGCTTATTAAAAAGTCACCAAAAGCAAGAGAAGCAAGTCATACTCCCTGTAGAAGTTGGTGTATATGTGTGTGTAAAGGTGGAGAAGGCAATGACTAAGGAACTAATTAGTAAGTACACAGACTGGGCACAACAACTCACACCTGTAATCCTAGCACTTTGGGAGATTGGGAGGTCGAGGCAGGCAGCTTGAGCTCAAGAGTTCAAGACCAACCTAGGCAACATGGTGAAACTCCATCTCTACAAAATATACAAAAAATTAGCCAGGTGTGGTGGCATGTGCCTGTAGTCCCAGCTACTTGGGAGGCTGAGGCAGGAGGACTGCTTGAATCTGGGAGGTCAAGGCTGCAGTGAGCCGAGATCAAGCTGCTGCACTCCAGCCTGGTGACAAAGTGAGACCCTATCTCAAAAAAAAAAAAAAAGTACATAAAATCTAGTTTATGCTTTTGTAATTTTTTTTAATTTGCTGTTAAAATGCCAGCCATATGTTTCGCACTATGATCAATGAGTGGCTACTTACATGCATGAGTATGTGGTTAAAAGGTACCAAGAGGTGGGGCTTGGTGGCTCGCACTTACCTCTCAGCACTTTGGGAGGCTGAGGTCAAAGAATTACTTGAAATATTTGAGTTTATATATTATTTTCTATCCCCTCAGGAACAAAAAAGTTAAACTTACCTATGCAACATAAATCTAAAGATTACACAGTCAAGACAGGATTTGAATTATAGACTTGACTCATGCAACCAATATTATAAATTTTAACGATAGGGCCTCCAAAGTAAACTTTTTTTTTTTTTTTTTTTTTTTTTTTGAGATGGAGTCTCGCTCTGTTGCTCAAGTTAGATTGCAATGGCACGATGTGGCTCACAGCAAACTCCACCCCCTGGGTTCAAGTGATTCTCCTGCTTCAGTCTCCGGAGTAGCTGAGATTACAGGTGCTCACCACCATGCCCGGCTAATTTATTTTTAGTAGAGAGGGTATTTCATCATGTTGGCCAGGCTGGTCTCGAACTCCTGACCTCAAGTGATCAACCAGCCTTGGCCTCCCAAAGGGCTGGGATTACAGGCGGGAGCCACCAAGCCCAGCTGGGACTCATTCATCTTTGAAAACTGATTACTTAGCAGAGTACAATCTGGCATATCTGTTTAATGTCAAACAAATTAAATACATACATCTCATCACTCTCCTCAAAATTTTCATTCATGTCCCACTGTCCACAGCAGAAGTTACAAACTCAAATACCCACAGGGACTAGGCAGGAAATGTAAATGAGTAAAGGTGTGTGTAAGATAAAAGGAACTGGTGGGGATTATGGTAAACTGGAGAGCGTATGTCCCATCTAAAGGGGCAGCTTCTTGCTGTTCCCACCAATTGCTACCATAACAGAATGTAGGCCCCATACTGCCAGGTTTTTGATTTTTCAAGGTAAGCTGAAAGCAGATTTCTATGTAAAATCTGCTGATTTTTAAATAACAACCAATTTCACTTAGAATCCCCCAAAAACCCACCATTCAGGCCAAACAAAACACATTCTATGAGCCAAATCCAGCCCTCAAGTCACAAGTTGGTGGCTCTAGTCTACAGGATAAAAGACAAATTCCCTGCCTGACATTCTAAGTTCTTCACAATGAGTTCCCAGCCTACCTTTTAAGAGTTTTTTTGCATACTCATTCCATACAACAATCCTCTGCTCTAGTTTAGGGGTCCTGAAACTTTAGCATGCATCAGAACCACCTGGAGGGTGTGTTAAAACATAGATTGTTGGGCCTCATTGCCAGTATTTCTGATTCAGTAGGTCTGAGGTGGGGCCTGTGAAACTACAGTTCTAATAAGTTACCAGGTGATGCTGATGCTACTAGTGGTCTGTGGACCACACTTTAGGAACCAATGCTCAAGTTAAACTACTCCCTATTTTAAGCATACTCTGAATTGTGCTCACATTGTTCTAACTTCCTAGAGAAATTTCCCTCTCCTTTCAGTCCATCTTCTTCTATAAACTTTCCCTGACTACAACAGTCTTAAATGCCTACAAATTCTATAACACTTAGGGTCTAGGCCATGCTTGGTCAACCCCTAGCCCATGGGCTGCATGCAGCCCAGGACGGCTTTGAATGTAGCCTAACACAAATTTGTAAACTTTCTTAAAACATTATGAAATCTTTTTTGTCATTGTATTTTTTATCTCCTCAGCTATCATTACTGTTAATATATTTTATGTGTGAGCCAAAACAATTCTTCTTCTTCCAGTGTAGCCCAAGGAAGCCAAAAGATTGGATACTCTTGGTCTACGCCATCTGTTCTTTATCAGTCGCTGTTTGGTACTGTTTAGTGTGTGTTTGTGTATGGGTGACTATGAGGCTGTATATTCTCAGAGATCAACATCCAGGTCAGAACTTTATACATCTGACTGTAAACAACTTGAGGGCAAGGGCCTTCTCTTGTTCCTTACTGTTCCCATCAAGTCATCAGACAGGCCGGTATACATTTATACATTTGGTATTTATTGAATGTTTCTTAAATGAATGAACGTTTGACAGATTCATGACATGAAAATGCAGACAAGCGGGCCAAAAGGTGGGTAATTTTTGCTTTTTTTAATAAAGAAAATAGAGATAGGGTCTTGTTATGTTGTTATGTGGTCCAGGCTGGTCTCAAAATCCTGGGTTCAAGCAATCCTCCTGCCTCAGCCTCTCAGTGCTAGGATTACAGGTATGAGTCACTGTGCCCAGCCCAGGTAAGTTTTCTTAGAGAACTTTTAGTCTGTGGCTCTGTTGGGATGGACAACTAATAAAAATGGGATATTTTGCAAATAAAGTACCAATAGTTAATAATTATTTGTAGGCACAGTGGTACATGCCTGTAGTCCCAGCTACTTGGGAAGCTGAGGTAGGAAGAGCTCAGGAGTTTAAGTTCAGCCTGGCAACCTAACAAAACCCCATCTCAAAAACATATGGCCAAGTATGGTGGCTCACAACTATAATCCCAGCACTTTGGGAGGCTGAGGTAGGAAAACCACTTGAGCCTAGGAGCAACATAGTAAGACCCAGTCTTCATACACACACACACACACACACACACACACACACACACACACACACACGCGCGCGCAAAAAAAAAGTTAGGTGGGCATGGTGGCATGAGCCTGTGGTCCTAGTTACTCAGGAGATTGAGGTGGGAGGATTGCCAGAAGGTTGAGGCTGTAGTGAGTCACAATTGCACCACTGCACTCCAGCCTGGGTGACATAGTGAGACCCTGTCGTTCATTCACAAATACATTAAATCAATAAATAATTATCTGCGGAAATAGATCTTATAAGTAAAACAGTGAATTTGTTTTAATTTTTTTTTGAAATTGAGTCTTGCTGTGTCACCTAGGCTGGAGTACAGTGACACGACATTGGCCCACTGCAACCTCTGCCTCCTGGGTTCAAGCGATTCTCCTGCCTCAGCTGCCCGAGTAGCCGGGACAAGAGACAGCTGCCACCACATCCAGCTAATTTTTCTATTTTCAGTAGAGACGGGGTTTCACCATATTGGTCAGGCTAGTCTTGAACTCTTGACCTTGTGATCCACCCACCTCGACCTCCTAAAGCACTAAGATTATACGCATGAGCCACCGCGCCCTGCCTAAATTTCAAAAAATTTATCAGGCCGGGCGCGGTGGCTCAAGCCTGTAATCCCAGCACTTTGGGAGGCCGAGGCGGGTGGATCACCAGGTCAAGAGATCGAGACCATCCTGGCAACATGGTGAAACCCCGTCTCTACTAAAACTACAAAAAATTAGCTGGGCATGGTGGTGCGCGCCTGTAATCCCAGCTACTCAGGAGGCTGAGGCGGGAGAATTGCCTGAACCCAGGAGG
>NW_016107369.1:5147889-5153315 GCF_001604975.1 Cebus imitator | reverse complement strand
AAAAAAAAAAAAAAAAAAAAAGAGAAAGTAACGTGCATGAGAAACACTGATTATTCCCTTCAGATGCAGTTTGGATAATAATGTATTCATTTAGGATTCTAAAGGCTATATAAAACCAAAATCTAAACCTGTTCACTTAGTCTGTTCCACCTATGAAGTAGCACCTATGAAGAGAAACATGGCATCTAAGGTAAACAAGAATAAAGTTACAAGTGAGTTTATAAAGTAAACACTTTTGGAGCTACTTGAAGAAAAAGTAGAAGTACTACTCCCCCCTTTTTTTGAGAAAGAGTCACACTGTTGTTCAGGCTGGGGTGCAGTGACACAATCACGGCTCACTGCAGCTTGACCTCCCTGGGCTCAGGTGATCCTCTAAACTCAGCCTCCTGAGTAGCTGGAACTACAGGTACATGCCATCATGCACGGCTAAGTTTTGTATTTTTTGTAGAGATGGGGTTTTGCCACGTTGTCCAGGCTGGTCTTGAACTTTTGGGCTTAGGCAATCCATTGCCTTGGCCTCCCAAAGTGTTAGGATTACAGATACAAACCACCATGCCCAGCCAGAAGTTCTATCTATTTTGATACATAATAGTTCTAAATTTTATATATGGCTTGTTGAACAAAATGAGTATCACTTGGCAAAAAAAAATGGAGAATCAAATTTAGGAAAAAAAGAAAACCACCATTCAAGAGCATTTGAAATACATTTACAACTTTTAAGCTGGTGGAGATGTTACCTTACATCTGGATACAAGCCCTACCTAACAGCACCATAATGATCTTGTCTGTATGAGGATTCAGCTGAGATACTCCACATTTCTTTGTTGACCAGGAACAAGGAAAACTGGACAGAAAAAGAATTACAAAACCAAATCAACAAAACATGAAGTGGCTTATTCGAAGTTTAAAAGCATTAGTGTTTTAAACAATGAAACAAGGCAAATGTATTTAGTAAAATAATTCCTGAAATTTCATAATAAAGGCACCTACCAGTAATTGTGGAAGGAAATGCTAACAGATGAATTGCTAAATAGCAACTTCCTACCCTACTATCTGTACTATCAGTTGTTGCTCACCAATAGATGACAACATCCAGTTCTTTGGTAGAAAATGAGATTCAGAAGACTGTAGACTAGATCCACCTCTACCAGAGTATGAAATCTTGGCATTTCTCTGAGCCATATTTATGTCACAACAGCTTTATCTACAAAATCAAACTTAGTCATTAAAAAACATGTAATACAATAAAATAAACCAGGCCAGGTTTGGTGGCTCATGCCTATAATCCTGGCACTTTGGGAGGCCAAGGCAGGAGGATCACTTGAGCTCAGGAGTTCCAGACCAGCCTGGGCAACATGGCAAAACCCTGTCTCTACAAAAAATAAAAAAATAGCCAGGCATGGTGGTCCATACCTATAGTCCCAGCTACCCCAGAGGCTGAGGTGGGAGCATCACTTGAGCCTAGGAGGTTGCCGTTGTAGTGAGCCATGATCCTGCCACTGTACTCAGCATGGGCAAGAGTAAGACCCTATCTCAAACCACCAAAACCAAATTGGTTTTTTAACCCCCAAAACCAATACAAGAAACTGCAAAGTACCATAACTAAGGTACTATAAATACGTTAATAATCTTCTTATGGTCAAATTTTTATGTTTATAAATCAATATGTAAATGTTCAAATGAGGAGTCTTGCACCGACTTTCATATGAAAGTTACCGATTTCTAGAATAAATTTCAAATATACAGAATGTGACAGAAGATGCCCTACTATTTTCTGCAGCTTATCAACAGTGTGCTTTTTCAGAACCTTAAACATACAAAATTAATGGTAACATTATAGATTTTGTGACAGAGATGACCCCTTCAACAGTGATTTCATCTATGGACCCATGGCAGTGTGAAAATGTACCAGAAATAGTCAGAAAAAGCCATGATCTGCCAGGTGCAGTGGCTCACCTCTGTAATCACTTTGGGAGGCCGAGGTGGGAAGATCACCTGAGGTCAGAAGTTTGAGACCAGCCTGACCAACACGGAGAAACCCTGTCTCTACTAAAAATACAAAATTAGCTGGGAGTGGTGGTGAATAACTGTAATCCCAGCTATTCGGGAGGCTGAGGCAGTGAGAATCGTTTGAACCCAGGAGGTGGAGGTTGCAGTGAGCTGAGATCATGCCATTGCACTCCAGCCTGAATGACAAGAGTGAAACTTCATCTCAAAAAAAAAAAAAAAAAAGGAAAGAAGAAAAAGCCAGGATCGTGCTGGCAGATGGTGTGTATAAAAAGGTTTACCGCGGGTGATGGGGGGAAGGGTGGGGGGAAGAGTGGGGGAAGGGGAGGGGGGTGGGCCTCAACACTTTGGGAGGCCAGGAGTTTAAGACTAGCCTGGCCAACATGGTGAAACCCCGTCTCTACCAAAAATACAAAAATTAGCCAGGCGTGGTGACACACACACCTGCAGTCCCAACTACTTGGGAGGCTGAGACAGGCGAATCACTTGAATCCAAGACATGGAGGTTGCGCGAGACTGCCCCACTGCACTCCAGCCTGGGCCACAGAAGGAGACTATCTCAACAACAACAACAACAACAAAGTTTACAGGGTTTATCATTACCAAACTGGCATGTTCCCTCTAATCACAGGCCTCAGAGATAGAAACTATGTAAGTTGGAAATAAGGGGAAGGGGTATAGAGATTAAGTCCACCCCAGAGAAATGGAGAGGAAGGATCTACAATGATGTTTAAAATAAACTTTTTAATTTGAAATGGAGTTTAACATAGCAGAGTTTCAACCACAAGTCTCCTAACTATTGGCTTGGCACTTGGAATACGATTATCTTCCTTAGTGACTCACTGCCTCTCATTGAAAAATGAGAATACTTGCGAGTACACTCCTTTTCAGAGGTGTATTCGGGATTTGGGGGAAGCAAGTTGAAGCGCTTTTAACTTTACGTAACTTTCAGGAAAGAAGGCTGTGGGCGGGTGAGGTTTAAGCAAATGGGAATCCCGGGGGGAGGAGGGGTCGTGAGTGGGCAGTGTCGGCCACAGGACCGAGTGGGGCCGAGGACCCTGCTCCTGACCATGGTGGCAGCACTCCCCTCCGCGCCCGGCTCCCTGGCATGCTGCTGCCCTTGGGAGGCTGGCAGCCTCGCCCCCAACCACCGCCCTTGGGAAAGTCCTCAACTGCCTATCAAAAAACGTTTGGCCTGGGACGTCCGCCGGCTGCGCCACCCCTTACAGAATGAGCAAGGGTGAGAAGCCAGGAATAAGATGGAACGCAAAGCAGTCGAGTAGTGCCGGGAGCGGCGGAGGTGGGGCAGGAGCGAGGGCAAAGCAGCCCCAGCCACGCTGGCTACGCGTGCAGGCAAGGGAAACGCTGCAAAACCGCTAGGGGCCGCAGCTCAGACCACCGCGGCGGGACAGGCGGACACGCGAGGATCTAAGCCTCCTGAGGCAAGGACGCCCCGGCCGTGGCAACGCCCGAGACACCCGGGCCGCAAGACGCGGCGCTACCGACCGAGGCTGCCGGCTCCCGCCTCCCGCCCGCCGGGCCGCTGGCCTAGCCTGAGCCCCAGGTAGAGGCTCAGGCGCCTCTGACTGTGGTACACTCACCGCGCGCGCGCGCTGCCCCGGCGCGGCGGCCCGCTGCCCTCGGCGTGACCTCCGCCCCGCCCCCCGCGCGGCGGCGCCTGGGTCACGTCACCGGCGCGTGCGCTCTTCGTGCGCCGTCACCGGCGCGGGCGGGCGATGTTACCCGCTTGGCGTCCCGGTTTCCTTGGAGACAGAGTTGGCCCGGGCGGCCGCAGCCCGGCAACGGCGACAGCAGAGTCCCTGGGGAAGCCAAGATGCCGTCGAAGAGAAAGGACAAAAAGAAAGGCAAGAGCACTGGCAAAGACACGAAGTAAGGAGAAGCCGCCCCAGGGTCCTCTCTCCCTGGGCCTGCCTTGGATTTCCGGTCTGGGGGCTGGCTACCTGGCGCACCCCGCGCCGGCTCACGCCGACCCTCTGTGGCACTCCTGGCTTGTGAGAATTACAGCACCCATGCCCATAGTCTGACAGATCTCTACTATGTGGTTCAGCTGATCTTAAATATCTAGAGGTTGTATAGGTTGTTAAAGTAGTTCCTTGGGCCTTTTCAGAGATCCCCTTTTGGTTTAAAGGGGACAGCTAAAGTATTTTACCAAGTTGAGCAATCGTTGAGGTTTTCCCAAACTGATCAGAGCCACTGAGGTGGGTAATGTTCTAGCACTGTCCAGGCCTGGAGTGGCTGCTAGGTTGCTGCTAGCCCTATTGGGGGACCCAAGTGGTTTCTGGACACATTGGAGTCACATGTGGTGTCCAACAACACCATGTATGGGAACACAAAACACCAAACTTGAGATGTTTTTAAAGTGACTTGAGAGTAATTCATACTCTACCAAGACCAGCTCAGCGTAGAGAAGCCCACCCAGGCGGCGCTGAAGGCATTAACAAGCAGACACCCAGATAGAATAGCAAAGTGCGACCATAGGGGGCCCACAGCCCTCCAAGCTGAGAGCATCATGGGGCTGACAGCATTCCGGGCTGAGGGCCTCGAACAGATTTTGACCCACGTATTTATTCTCTCTGAACAGGTGATTATTAACAAACAGGTGTCCAGTGTTTTCTCATAGAACTAAGATAAACTAGGTAGACAGCTGATGCCTGCTTACCACTGATACTATTAACAAACAGGTGTCCTGTGTTTTCTCATAGAACCAAGATAAACTAGGTAGACAGCTGGTGCCTGCTTACCACTGATACTATTAACAAACAGGTGTCCTGTGTTTTCTCATAGAACCAAGACAAACTAGGTAGACAGCTGGTGCCTGCTTACCACAGATCTCCACTAGGAAGCCACGGGGGCAGGGTCACGTATGCCATGCTAAAAGAATTGTTTTAACTGGTGTATGATATACCTGTACTGTAATTTGCTACTTTAGAATGCCCCAAGTAGTTTTCCACTTGGTGGGGTGGGGGGTGGCAGTTAGGTTTTCCTTGCCACTGTTCTTAGCAAACAATATATTTTATCATACACTCAGCATTTCTCAGCAGTCATACACTAACCATTTCTCAACAATATTCAATACAGAAAGTTTGGGAAACATGGGAAGTACCAAAAGAGAAAACAAAAATCACCTGTAGTCTCATCATTCGAAGATAAACACTACTATATTTTGGGGAATTCTTTTATTTGTTAATAAAATGATAGCCCAGCCGGGCGCGGTGGCTCACGCCTTTAATCCCAGCACTTTGGGAGGCCGAGGCGGGCGGATCAAGAGATCGAGACCATCCTGGCCAATATGATGAAACTCTGTCTCTACTAAAATAGAAAAATTAGCTGGGCGTGGTGGCGCGTGCCTGTAGTCCCAGCTACTCAGGAAGGCTGAGGCAGGAGAATTGCTTGAACCC
>NW_016107369.1:5144199-5147691 GCF_001604975.1 Cebus imitator | reverse complement strand
GCCAATTTTTTGTAGTTTTAGTAGAGACGGGGTTTCACCATGTTGACCAGGATGGTCTCGATCTCTTGACCTCGTGATCCACCCGCCTCGGCCTCCCAAAGTGCTGGGATTACAAGCGTGAGCCACCGCGCCCGGCTTGAGATGAGATTGTTTAACCACGGGACAATCAGGCCAGGGCACTGGCTCACACCTGTAATCCCAGCACATTGAGAGGCAGAGGTGGGCAGTTGCTTGAGCCCAGGAGTTGGAAACCAGCCTAGGCAACATAGCAAGACCCCATCTGTATTAAATAAAATAAATATGGGAGAATCAAAGAAGTAAATGAAAAGATACAAAAGCTGGCCAGGCACAATGGCTCATATCTGTAATCTCAGCACTCTGGGAGGCTGAGGTGGGAGGATCACTTGAGCCCAGGAATTCAAGACCAGCCTGGGCAACATGGCGAAAACCCATTTTGACAAAAAATAAAAAAATTAGCTGGGCATAGTGGCATGAGCCTGTAGTCCCAGCCACTTAGGAGGCTGAGGTGGGAGCATAGCTTGAGCCCAGGAGGCAGAGGTTGTGGGGAGCCGAGATCATGCTACTGCACTCCAGCCTGGTGACAGAGCCAGGTCCTGTCTCAGGAAAAAAAAAAAAAAAGATGAAAGCTTTATGAAATGAGTTTGGCTTATCCTGTCTTTTCCCTTTGTTTTTCCAGTCTTTTTGTGTTTTGCTCCAGGGCTCCCCTCTTTCAGGAAGAGGCACTTACTTAATTCTCTTATGTGAATACAAGTGAATATTTCTTTTTTTTAAATTTGGATGTGTAGCCGGGCGCGGTGGCTCACGCCTGTAATCCCAGCACTTTGGGAGGCCGAGGCGGGTGGATCACGAGGTCAAGAGATCAAGACCGTCCTGGTCAACATGGTGAAACCCCGTCTCTACTTAAAATACAAAAAATTAGCTGGGCATGGTGGTGCGTGCCTGTAATCCCAGCTGCTCAGGAAGCTGAGGCAGGAAAATTGCCTGAACCCAGGAGGCGGAGGTTGCGGTGAGCCGAGATAGCGCCATTGCACTCCAGCCTGGGTAACAAGAGCGAAACTCCGTCTCAAAAAAAAAAAAAAAATTTGGAAGTGTATTTCTTATTAACTCACTCATCCAACAATGTTTGCTCATGTGTGCCAGGCAATGCCAAGCAAAACAAATTTAAGAAAAGAAAACTAATAATAATGGAGTTATATACTGTCTGTATATTAGAGTTGTATAAATAGTCGTTCGTATACTGTCAATGTCCTCTTCCCATGCAGGAAGTTAATGAAAACAGATGAATCTGTGGTGGACAGAGCCAAGGCCAGTGCCTCCCTTTGGGAGGCCAGGTTGGAAGTCACAGAACTCTCTAGGATTGAGTATCGTGATACTTCCCGGATACTGGCAAAAAACAATGAGGACTTAAAGAAACAGCAATGTAAAATGGAGAAAGACACAATGTCTGTATTAAGTTACCTGAAGAAGCAGGATCAGGAGAAAGATAATATGGTAGGTAGGTAGAAAGCCTCCTCAACCTCATTAACTATCTCTGTGGTGATACTGATGTGGTTGTAAATATCAAAGATTTTTAATTCTTTGAAATACTGCCATGTAGTTAAGACATTTCGATTGACCTTAACTCCCTGAAACAAGACACTTTTTCAGAATGGTTTTACTGTTATTTTTTTTCAATCTTTCTTTATTTTCAATCCTTGTTCCATGTTTTCTTGTCTAAAGCAAACAGAAATTGATGATCATAAGGGAACATTATTATCTACTTTATTTTAAGGACAAGAGCATCGTATGTGAGCTATATACTTTTTGTTGCTGATTTTTAGTTTTAAAAATCTGTAAAGCAATTCACTGATAATCCATGATAACATTCTGAACCCAGCAAGTTGAATCTTTTTTTTTTTGGGCAGTTGAATCTTGTGTGTTATTGAACCTTATTAAAGTGTTGAGAGTAAAGCTATCATTTTATATTTGGAAGAAAAAGGGAGGCTGCGTGTGGTGGCTTACACCTGTAGTTCTAGCACTTTGGGAGGCTGAGGTGGGCGGATTGCCTGACTTAGGAGTTCACAATCAGCCTGGACAACACAGTAAAACCCCATCTCTACTAAAATACAAGAAGCTGGCCGGGTGTGGTGGCTCACGCCTGTAATCCTAGCACTTTGGGAAGCCAAGGTGGGTGGATCACCTGAGGTCAGGAGTTCAAGACCAGCCTGGCCATCTTAAATAAATAAATAAATAAATAAAATACAAAAAATTAGCTGGGTGTGGCAGCTTGCGCCTGTAGTTCCAGCTACTCTGGAGGCTGAGGCAGAAGAATTGCTTGAACCCAGGAGGCGGAGGTTACAGTGAGCCAAGATCACATCACTGCTTTCCAGCCTGAACGACAGAGCCAGACTCTCATCTCAAAAAGAAAAGCAAAAGGGAAGGGAACTAACATTTTGGAGCCACTACAGTGTACTATGCTGGGTGCTTTAACCTCTCTTATTTGATTCTTTTACTAACCTACATATTTAATTACTTTAATAACCCCATGTAGCTATAATATTGTTATTCCCATATAACAGATGAAGAAACTGACTCTCAGAACAGGAAACTTGCCCAAAGTCACACTCCTAGTGGGTGTTAAAAGTAGAAATTCAGGCTGGGTATGGCAGCTCATACCTGTAATCCCAACACTTTGGGAGGCTGAGGCTGGAGAATGACTTAGCCCAGTAGTTCAAGACTGTCTCAAAAACAAAACAAACAAAAAAGAATGGCAAAAGCTACAATTGCGTTTGCACCAACCTAATAAATAATGACAGTAATAGATTATAACCTATTGAATGAAATAAAAATCCATGAGTGTATACTACTGATAAATATATACATTAATAAATAGAAAGGAAGTCCTTTTTTTTTTTTTGGAGATGGACTCTTTGCTCTTGTCACCCAGGCTAGAGTGCAGTGGTGCAATCTTGGCTCATTGCAACCTCCCCCAGGTTCAAAGGATTTTCCTGCCTCAGCCTCCTAAGTAGCTGGAACTACAGGTGTGCCACCACCATGCCTGGCTAATTTTTGCATTTTTAGTAGAGATGGGGTTTCGACATGCTGGCCAGGCTGGTCTCGAACTCCTGACCTCAGGTAATCCACCTGTCTCGGCTTCCCAAAGTGCTGGGATTACAGGCGTCTGTGAGCCACTGTGCCCAGCCTTTTTTGCTTTTTTTCAGTAAAATGCCATTTAATAAATTTAATAAATTTCCAAGGAGTGATGGAGTTAGAGAAATCACCATTTGGCATCATAGTAATAACTGAAATGAGTCAAGAATCACCAATAGATGCTAAAACCTATTGGGTGAAAGTTTGATGAGGAGGATAATTGCCTACTCTCAAAAGATCTTCCCATAGCCGGGCGCGGTGGCTCAAGCCTGTAATCCCAGCACTTTGGGAGGCCGAGGCGGGTGGATCACGAGGTCAAGAGATCGAGACCATCCTGGTCAA
>NW_016107369.1:5140518-5142524 GCF_001604975.1 Cebus imitator | reverse complement strand
TATTAAAAATATAAAAAATTAGCTGGGTGTGGTGGCATGTGCCTGTGTAGTCCCAGCTGCTCAGGAGGCTGAGGCAGGGGAATTGCTTGAACTGGGGAGGCAGAGGTTGCAGTGAGCCAAGATTGTGCCACTGCGTTCCAGCCTGGGCGACAGAGCGAGATGCCGCCTCAAAAATAATAAAAAATAAGAATGGCTGCTATCAATAACACAGGAAATAACAAGTATTGGGAAGGATGTGGAGGTATTAGAATGCTTGTGCACTGTTGGTGGGACTGTACACCGTTGTAGTGATTATGGAAAACAGTATGGAAGTTCCTCAAAAAATTAAAAATAGAATTACCAATCTCACTTTTGGATTTATTTAATATATCCAAAACAATTCAAAACAAGATCTTTGTTGTTGAGACAGGGTCTCACTCTGTCACTGCACTCCAGCCTGACCCTGTCACTCTGTCAGGCTGGAGTGCAGTGGCGTGATCTCAGCTCACTGCAACCTTCACCTCCCAGGCTCTAGCTGGGATTATAGGTGCTTGCCACCACACCTGGCTAATGTTTTTATTTCTTAGTAGAGATGGGGTTCTGCCATGTTGCTCAGGCTAGTCTTGAACTCCTGAGCTCAAACAGTCCACCCACCTCGGCCTTCCAAATTGCTGGGATTATAGGCATGAGCCACCATGCCCAGCCCAAAGCACAATCTTGAAGACATATTTGCACATCCACGTTCATTGTAGCACTATTCACAATAGCCAAGCGGTAGAAGCAACCCAAATTATCCATCAATGGGATGAATGAATAAAGAAAAGGTGTATGCATGTGGTGCAATATTATGTAGCCTTAAAGGAAATCCTGTCACATCCTATGACGTGAATGAAGCTCAAGAACATTATGCTTAATGAAATAAGCCAGTCACCAAAGGGCAAATACCGTATGACTCCACTTAAGAAGTATCCAAAGTAGTCAAAGTTACAGAATCGGAAAGTAGAGGATGATTGCCAAGGGCTGGGGAGAGGTAAGGGAAAATTGGAATTTACTGAATATAGTTTCAGTTTTGTTTTGTTTTTTTTGAGATGGAGTCTCACTCTGTGCAGGCCGGAGTGCAGTGGTGCAATCTCAACTCACTGCAACCTCCGCCTCCCGGGTTCAAGCAATTCTCTTTCTTCAGCCTCCTGAGTAGCTGGGACTACAGGTGCCTGCCACCACGCCCAGCTAATTTTTGTTTTTTTAGTAGAGTTGGGGTTTCACCACATTGGTCGGGCTGGTCTTAATCTCTTGACCTCGTGATCCGCCTGCCTCGGCCTCCCAAAGTGCTGGGATTACAGGCGTGAGCCACCTCACCCGGCCATAGTTTCAGTTTTGTAAAATGGAAAGTTCTAGAGCTTTGTTGCACAACAATGTGAATATACTTAATGCTATTGAACTGTATGTTTAAAATGGTTAAGATGGTAAATATAATGTTGCTTTTTTTTTTTTTTTTTTACCATAATTTAAAAAAAAGTTGTCCAGGTAATTCTGATGATAGCCAGGTTTTAGAAACTGGCAATAGCAGGTTGAAGGTATGGGGAATTTCTTATCCCCTCTTCTCTTCCCACCTCACTCATCTTTCCTGCCATATTGGTTTTTGTATTGTGTGAAATTAGTCTACTTAGTAAAGGTAGACATAGAGCAGTTTCTCTACCTTCCTGACCCTGTATTTTGATTTTCAACAGATTGAAAAACTGAAACAGCAATTAAAAGAAACAAAGGAAAAAGCCCAAGAGGAAAAGGAAAAATTGGTGAGTTATCTATGTATACTAATACTCCACTTACTGGGTGGTCAGGTTTCTGGCAAGCTCAAGTATTTAACACCCAATGACAGTGAATGAATAAATTCTCTGGGCAGCCTAATCACCTTAAAGTTTAATTGTATAGAAGTTCAGGCCTGGCGTGGTGGCTCACGCCTGTAATCCCAGCACTTTGGGAGGCCGAGGTGGGTGGATCATGAGGTCAAGAGATCGAGACCATCCTGG
>NW_016107369.1:5138344-5139458 GCF_001604975.1 Cebus imitator | reverse complement strand
AGAGACGGGGTTTCACCATGTTGACCAGGATGGTCTCGATCTCTTGACCTCGTGATCCACCCACCTCGGCCTCCTAAAGTGCTGGGATTACAGGCGTGAGCCATCGTGCCCAGCCCAAAAGTCCTTATTCTTACTGACACCAGTATAATTACCTAGTTGCTTGAACCCCAGTATATCAATGTCAGAATACTAATATTACCACCGAAAATAAATTACTGGAAACAGTTTAGGATTTTGGCGGGCACTTTTCTTCATTAGGATATATACCAATAAGGATCTATGATAAAATTGCAATGTTTAAGAACCATTTGAAAATTTTTTATATGAGGTTATGCCACCAACTCAACAACACATTTTGCTTTCGATTTTTAGAGGTTGCTGTAAATTTTTTTATGTTACTGTATTTACTTAATTTTTTTAGAGATGGGGGTTTTGCTATGTTGCCCAGACTGGTCTTTTTTTTTTTTTTTTTAATAGCAGCTTATTTACTCTAATACAGGCAGGTCTTGAACTCCTGTCCTCAAGCAGTTATTCTTGCCTCAGTCTCCCCACTAGCTAGGACTATAGGCATATATCACCACACCTGACTTAGAGGTAGCTTTTTAAAAAATTAGTTTTGCCTATAAAATTATGTAATAATCATGAAAAATATTTACATGGCTCCAAAGTCTGCAAAGCAAGTTATATGACAAGAAATCCAACTTCTGTCTTCTCCCTCTCCCTATAGATAACCATTTATTTATTTTGTGTGTGTGGTTTTTTCTTTTTTTGAGACAGAGTCTTGCCCTGTTGCCCAGACAGGAGTGCAATGGTATGATCTCGGCTCACTGCAACCTCCACCTCCCAGGTTTAAGCGATTCTCCTGCCTCAGGCTCCCGAGTAGCTGGGATTACAGATACATGCCACCAAGCCCGGCTAATTTTTATATTCTTAGTAGAGATAGGGTTTTACCACGTTGGCCAGGCTGGTCTCGAACTCCTGACCTCAAGTGATCTACCTGCCTTGGCCTCCCAAAGTACTGGGATTACAGGCCTGAGCCACCGCACCCAGCCTTATTTTGTGTTTTATCTTCTCATTAAGAAAAAAGTTGGCCGGGCGCGGTGGCTCACGCCTG
>NW_016107369.1:5132068-5136004 GCF_001604975.1 Cebus imitator | reverse complement strand
TTTTTTTGAGACAGAGTCTCACTCTGTTGCCAGGCTTGGAGTACAGTGGAGTGATCTCGGCTCACTACAGTCTCCACCTCCTGGGTTCAAGCAATTTTCCTGACTCAGCCTCCTGAGTAGCTAGGACTACAGGCTCGCACCACCACATCCGGCTAGTTTTTTGTATTTTATTAGAGATGGGGTTTCACCATGTTGGCCAGGATGGTCTCGATCTCCTGACCTCATGATCCGCCTACCTCGGCCTCCCAAAGTGCTGGGATTATAGGTATGAGCCACCCCACTCAGCCTGTGTTTCTCTTATTAGGAGGTAGGTTGGACATTTTTTCATGTTTGACAGCCATTTGCCTTTCTTTTAATATCTTTTGTTCATTTTTTGTTTTTGAAAAAGGCCTTTCCTTTTTCACCCCTTCCTTTTCTCTGTCATTGTGCTTTCACTTCCCTCTCCTCTTCCTTCTCCTCCTCTTTCTCCTCTTCCTCCCTTCTTTTATGTCTCTTTCCCCTTTTCACCCTCCTCCTTCTTCCTCAACCTTTTTCTTTCTCCTACCTACCTCTTTATTTATTAGGAATGTTTACCACCCTCCCTTTGACTCCTAGCTAATTAATTTTAACTTGGTTTGGGATGTTATTTATATTAGAGATAAAAGGCATGTTTAGTCTTCTCATATCCCTTTTTAATAAACATCTGAATTTTTTTCCTTTCTATGCAATCATCTTATATAGAAACTTTTCCAAAATTTTTTCTTTTGAGATAGAATCTCATTCTGTTGCCCAGGCTGGAGTGCAGTGTCGCAATCTCAGCTCACTTCAATATCCACCTTCCAAGTTCAAGCTATTCTCCTTCCTCAGCCTTCTGAGTAGCTGGGATTACAGGCACGTGCCACTATGCCCAGCTAATTTTTGTATTTTTAGTAGAGGTGGGTTTCACCATGTTGTCCAGGATTGTCTCGATCTCTTCAGCTCATGATCCGCCCACCTCAGCCTCCCAAAGTGCTGGGATTACAGGGGTGAGCCACCATGCCTGGCCAGTAGCAGGTATTTCTTCAAAGAATATATGCAAATGGATTAAGGCTTTAAATGAAACTACTCTGTGGGACTTCTGTTCTTTCTCCTAACTTGTTTACCTCTTTTTTGAATACAGGAACAAAAGTATACCAGGCAAATCAATGAACTAGAGGGACAGTTCCATCAAAAAGCCGAAGAAATCGGCATGATTCACACAGAGCTGAAAACAGTAAGACAATTCCAGAAGAGAAAAATCCAAGTGGAGAGAGAGTTAGATGATGTAAGTTTTATTCCGTTTTAAAAAAAAAAAAAAATGGGCCAGTTGTGGTGGCTCACGCCTGTAATCCAAGCACTTTGGAGGCCACGGCAGACGGATCACCTGAGGTCGGGAGTTCAAGACCAGCCTGACCAACATGGTGAAACCCCGTCTTTATTAAAAAAAAAAAAAAAAAATGAAATTAGAATTAACTACTTAATGCCTACAGAAGCCTTCACAAACATTTATTCCTGTGAGATAGCAAAGAACTTTGACATTTTAGAAATTATTTAAGAGAAAAAGGTGAGACATACCAGGGTAGGACTGGCTGTCAAAGGTCTTGACTTTAGACTTCTCTTTTTCTAATCATTGATTGCTTTGGAAACTCACCAAATCTCAGCCGACGCATCCTCCTGTGTTTATCAACAGGTAACCCTTTGGATTGAATTTAGTAAGAAACAAACTACAAGTTCTTAAAAAATATGAGGGAAAAAGTTGCATACTTCTTTATTTTATTTTATTTTTTGAGATGGAGTCTTGCTTTGTAACCCAGGCTGGAGTACAGTGGCATGATCTTGGCTCACTGCAACCTCTGACTCCGTGGTTCAAGCCATTCTCCTGCCTCAGCCTCCCGAGTAGCTGGGATTACAGGAACGCGTCACCACATCCAGCTAATTTTTTGTATTTTTAGTAGAGACAAGATTTCACCACGTTGGCCAGGGTGGTCTCAGTCTCCTGGCCTCATGATCCACCCGCCTCGGCCTCTCAAAGATGCTGGGATTACAGGTGTGAGCCACCGCACCCAGCCAAAAGTAGCAGATTTCCAAAGAAAAATATTTAGGCTAATGAATGATAGTTTTAGAGAAATTTATTTATTTATTTATTTTTAAAGATGGGGTTTCACCATGTTGGTCAGGCTGGTCTTGAACTCCCGACCTCAGGTGATCTGTCCGCCTTGGCCTCCAAAATGCTTGGATTACAGGCGTGAGCCACCACGCCCGGCCTAGTTTTAGAGAAATTTAGAAGGTTCTATATTAGGGGCCAGGGGATGAGAAACACTAAGTACTCTCAGAAAGTTTCTCTTATTTTCCTTGGCTTAGAATATAGTTTTATTACATTACTGATAACTCCATAAATGGCACAGGTGAGTTCCAGGAACAGATAGCTGAAATCAGCTTTGTGACTATAGGCAAGTTACTTAACTTTTTTATACCTTGGTTTTCTCATCTGTAAAATGGGATAGTAAGAGTTAGTATTTCAGCTAGGCATAGTGGCTCATGCCTGTAATCCCAGCACTTTTGAGGCCAAGGCTGGAGAATCTCTTGAGGCCAGGAGTTCAAGGCCAGCCTAGGTAACATAGTGAGATCCCACCTCTACAACAAAAAAATTTTTTTTGTTTTTTTGAGACCTCCACCTCCCGGGTTCAAGCCGTTCTTCTGCCTCAGCCTACCAAGTATCTGGGATTACAGGCACACGCCACCACGCCCAGCGAATTTTTGTATTTTTAGTAGAGACAGGGTTTCACTGTGTTGGCCAGGCTGGTCTCGAACTCCTGACCTTGTGATCTGCCCGCCTCAGCCCCCCAAAGTGCTGGGATTACAAGTATGAACCACTGCACCTAGCCAAAAAAAAATTTTTTTAAATTAGCTAGGCACGGTGGCTCGTACCTATAGTCCCAGCAACTTGGGAGGCTAAGGTGGGAGGATCACTTGAGCCCAGGAGATTGAGGCTGTAGTGTGCTGTGATTGCACTACTGCACTCCACCCTGGGTGACAGAATGAGACCATGTCTCAAAAATAAAGCAAAACAAAGTAAGAGTTACTATTTCATAGAATTGTTATAGAATTAAATGAGTTAATATATGTAAAGTGCATAAAATAGCATGTCACATAGTAAAAATTATATGAACGGTCATGTGCAGCTCTCTGTAAAAAAAAAAAAAAAGTATGGATTTGTAGCATTTGCTGATTTCTGTGGGGGAGATACTTTAGTATAACATGGGCTACAGTCATTTAAGGCTTCACTGGAGCTTGAGGATCTGCTTCCAAGGAGGCACACTCAAGTGCCTGTGAAGTTGATGCTGGTGATTAGTGGGAGACTGCTCCCTCACATGGGTTTTTTTGTTTTGTTTTGTTTTTTGAGACAGAGTCTTACACTTTTGCCTAGACTGGGGTGCAGTGGCATGATCTCAACTCACTGCAACCTCCACTTCCTGGGTTCAGGTGATTCTTGCTGCCTCAGCCTCCCAAGTAGCTGGGATTACAGATGTGCACCACTATGCCCAGCTAATTTTTTTTTTTTTTTCCAGTAGAGTGAGAGTTTCACCATTTTGGTCAGGCTGGTCTCAAACTCCTGACCTCAAGTGATCTGCCTGCCTCAGCCTCCCAAAGTGCTTGGATTATAGGTGTGAGCCACCATGTTTGACCCATATGGGCTGTTTTATAAGCTGCTTGTGTGTTCTCATGACTTGGTGGATGACTTCACCCAGAGTGAATAATTTAAATGAGATGTAGACAGAAGCTGTCTTTTTCATGACCTAGGCTTTGAAGTCACATAGCATTATTTCCACCATATTTTATTATTAATAGCTAAAAGTGAATCCTTAAGTCTAGTGCACATTCCTAGGTGTGGGGAATTAGTTTCCATCATTTGAAGGGAGGAGTGTCAAAGAACTTGTA
>NW_016107369.1:5127919-5131997 GCF_001604975.1 Cebus imitator | reverse complement strand
CAACCTCCGCCTCCTGGGTCCAGGCAATTCTCCTGCCTCAGCCTCCTGAGTAGCTGGGATTACAGGCATGCGCCACCATGCCCAGCTAATTTTTGTATTTTTAGTAGAGACGGGGTTTCATCATGTTGACCAGGATGGTCTCGATCTCTTGACCTCGTGATCCACCCGCCTCGGCCTCCCACAGTGCTGGGATTACAGGCGTGAGCCACCGCGCCCCGCCCTGTAGACATATTTTAAAACTACCATACCACTATAGTTCAGTGTATATGCAGCTACAGGAATACTTTTTAAAATCACAGGTTTTTTTTTTGTTTTTTGTTTTTTGAGATGGAGTCTTGCACTGTCACCCAGGCTGGAGTGCAATGGTGTGATCTTGGCTCACTGCAACCTCCGCCTCCCAGGTTCAAGAGATTCTCCTGCCTCAGCCTTCTGAGTCACTGGAACTATAGGTGCACGCCACCATGCCTGGCTAATTTTTGTATTTTTAGTAGAAACGGGGTTTCACCATATTGGTCAGGCTGGTCTTGAACTCCTGATCTCATGATCTGCCCGCCTTGCCCTCCCAAGGTGCTGGGATTACAGACATAAGCAACTGTGCCTGGCCCACAGTTTTTGTTTTTGTTTTTGTTTTTGTTTGAGATGGAGTTACTGCTCTCCATCACGCTGGAGTGCAGTGATGTAATCTCAGCTCACTGCTATCTTCACCTCCTGGGTTCAAGCAATCCTGGTGCCTCAGCCTCCCAAGTAGCAGGGACTACAGGCACACGCCACCATGCTAGACTAATTTTTCATGTTTTTAGTAGAGAAGGGGTTTCACCATGTTGACCAGGCTGGTCTCGAACTCCTGGCCTCAGATGATCCACCCACCTTAGCCTCCCAAAGTACTGGGATTACAGGCATGAACCACCATACCCAGCCTAAAATATCACAGTTCTGGTCATGTCCTTCAAGAGTTGTGTTTAGACTGGGCACAGTGGCTCACACCTGTAATCCCAGCATTTTGGAAGGCTGAGGCAGGTGTATCACCTGAAGTCAGGAGTTTGAGACCAGCATGTCCAGCATGGCTAAACCCTGTCTCTATTAAAAAATACAAAAATTAGTCAGGCATGGTGGCATGTGCCTATAGTCCCTGCTATTCCAGAGGCTAAGGCAGGAGAATCGCTTGAACCTGGGAGGTGGAGGTTACAGTGAGCCAAGATCATGCCACTATACGCCAACCCGGGTGACAGAGTGAGACTGTCTCAAAAAAAAGAAAAAAAAGTTGTCTTTAGTGTTTCTCTACTGTAAACAGAATATGGTTGCCACACCTTGGTGTGAAAGTCAAGACCCTGTACTTACCTGGGAACATTTTTATCTCCTTTTACTACATATCCACCTACCTCCACAATTCCTTTAATTCACCCAAATTGGGTATTTATTAATCCCTGAAATCTTGTCTCTTTGTTACATTGTTGACATTATTTCTTTTTTTCCCCCCCCGCCCCCGAGATAGAGTCTCACTCTGTCACCCAGGCTGGAGTGCAATGGCACAATCTCAGCTCACTGCAACCTCCGCCTCCCAGGTTCAAGCTATTCTCTTGCCTCAGCCTCCTGAGTAGCTTGGATTACAGGCGCGTGCCACCGTGCCCATCTAATTTTTGTATTTTTAGTAGAGACGGGATTTCAACATCTTGGCCAGGCTGGTCTCGAACTCCTGACCTTGTGATCCACCACCCTCAGCCTCCCAAAGTGCTGGGATTACAGGTGTGAGCTACCACGCCCGGCCGTGACATTGTTTCTTTTATCCGGAATATAGTCCTGATAGATCTTTGTCCATTAAAATATTATTATTTTTTTTTTGAGACAGAGTCTCGCTGTGTCACTCAGACTGGAGTACAGTGGTGCAGTCATGGCTCACTGCAGCCTCTACTTCCCTGGGCTTAAGTGACTCTCTGATTTCACCCGCCTGAGTAGGTAGGACTACAGGCATGCACACCACACCTGGCTAAGTTTTTTTTTTTTTTTTTTTTTTGAGGTGGGGTTTCGCTGTTGCCAGTCTGCCCGCCTGGGCCTCTCAAAGTGCTAGGCTTACAGGCATGAGCCACCATGCCTAGCCACCTGTCTTTCAAAGGCTCAGCTAAAATTCATGTTCTCCATGAGAACTTCCCCTAGAGTTCCGTTTAAAAGTAATAATTTTCTGTATGTTTCCATAGCATTTTCTATCTCCTTTATACCACTTAGCCCCATTCTTTTTTTTTTTCCTGTCTTTTTATGCGCCTAAAGATATTGTCTTGATATTACATTTATCATTTATCTTATCTCCCTTAATAGATTGCACTCATTTGAGGCATGAACAGAGTTATCCTTTATTCATTGAAAAATAAGATACACGGTAATGTTGAATCAATCTTTGTTAAATGCTGAGCGGATCTTTTTGTTAAAAATATAATTGAAAGAATGTCAACTTTTCTAGAAGGAATACAAGTTGTGTTTTATATGAAAATGCCGCAGATTGAATCAACATAATTAACTTTTCACAAACTCTTAAAATAGCCTATGTATAGATGTACATTCTGAATCAAAATGAATTAAAAACTAGTTGTGCATATTCAAGTAGCCCATGATGTAATTTTTTTAAAGAACAGTGTTGCCACCTAGTGGAGAAATAGATTTCAGACCCTTTTTTTTTTTTTTTTTTTTTTTAGACTTTTCAAAGTGGGCAGTGGAGGAAGACTTAAAATTCAAAAGATACTGGCTTATGGGAAAAAATAAGGTGGTACTGTGGAATCCTAAATGTGACACAATTGTGGCAGGTGTGAGGACCTATGAATTTTAAATTGGGAGGTATACGTTAGGGAAGAAAATTGTACTGTGTTTATAGAATTAATTATACAAATTACAAAGAGAGCTAATTAAATTGAGATTCTCAAAAGGTCTTCAAGTCATACATTTTAAAGAAAAAATTATTTCTGTGGCTGGGTGTGGTGGCTCACGCCTGTAATCCCAGCACTTTGGGAGGCTGAGGTGGGTGGATCACCTGAGGTCAGGAGTTCGAGACCAGCCTGGCCAAGATGGTGAAACCCCATTTCAAAAAAAAAAAAAAAAATTATTTCTGGCTGTGCACAGTGGCTAATACCTGTAATAACAGCACTTCTGAGAGGCAAAGGTGGGTGTTTCACTTGAACCCAGGAGTTCAGACCAGCCTAGGCAACATGGAGTTTCCATCTCTACAAAAAATATAAAAGTTATCTGGGCCTGGTGGTACATGCCTCTAATCCGAGCTCTTCTGGAGGGTGAAATGGCAGGATGGCTTGAGCCTGGGAGGCAGAGGTCACAGTTAGCCAAGATTGTACCACTGCACTCCAGCCTGGGCAACAGAGCTAGATCCTGTGTCTGAAAAAAAGAACAGAAAAAGAAAAAAATGATTTCTATATACCTGATTAACAGAAGCAGCATATATTGTATAGATTGTTAGATTGCAGTTATTATGTTTTAAATAGTTTTAGTCTTCTTTCAACAAAGCGTTAATACTCACTTCAACAAATTTAGCTTGGCTGATAAAATTAGATAATAAAAATACTCCATGGCTTACAATTACACTATGTGACCATTGTACAGTTTCTTTTTTCCTCTACTGTAGAAACATCTAAAAATAGTGATGTTATTTTTACAAAAGTGAAGTCATGATGCAAATTGTTAACCTTATTTTTCACTTTATATCTTGTAACATTTTTCTGCCATATAAATATTTTCTATAACATTTTTTCAGGAAGCCAGACAATGGCTTATGCCTGTAATCCCAGCACTTTGGGAGGCCAAGGCAGGCAGATCACCTGCGGTTGGAGTTTGAGACCAGCCTGACTAACATGGTGAAACCCTGTCTCTACTAAAAATGGAAAAATTGGCTGGCTGTGGTGGATACGCCTGTAGTCCCAGCTACTCAGGAGGCTGAAGCGGAAGAATTGCTTGAACCTAGGAGGCGGAGATTGCAGTGAGCCAAGATTGTGCCACTGCACTCCAGCCTGGAGACAGAGTGAGTCTCTGTCTCCCAGGGAAAAAAAAAAAGATATAGCTATTCAGTGGAATTCCATGCATCTAT
>NW_016107369.1:5123660-5125169 GCF_001604975.1 Cebus imitator | reverse complement strand
ATCTCAGCTCACCGCAACCTCCGCCTCCTGGGTTCAGGCAATTCTCCTGCCTCAGCCTCCCGAGTAGCTGGGATTACAGGCACGCGCCACCATGCCCAGCTGATTTTTTGCATTTTTAGTAGAGACGAGGTTTCACCATGTTAACCAGGATGGTCTCGATCTCTTGACCTCGCGATCCACCCGCCTCGGCCTCCCAAAGTGCTGGGATTACAGGCGTGAGCCACCGCGCCCGGCCCTCATGGTTATTCTTTATTTTAATCTTTAATTTTTTTATTCTTAGGGAAGAATTAAATAGAGTCTTTCAGAAATTGGTAGGAGTGTAGGCACTTGAGGGTGGGGCAAATGAGGTTTTGCTTGTTTGCTTGTTTGTTTATTTGAGACAGAGTCTTGCTCTGTGTCACCCAGGCTGGAGTGCAGTGGCGCAGTCACAGCTCACTGTAGCCTTGACCCCCACCTCCTGGGCTCGAGCAATCCTCCTATCTCAGTCTTCTGAGTAGCTGGGGCTACAGACATGTATCAGCATAACCTGGCTAATTTTTATCTTTTGTAGAAATGGGGTCTCGCTGAGCCAGGCGCGGTGGCTCATGCCTGTAATCCCAGCACTTTGGAAGGCCAAGGTGGGCGGATCACTTGAAGCCAGGAGTTTGAGACCAGCCTGGCCAACACGGCGAAACCGCATCGCTACTAAAAATACAAAAATTAGCTGGGCATGGTGGTGTGCACCTGTAATCCAGCTACTCAGGAGGCTGAGGCAGGAGAATTGCTTGAACTTGGGAGGCAGCAGTTGCAGTGAGCCAAGACTGCTCCACTGCGCTCCATCCTAGGCAACAAAGTGAGACTCGGTCTCAAATAACAACAAAAACAACAACAACAAAGACAAAAACAATCCAAAATGGGATCTCACTATGTTGCTGGTCTGAAACTTCTGGGCTCCAGCAATCCTTCCATCTTGGCCTCCCAAAGTGTTGGGGTTACAGGCATGTACCACCATGTGCTGCTCCTATGAGGTTTAGACAAAAGGAATTGCTATGTAAAGTGACTCTAGGTTTCCAGTTTGTGTATGGAAAAACCTGGAGGAAATGGGGCAAGAGCAGCACTCTGGTGCTTTCCCTCTGAGGCCCTTCCTGGCACTGTCAGGAACGGAAGCCTTCAGGAATAGGCTGTTCTCATGAGCCTCTCCTATTCTGCCCTAATCTTGATCTCTTTTCTACTGGGTGTAGAAAATGAAGATTAGAAACAGTTGGTCAGTTTACAGAATACCCTAACAACAGTGCTTATGTAAATAGGATTTTTATGTATGAGAGTAGGTGGCTGCTGGCCTTTCCCTCATGGTTACAAGATAGTTACTGCAGTTTGGAGTTTTGTGTTAAAAACAAGAAGGGGCCGGGCGCAGTGGCTCACGCCTGTAATCCTAGCACTTTGGGAGGCCGAGGCGGGTGGATCACGAGGTCAAGAGATCGAGACCATCCTGGTCAACATGGTGAAACCCCGTCTCTACTAAAAATTTAA
>NW_016107369.1:5121242-5123540 GCF_001604975.1 Cebus imitator | reverse complement strand
AAAAAAAAAAAAAAAAAAAAACAAAAACAAGAAGGGAAGCTCCAGCTGTGTCTGTCCCTTTTATCTGGAAGCCATAACAACTTTCCCAGAAGCTCTTAGCACATTTCCTCTTACATCTCACTGACCAGAACCATGTTATAAAGAATGCTGGGTGGGGGGGGGCGTGGTGGCACACGCCTGTAATCCCAGCACTTTGGGAGGGTGAGGCAGGTGGATGACAAGGTCAAGAGATCAAGACCATCCTGGCCAACATGGTGAAACCCTGTCTCTACTAAAAATACAAAAATTACCTAGGTGTGGTGGTGCGCACCTGTAGTCCCAGCTACTTGGGAGGCTAAGACAGGAGAAGCACTTGATCCTGGGAGGCAGAGGTTGCAGTGAGCCAAGATTGTGCCACTGCACTCCAGCCTGGTGACAGAGTGAGACTTCGTCTCAGAAAAAAAAAAAGAATGCTGGGTGGCACATGCTGTCATTCCATCTACTCTGGAGACTGAGGCTCAAGGATTGCTTGAGCCCAGGAATTCAGGGCTGCAGTGAGCCATGATTGTGCCACTGTACTGCAGCCTGGGCGACAGAACAAGTCACCCTTTTTCTTTCTCTCTCTCTCTGTCTCTCACACACACTCACTCTCTCTCTCTCTCTCTCTCGGGAAAGTGAGTGTTTTGTTTTCCCAGCCACTAATAGAAGCTGGGAAGGAAAACGAAGGATGGGAATGAATGTTGGTTTGGACATCCACAGCAGGGTCTGCCTCCCCATGTTAGGTATATACTTCATGGATATTTCTCCTATGCTGGTTTGAGCCCCAGTGCTGCTGTTTCATGGCACTGGGCTTTCCAGTAGGCCTGTTTATTTACTTCTTACCTCGGCATGCCCCACACAGCCATATAAAGGATTTTCCAGGTCATTGGTGTTTGGTTTAATTTTCCAATTTGTTTCTTTCTCTACTTTGAATCACAAAGCCCTGTCCTCCTACATCCGTCCTACATACACACACACACACACACACACACACACACACACACTACTTTGAATCACAAAGCCCTGTCCTCCTACATCCGTCCTACATACACACACACACACACACGTTTATATATATATAAAACATATATATAATATATATATGTTATACATATATACATATATATGTTGTATACATTTATATATATATTAAAAAACATATGTATATATGTTTTTTGTTTTTGTTTTTAAAGACAAAGTCTCACTCTGTCACCCAGGCTGGAAGGCAATGGCATGATCTTGGCTCACTGCAACCTCTACCTCCTGGGTTCAAGCAGTTCTCCTGTTTCACCCTCCCAAGTAGCTGGGATTACAGGTGCACGCCACTATGCCTGGCTAATTTTACATTTTTTAGTAGAGATGGTTTGACCATGTTGGCCAGGCTGGTCTCGAACTCCTGACCTCAGGTGATCCACCTGCCTTGGCCTCCCAAAGTACTGAGATTACAGACGTGAGCCACCATGCCCAGCCTCTACATCCATATTTTTATATTGCTGTTTCCTCTTTCTGGAATGCCATTCTTCCAGCTCTGGATCATTCTTATTTAGAGCGCAAATACCATTTCTTTAGAGAGAGATTTCCTAAACTCTAATCTAAAATGAGGCTGGGTGCAGTAGCTTATGCCTGTAATCCTAGCACTGTGGGAGGCCGAGGCCAGTGGATCACTTGAGGACAGGAGTTCGAGACAAGCCTGGCCAACATAGTGAAGCCCCATCTCTACTAAAAATACAAAAGTTAGCTGGTCATGGTGGTGCACACCTGTAGTCCCAGCTACTTGGGAGGCTGAGACATGAGAATTGCCTGAACTCGGGAGGCAGAGGTTGCAGGGAGCAGAGATAGTACCACTGCACTCCAGCCTGGGTGATAGAGTGAGACTCTGTCTCAATAAATAAATAAATAAATAAATAACAAAATGACCTCCTCCAGTTATTGTCTATCTTATTGCCCCATTTATTTAATTGATAGCATTTATCACAGTCTATTAATTCTTTCAATTTAAAAAAATTTTTTTAGAGACAGGTTTTACCATGTTGGCCAGGCTGGTCTCGAACTCCTGACCTCGGGTGATCCACCCACCTCGGCCTCCCAGAGTGCTGGGATTACAGGCGTGAGCCACTGTGCCTGGCCTTATTAATTCTTTTTGTTTGTTTACTTGTTAGGGCACTGTATAGCCTCAGATGGCCTGTGTGTAAATCCCTGCTCTGCCACTCTGCCATTTACTAGCTTTGTGACTTTGGGCAAGTCAATAACCTCTTCTCTCCCTTTTTTTTTTTTTTTTTT
>NW_016107369.1:5111484-5119702 GCF_001604975.1 Cebus imitator | reverse complement strand
CTCTTGTTGCCCAAGCTGGAGTGCAGTGGCATGATCTTGGCTCACTGCAACCTCTGCCTCCTGGGTTCAAGCAATTCTCTTGCCTCAGCCTCCCAAGTAGCTGGGATTACAGGCCAATATTAGTCACCACTATGCCCAACTAATTTTGTATTTTTAGTAGAGACAGGGTTTTTCCATGTTGGTCAGGCTGGTCTTGAACTCCTGACCTCAGGTGATCCACCCGCCTTGGCCTCCTGAAGTGCTGGGATTACAGGCATGAGCCACTGTGCTTGGCTAGTGCTTATAGTATTTTTTAAACTGACCAAGCACTTCTAATTTTTATTTTCTATACCAAGTGAGAAAGAGATTAAGATTAGGGTTGAGTAGAGGGAGAAGCTACTGTGAACAGCCTAGTCCTGAGGGCTTTCATTCCTGAATGAATAAACGAATGACTCATTTCAATACCTTCAGCAGAAATTCCTCCCAGCTCTGCTTTCCAATAGTGAATTTTCTCCCCTATTTATATGTCATATTGCTTCCTTAAATGGGGAAGTTGAGGGATACCCTAAGGTTCCTGTGTTGGCTCCTCCAACAGTGCTTGGAGTTCTTCTTTCAGGTCATGAGGACAGGAGTTTTTTATTTGACATTCTAAAATAAATACTTTTTGATGAGTAAAATTTGCTGTTAGAGGCATAACTTTTAAGCAGCCCATTTTCTTTTTTAGCACCGACTAGAACAAGAGGCTGAAAAGAAGATAGTAATGCTGGCAGAGAGAGCCCACCATGAGGCTATTGTGTAAGAGAATGCTGCCTCCTTTCTCACTCTGATAGCTGTCTTACCTCTTTGCTGGTCTGTTTTCTTCTTACCTTCTTATCTTCCCCTTGATGTCCTGGCTTGCTTTCTTCAAATTTTCTGGTCTACTCTCCCTCACTGTTCCTTTCTTTTCGTGTACTCCCACCCCTTTTTCCTCCACTCTTTCTGTGGCAGGATGGTGCAGTGGAAAGAACCTGGGCTTTGAACTTGCTTGCTTATTTATTTATTTATTGACATGGAGTCTCGCCCTGTCACCCAGCCTGGAGTGCAGTAGCATGATCTCCGCTCACTGCAACCTCCACCTCCTGAGTTCAGGCGATTCTCATGTCTCAGCCTCCTGACTGGCTGGGATTACAGACACCCACCACCGTGCCTGGCTAATTTTTGTATTTTTAGTATATATGGGGTTTCACCATGTTGGCCAGGCTTGTCTTGAATTTCTGACCTCAAGTCATTCACCCACCTCAGCCTCCCAAAATGCTAGGATTACAGGCATGATCCAGTGTGCCAAGCCTGAACTTGACTTTGGTTCTGAACATGTATACTAACTAATAATAGGAAGATTTCTTACCCTTTTTCTATTTTTATTTTTTTTGAGATGGAGTCTCATTCTGTTGCCAGGCTGGAGTGCAGTGGCACGATCTTAGGTCACCGCAACCTCTAGCTCCCTGGTTCAAGTGATCTTCCTGCCTCAGCCTCCCAAGTAGCTGGGACTATAGGTGTGTACCACCACACCCAGCTAATTTTTGTATTTTTAAAATAGAGATGGGTTTCACCATATTGGCCAGGATGGTCTCCATCTCTTGACCCTGTGATTCACCGGCCTCGGCCTCCCAAAGTGCTGGAATTACAGGCGTGAGCCACCGTGCCCGGCCTTTTTTGTTAGTTTGTTTTTGAGACAAGGTCTGGCTCTGTCACCCAGGCTAGAGTACATTGGTACAATCATGGTTCACTGCATTCTCCGCCTCCTGGGCTTAAGTGTTTCTTCCACCTCAGCCTCCAGAGTAGCTGGGACTACAGGTATATGCCACCATACCCAGCTAATTTTTGTATTCTTTTTAGAGACAGAGTTTTGCCATGTTGCCCAGGCTGGTCTCGAACTCCTGGGCTCAAGCAATCCACCCGCCTTGGCCTGTCCAAATGTTGGGATTACAGGTGGGAGCCACTGTGCCAAGCCAGATTTCTTAACTTTCTTGAAGTTAAATTTCTTCATCGAAAAGCAGGGCTAATTTACTTCTCCCAGTAATCTGAGTTTATAAAAGTAAATAAATAATAAAACCAGGGCTAATAATAGCAATCTTGCAGGGTTGTCATGAGGTATGTTAGTGGAAGTACCTCTAACTCTCAGGACTTAATGGTTTATTTCTTGCTTATGAAACAATCAATCCAATATGGGTCTGGCAGCTCTCTTCCAGGGTTGATTCAGGAACCTGACTACTTCCTTCGTTCACCTCTGCCATGTTGGAGTTTTTCATGTCCAGCCATGTGCACAGGAAAGAGCATGGGAGACTCATACCTGCTGTTAACTGCCTTGGATTAGAAGTAACATCTTTTTTTCACTTTATTTATTTCGTTTTAAGACAGGGTCTCACTCTGTCACTCATGCTGGAGTGCAGTGGTGCATTCACGGCTCACTGCTATAGCCTTGACTTCTTGGGCTCAAGTGGTCCTCCTTCCTCAGCTTCCTGAGTAGCTGGGACAGATTACAGGTGCAAACCACAATACCCGGCTAATTTTTTAGATTTTCTGTAGAGATAGGGCCTCACTGTGTTGCCTAGGCTGGTCTTAAATTCCTATGCTCCAGTAATCCCCCTGTCTCAGCCTCTCAAAGTGCTGCGATTATAGATCTGAGCCACCGCTTTCGGCCCTTTTCACTTTTTTATTGGGTGAGAACTTAATTACAAGATTTCCTTAGGGGTAGATAAGTCTCAAAAAAAAAAAAAAAAAAAAAAGATCTCCACCTATTTTGAGTACCTACCATAAGCTAAATAAGTATAAGTGGTGGTCACTACTGCTAATATTGGGGGGTGCAGATGGTAAAGCAATTATTTTTCTATTTCGGTGATATCTAAAAGTTAGGCCTGTGTTTTGAGATCTTATATCTATTTCAGGCAATTGAACGATGCTGGAAGAAATGTTTTTAAAGAGAATGTTTATCTCCAGAAAGCTCTGGCATATCACCTGAAGGAAGCTGACACTCTACAAAAAAACTCCCAGAAGCTGCAAGAGAGTCATACTTTACTTTTACATCAAAAGGTTCCCTCTCATTCAGACTTTGTTTCCTTTTTTTTTTTCAAGGATTGAGTTGGTAAATACCAAAAATTGAGTATGATAATGACATATAACGACAAAGAGACCATTTTTCTTCTGTCTGGATGGTGCACTTTTTTTTTTAAATCTGAAAAGGGTAATCTTATAATGCTTATAAGAAGCATTAGACTCAACTTTATAAAGAATATATCAGAAACATAAATATGACCCTTATCCTCCTTAGAATATTTATTTTTCTTTGCTTAGAGTTGGTCTCTGAGTCACTTAGGAATACATTTAGCTGTGAGTAACAGTCCTAAACATCAGTGGCATCACCACACAAGGGTTTATTCTTTCACCTAAAGGAGGCCTGGAGGTAAGCAATCCACAGCAGAAATGGTAGTACCACATAGTGAATAGACACCCAGCTTCCTTAACTCTAATCTGCATCACATGGCTTACATCCTCAAACTCACCTCACAACCCAAGGGGGCTGCTGGAGCTCTAACCATTCCTTTAAATAGCAGGAAGGAAGAAAAGAAGAAAAAAGTGTGCCTCTTTAAGAGGTCTTCCTGGAAGTCCTACACATATTTCCACTTAGATCTTATTGACTAGGCCGGGCGCGGTGGCTCAAGCCTGTAATCCCAGCACTTTGGGAGGCCGAGGCGGGTGGATCACGAGGTCAAGAGATCGAGACCATCCTGGTCAACATGGTGAAACCCCGTCTCTACTAAAAATACAAAAAATTAGCTGGGCATGGTGGCACGTGCCTGTAGTCCCAGCTACTCAGGAGGCTGAGGCAGGAGAATTGCCTGAACCCGGGAGGCGGAGGTTGCGGTGAGCCGAGATCGCGCCATTGCACTCCAGCCTGGGTAACAAGGGTGAAACTCTGTCTCAAAAAAAAAAAAAAGATCTTATTGACTAGAAAATGGCTATGCTGAACCTGAAGAGAGACTGGGAATTTTCAGCTGGACTTACTGCCTTTCTGAATGAAGTTGGGGTTTTATTACTAAGGAGGAAAGGGAAAATAGATATTGGGATAGGCAAGAAGGAGATGCCACAGTTTCCAATATAGTTATTAATGTTTTACTGTATAGTTATATATATATATATATAGATAGATAGATAGATAGATAGTTGTTTTGTTGTTGTTGTTATTGGTTTGTTTGTTTGAGATGGAGTCTCACTTTGTCACCCAGGCTGGAATGCAATGTCATGATCTCAGCTCACTGCAACCTCCACCTCCTGGGTTTAAGTGATTCTCCTGACTCAGCCTCCCGAGTAGCCGGGAGTACAGGTGTGGTGGCACATGCCTGTAGTCCCAGCTACTTGGGAAGCTGAAGTAGGAGAATTGGTTGAACCCAGGAGATGGAGGTTGCAGTGTGCTGAGATCATGCTGCTGCACTCCAGCCTGAATGACAGAGGAGACTCCATCTCAAAAAAAATCACCTCTCATTCTGTTTTTAGGAGATCAATGATCTGTTGGTTAAGGAAAAGATTATGCAACTTATCCAGCAGAGATCACAAATCCAAACCCTTCAGAAGAAGGTACTAAGCTTGGAGACTGCTCTGAGTCACATGACCAAAGAGTTTGAGAGCGAAGTTTTAAAACTGCAGCAACAAACAATGATAGAGAACCGAGCAAGTCAGGTAGAAATTGATAAGCTGCAGCACCTTCTTCAGATGAAGGACAGGGAAATGAATCATGTGAAGAAGCTGGCCAAGAACATACTGGATGAGAGAACAGAAGTGGAAAGATTCTTTTTAGATGCTCTACACCAAGTGAAGCAACAGATCCTAGTTAGCAGGAAGCATTATAAGCAGATAGCACAAGCTGCTTTCAATTTAAAAATGAGAGCAGCATGTGCAGGAAGAACAGAATATCCCAAAATCAGAACATTTGATGGCAGAGAACACAGCACCAATAGTGTGAATCAGGATCTTCTGGGGGCTGAAAAATGGTACTGGTAATACTTTATTATCTTTTTTTGCTGCTATTTTCATGTCCTTCACAGAAATAAGTGAAAAGTTTATAATATTCAATTATTGAATAGATTGATCAGTAGGTTACTTGAGGACAGGAACTGACTTACTCATCTTTGTAATCTCTATGCTTAGCATAGCATGTGGGACTTTGGATGTATTCTTAGTACATTCCCCTCTGCCTCATGATAGAAGTCTTGTTACAGAGACTACTAGTCTCATAGGTTGTTTTATATATAAGATATATAAGACCATTATATATCTTTTCACTTGTTCCTTTGCTTCCTGTAAATAGGAAATGTGTTATAAAAGCCTGATTAGATTCAGGTTAAACTTTTTTTATTTTTAAGAGACAGGGTCTCACTATGTTGCCCAGGCTGGTCTTGAACTCCTGGCGTCAAGTGATCCTCCTGCCTCGGTCTCTCAAAGTGATAGAATTACAGGCGTGAGTCACTGCACCCAGCCACATTAAACATTTTTGATGAGCATACTTTCAGAAATATTTTTGTACTGTTTTCTTTACTGTCCTGAGATGACATTCATAGGTAATAATATCTATCCATATAATTTTAAAAAATCAATACAACAAATTATTTGTAGGCCAGGCACAGTGGCTCACGTCTGTAATCCCAGCACTGTGGGAGGCTGAGTTGGATGGATCACTTGAGGCCAGGAGTTGAAGACCAGCCTGGCCAACATGGTGAAACCCTGTCCCACTAAAAATATAAAAATTAGGCTGGGCCTGGTGGCTCATGCCTGTAATCCCAGCACTTTGGGAGGCCAAGACAGGTGGATCACCTGAGGTCAGGAGTTCGGGACCATCCAGGTCAACATGGTGAAACCTTGTCTTTACTAAAAATACAAAATTAGTGGGGTGTGGTGGCGCATGCCTGTAATCCCAGCTACTCAGGAAGCTGAGGCAGGAGAATTGCTTGAACCCGGGAGGTGGAGGTTGTGGTGAGCTGAGATCAGGCCATTGGACTCCAGCCTGGGCAACAAGTACAAAACTTTGTCTCAGAAAAATGCCCAAACTAGAATTTGCTTCATGTCATATTCAGAAATCTATAATACTACTGTTACCAAGTGATTTGCTGTCATTTCTCTTTTTAATTTAATACATCAAGTAAGTTGAGTCCCTACCATATATAAGGCAGTTTTCTTTAAATCCTTTTGTTCACAGAATATTAAGTGTTATAAATTTTCAGAGGAAGGAATGATTCTCTACATTGTTACTGCAGTAACTGGACTCTTCCTACTCTCGTGTTCTATGTGACATTTTTGCTACTGACTGCCTTAACGCTTTAGCCTTAGGGTCCTATTGTCTCTATCCGCAGGGCAGAAATGGTGGTTAAAATATTACATAATCTATTTAAATGATAGATTGGAAAAGGACAGTGGAAGTATATGGTAATTGGCTGGGTGTGGTGGCTCATGCCTGTAATCCTAGCACTTTGGGAGGCTGAGGCAAGAGGATCATTTGAGTCCAATAATTAAAGACCAAACTGGGCAACACAGACCCCACCTCTACAAAAAACAAAACAAAAAGTAGCCTGGCATGATGATGTGCTTCTGTGGTCCTATCTACTCAGGAGGCTGAGACGGGAGGATCACTTGAGCCCAGGATTTCGAGGGTGCTGTGAAGCATGATGGCGCCACTGTACTCCAGGCTGGCAACAGAGTGAGACCTTGTCTCAAAAAATAATAATAATAAATAATTTTTTTAAATGAAGTACATGGTAATCATAAGATGAAATCTAGACTTTTTTATTTTTTTGAGACAGGGTCTTTGTTGCCCAGGCTGGAGTGTGTCATCTTGGCTCACTGTAGCCTCCAACTCCTGGGCTCAAGCCATCCTCCCATCTTAGCGCCCCAAGTAGCTAGGACTATAGTCATATGCCACCATATCAGGCTAATTTTTAAATTATTTTTATAGAGAAAAGGGTTTCACTATGTTGCCCAGGCTGGTCTTGAACTCCTTGCCTCAAGCTAGTCTCCCACCTTGGCCTCCCAAAGCTCCAGGATTACATAGGTGTGGACCACTGAACCTGGCCAAAACCTAAACTTTTTTTTTTTTTTTTTCAGTTTTTTTTTTTTTTTTTTTTTTAATGGAGTCTTGCTCTGTCGCCTAGGCTGGAGTGCAGTGGTGCATGCAGTCTTGGCTTACTGCAGCCCAAAACCTAAACTTGTATTTTTTATTTTTAAAAATTTTAAATATTTTTTTCTCTCTCTCATTTTTTAATGGCGATGAGGTCTTGCTGTGTTGCCTGTGTTGCCCAGGCTGGTCTTGAAATCCTAGCCTCAAGCGATCCTCTCATTTCAGCCTCCTGAAGTGCTGGGATTACAGGCATGAGCCACCACACCTGGCGCCAAAACCTAAACTTAAAACAAAAACAGTTGTGTTTAAAGAAAAAAAGAAAAGAAAAAAAACTAGCCCACTTGACCTATATGCAAAAAATATTTTTTACAGTATCAGAACTCTACATGTTAGCTTTTATAAACAGAAAGTTAGACTATGAATCCTCTGGGAAAGTTATAGTGTAGACAGAACCCTGTCTGGAAAGTTTACTTGTACTTTTGTTTGAAGGTAAGTAAATAGACTACATAAGTTATATGTTATTTTAAAAATTTGGTTACTCTGTTTTCACAGTAAACTATTTAATACAAAAAGAAATGTTAATGGAAAAACACATCAGTAATTTCATCAAACAACTTTTTTTTTCCTTGTTCCCTTTGTCCGTGTGTCTCTCTAGATACATAATGTTACATTACAGTTTTCTTTTTTTTGAGACAGAATCTCACTTTGTCTCCCAGGCTGGAGTGCAGTGACGCAATCTCGGCTTACTGCAACCTCCGCCTCCCGGGTTCAAGCGATTCTCCTGCCTCAGCCTCCTGAGTAGTTGGGACTACAGGCACGTACCACCATGCCCAGCTAATTTTTTGTATTGTTAGTAGAGACAGGGTTTCACCATGTTGGTCATGATGGTCTGTCTCCATCTCTTGACCTCATGAGCCACCCACCTCAGCCTCCCAAAGTGCTGGGATTATAGGCATGAGCCATCGCTCCCTGCTTCTTCTTCTTTTTTTTAAATTGAGATAGAGCCTCGCTCTGTCACCCAGTTTGGAAAGCAGTGTAGCAGTCTTGGCTCACTGCAGCCTCCATCTCCCAGTTCAAGCGATTCACCTGCGTCAGCCT
>NW_016107369.1:5107224-5111419 GCF_001604975.1 Cebus imitator | reverse complement strand
GAGATTTTGTGTCACTCTGTCACCCAAGCTGGAGTGCAGTGGTGCCATCTCAGCTCACTGCAACCTCAGCCTCCCGATTCTCCTGCCTCAGCCTCCCGAGTAGCTGGGACTGCAGGGGCACACCACAACCCAGCTAATTTTTGTGTTTTTGTAGAGACAGGGTTTCACCATGTTGACCAGGATAGTCTTGATCGCTTGACCTTATGATCCTCCTGCCTTGGCCTCCGAAAGTGCTAGGATTACAGGCGTGAGCCACCGCACCTGGCCTAATTTTTGTATTTTTAGTAGAGATGGAGTTTCACTGTGTTTGGCAGGCTAGTCTCAAACTCCTGACTTCAAGTGGTCTACCCGCATTGGCTTCCCAAAATGCTGGGATTACAGGTGTAAACCACCGTGCCCAGCCTCCTTAGAGTTTCCTATTTTGCTTATTTGCTTAATGTCTGAGCACAAATATTTTTTCATGTTGTTAAAGTTTTTGTCATTTTCATCTTTATGATATGTAACATTTTGGATTGGTTAGTATGTTGATATCCTTATCAACTTTATGATTTTGTGATAGTTTGCTTTGTAGTTGTTTCATAATATTCAATTATGGTATGGAATTTATCTTATGATTACACATTATATACTTTTTAAAAAGAAGAGAAGCCTACTTTGGCCATATTTTTCCTTTTCACATTTTTTTTCCTTTGAAATTCTTCAGGACACATATTGAAGGAAATGTGGATATTGGAGATTTGACCTGGGAGCAGAAGGAAAAAGTCTTGAGATTGCTCTTTGCAAAAATGAATGGCTGTGCTTCTAGGTAACTCCCTATTTCTACAGTGAAATATCAAGTTGTTATCAAATCTAGAAACCACATAGGAGCAGTGAACTTACTCTTCTTACTTAGAACTAAAGGGATGGGAAAGGACCAGAAAAAAGAAAAAGGCCCTACTGCTTAACTGCTCTAACTCCCAGAGATAAAGAATGGGAGATTAATGAATAAGCATGAAAATGAAAGATGAATTGGAATTAAACGGGGAGGGGAAAGATTCATCTTAGATGTTTAAGGTAATGATTACTAAGGAGTTACAGTATTGCTCAGCTGAATCAGTGGCAACTGAAGAGAAACATAACAACTATTAAGATTTTATTGGTTTGCAAAGTAAATATATATATATTTTTTGAGACAGGGTCTCACTGTGTCACCCAGGGCAGAGTACAGTAGCACAATCACACCTCCACTTCCCAGGCTCAAGTGATCCTCCCACCTCAGCCTACTGAGTAGCTGGGACTAGAGGCACGTGCCACAATGCCTGCCTGGCTAATCTTTTTTTTTGAAAAGGAGTCTTACTCTGTTGCCCAGGCTGGAGTGCAGTGGTGTACTCTCGGCTCACTGCAACCTCCCCCTGCCAGGTTCAAGTGATTCTCGTGCCTCAGCCTCCTGAGTAGCTGGGATTACAGGCATCTGCCACCATGCCCAGCTAATTTTTCTATTTTTGGTAGAGATGGGGTTTCACCATGTTGACCAGGCTGGTCTCGAACTCCTGACCTGAGGTGAGGTGACCCACCTGCCTTGGCCTACCAAAGTGCTGGGATTACAGGCATGAGCAGCTGTGCCCGGCCCTAATTACGTAATTTTAGTAGAGATGGGGTTTCACCATGTTGGCTGGGCTGGTCTCAGACTCCTGACCTCAGGTGATCCACTTTCCTTGGCTTCCCAAAGTGCTGGGATTACAGGCCTGAGCCACTGCACCTGGCCAGCTGTATATTTTAAAATAGATAAAGGAGTGTAACTGGATTGTAACACAAAGTATAAATGCTTGAAGGGTTGGATACCTCATTCTCCATGATGCGATTATTTCACATTACATGCCTGTATCAAAACATCTCACATACCCACAAATATACGTACCTACTATCTACCCACAAAAATAAAAAATTTTAAAAAATTTAGATATGTAAAGAAAATATGAAGGCATGAGGAGACACTGCCTCATTATCTTTGTTGACTTTTACCCACTACAGGAAATATAACCAGAGTTCTAGGCCTCCAGTTCCAGATTATGTTGTTTCTGACAGTGGAGAAACAAAGGAATTTGGGTAAGAGCTTTCTTGCTAAATTAATGAACATGAGCCCAACACAATGATTCTTGTGGTCATCTTGAATGTGCTAATTGAATGAAAGTAATATGACAAGTCTGTTACTCTAAACCAGGTTTCGTGTTTGTAGAGTTGTTGACAGCTCTGTTATTTTGTCATTATTGCAGGGATGAAAGTAAGCTTCAAGATCAAACCTTTATCACCCAGCAAGTTCCAATATCAGACTCTTCTGATAAAGTGGTGCTACCCACTATTCCAAAAGGATCTCAAGAGTCTGACACAGTAAGGAGTCTGTATCCAACCAAACAATACATATTGTTGTCACCTTTCCCCATGTTGCTTCTTGCTAAATCACAGTTATTTTCTCTACTAGTTAAGAGACTTCAGGGATCAGTGGAATGAGTAATTAAATAGCATGAGTAGATTAAATAATTTTTTTTTTTTTTTTTCAGATAGAATCTCACTCTGTTGCCCAGGCTGGAGTGCAGTGGTGTGATCTTGGCTGACTGCAACCTCTGCCTTCCGGGTTCAAGTGATTCTCCTGCCTCAGCCTTCTGAGTAGCTGGGACTACATGCACATGTCACCACGCCTGGCTGATATTTTCTGTTTTTAGTGGAGACTGTGTTTCACCATGTTAGCCAGGATAGTCTTGATCTCCTGATCTTATGATCCGCCCACATCAGCCTCCCAAGGTGCTGGGATTACAGGTGTGAGCCACTGTGCCCGGCCAGATTACATAAATTTTAAAAGCAATATCCACACAAATACATGTATATTATACTAATGCAAATGCAAATTTGTGCCTCTTTTAGTGCAGAGATCTATAGGTTGCCTTTTGAAGTAAGCAGCCTAGCCAAAATATGTACTATTTTTTATGTAAGAGTAAGCAAAGTGACCTTGTTACTGTTGGCTTTGGATCACAGGTGGGAAGTCAGAGTCATTATAACCTAGGGGACAAAGGCTAATAAGGAAATATGAAATGATTTTTTTAAAGCCATGTTTTTCTCTTTAAGAGCTTTTTATTTATAATTTGTTATTCATAATCTATTAGTACAATGTAGAATCTTGAGAAATTTCAAATAAAGCCACATTAGAGCACAAAGAAAAGAAAATACTGACTTTTTAGCTGCAATCACATTAATATAACTGATGAGATTTTTTTTTCATCTAAGAAATAAGAAACTCTCTGAGTAGCAAATAGCTGGCCAGACAAGTTGTTTCTAATTAGAGCAGCACAATTCTGATTAGTGTTTTTTTTTTAGAAGTGATTTTCCTTAAATGAAAGGAAAATGTTAGGAGTCTCTGTGACTATATTTAATTTCATTTGGAATTTAGACAATAATGACCTTTGATTCAACCCAGCTTATAGTTGTTGGATTGGATTAAATATCACTACCAGTTGCCAGCTGTGATAAGAGCTAAAACAAGGGGTAGTGTAGTCTCAAATTATAAATTTCTATTGCCTCATCTTTAGGAAAAAAAAAAAAAAAAAAAAAAAAAAAAAAAAGGACCCAGTAGGGTCATAGTGTTTTTTACACAAGTTTCAGTCACCTTAAGTGATTGAAGGTTTTGATATTCTATCCAGTCAGGTGGTAGTGATAAGCCTCAAATCCACAGATTACACAGTATTTTCAAGGTCTTTTTTTAATCATCCTTAATTCACCGAATAACCTCCATAGAGTAGGTTAGCACTATCCAAGTGACTAGTAAGGAAGCAGGAAAATAGAAGATTCAACTGGGATGGTACTGCAAAAAGAATCCATTCTGTTCAGCACATGAATTTCTGTTCTGACCTTAAGTTTAGATATATCAAAGAAACAAAAAGCATAAAGGTGGCTGGGTTTGCTGGCTAACGCCTGTAATCTCAGCACTTTAGGAGGCTGAGGTAGGCAGGTCACCTGAGGTGGGGAGTTTGAGACCAGCCCAACCAACATGAAGAAACCATGTCTCTACTAAAACTACAAAATTAGCCATGGGTGATAATCCCAGCTATTTAGGAGGCTGAGGCAGGAGAATTGCTTGAATCTGGGAAGTAGAGGTTGTGGTGAGCCGAGATCACACCATTGCACTCGAGCCTAAGTGACAAGAGTGAAACTCCGGCTCAAAAAA
>NW_016107369.1:5099558-5106974 GCF_001604975.1 Cebus imitator | reverse complement strand
ACCCAGGCTGGAGTGCAATGGCGCGATCTCGGCTCACCGCAACCTCCGCCTCCCGGGTTCAGGCAATTCTCCTCCCCCAGCCTCCTGAGTCGCTGGGATTATAGGCACGCGCCACCATGCCCAGCTAATTTTTTGTATTTTTAGTAGAGACGGGGTTTCACCATGTTGACCAGCATGGTCTCGATCTCTTGACCTCGTGATCCACCCGCCTCGGCCTCCCACAGTGCTGGGATTACAGGCTTGAGCCACCGCGCCTGGCCCCTATTTTACTTTTGAAATAATTTTCAAATTATTTGCATCTGAATTAATGGCTGAAGCATTAATGATTGCTGAAGAGAACCCTGAAACTTAATACTTAGCACATGTAACAAAAAGTTGATTTATCCATTGCTTACTGAGGTATCCTTGAGAAATGATCTTAAGAAGCAGGAGCAGTGACAATGACAGAATTAAATAATGGTCATGAATTACATATTGGGAAACAAAGTGGCATTGAGCAGAAAAGAAAGAAGCTGTTGCCATAAATTTGGGATACATAAAAATGGATTATATCTTCTATATTGTGGGATAAAAGAGAGGTGTAAGAAAACTTTGTAGGAGGTCTCTCCCAGTGGCATTTATGTAGGGCTGTGTTTAAGGATCAACCAAAAGTAGTGAGTTATTTTTATCCTGTTTCCCCATTTAAGAGTTCTTGCAATTACTGGAACATCATCTTTTCAATTTTTTTTTTTTTTTTTTAACTTTTTCAATTATTTAAATAGAGACGGGGCTTCACCATGTTGCCCAGGCTGGTCTTGAACTCCTGGGCTCAAGCAGTCTGCCCACCTTGGCCTCCCAAAATGCTGGGATTATAGGCATGAGTCACTGTGCTTGGCCAGAACATTTTCTTTGCATACACTGACTTTTCTCCCCTTCGAGTCATCAGAAAAGGGGATAATTTTTAGAAATCAGGTTTAAGCACTCATTTCAGATAAGGATTTCATGGTTACAACAGTTATCTCAAAAATAGAAGTATGAAGAGTAAGTGAAAAATCTGGTTTCAGATTACATTAGGCAGCTCCCTATAGAAACTTTGCAGGGGCTAATAGTCCTGAGGAAGATTTTAGTTAGTATTCCAGTCCCATAGATCTGATCTGAGCAAAGCTGAAAAATAAATCTGGTCAAAAATAAAGGGAGATTACTCAGGATGGACTGAGTCTTAAACTTGTTTCTAACGGCCCATGGTAGGCATGACAACAGCAGGTGAGGAAAGTGTAGCATCTTCTTCTTTCCATTGAGAAGTAATGGTCTTTAACTGAGTGTAGAATTGGATGCCCTAAGAAAAACAGAAAAAAGGTTAGCATATATTTCTGGGGTTTCATGATTCTTCTTTTAATTAGCTTTTGAAGGAGGTATTATAAAGCGCTACGTTCCTAATTGAGTAATGCAACCCAAATCCAATATATTGTTCATAAGGTAATTGATCTAAAACATTTAACATAATATCTGGCAGATAGTAAACAAACCTTAGCCATCATTATTATGCTGAAACTAGTATTTCTTTCTTTCTTTTTTTTTTTTTTTTGAGACGGAGTCTTGCTTTGTCACCTAGGCTGGAGTTCAGTGGCATGATCTCAGCTCACTGCAACCTCTGCCTCCTGGATCCAAACGAGTCTCCTGCCTCAGCCTCCCAAGTAACTGGGATTACAGGTGCATGCTACTGTGCCTGGCTAATTTTTTGTATGTATTTTTAGTGGGGATGGGGTTTCACCATGTTGGCCAGGCTGGTCTCGAACTCTTGGCCTCAAGTGATCCGCCCTCTTCAGCCTCCCAAAGTGCTGGGATTACAAGTGTGAGCCATGGTGCCCCCGGCTGTAATATAGTAGGCCATTTCTTTCTTTATTTTTTTGAGATGGAGTCTCACTCTGTTGCGCAGGCTGGAGTGCAATGGCGTGATCTCGGCTCACTGCAACCTCCACCTCCCAGGTTCATGCAGTTCTCCTGCCTCAGCCTTCTGAATAGCTGGGATTACAGATGTGTGCCACCACACCCAGCTATTTTTGTATTTTTAGTAGAGATGGGGTTGGCCAGTCTGGTCTTGAACTCTTGACCTCTGTTAATCTGTCTGCCTCAGCCTCCCAAAGTGCTGGGATTACAGGCAGAAGCCACTGCTCCCATTTCTGACAATTATCAGAGATCATGAGCTCTATATTGAAGTGGCAAACCCAAAGTATCTTACAAATCTAAGTAAAATGTCTGATATTATACAAATTCACTTCTAAATTACCTATATGAGCCCCAAAACTCAGCTCTCTCTGTATATAGATATAGTTTATTTATAAGAGTAGGCTTGAGCAAAAGAGAACACTTTGTACAGATTTAACAATTATACAGTTACTAGCAAGCTAGAATGATGTTTTACCAGATTACCAGAGTAATTTATAATAATTAAACTGGGGGGTGCAGTCAGGAGCTGTGACCTATGCCTGTAATCCTGGCACTTTGGGAGGCTGAGGTGGGCAGATCCCTTGAGGCCATGAGTTTGAGACTAGCCTGGCCATCATGGTGAAACCCCACCTGTACTAAAAATACGAAAACAATTAGTGGGCATGGTGGCTGATGCCTGTAATCCCAGCTACTTAGGAGCCTGAGGCAGAATTGCTTGAACCTGGGAGGGGGAGGTTGCAAGTGAGCCAAGATTGCTCCGCTGCACTCCAGCCTGGGCGACAGAGCAAGACTGTCTCAAAAAATAACTAACTAACTAAATAAATAAATGGGAGGATGGGCAGGGAACAATTTTAAACAATAGTTGTACTCTGTTTTGCTTAAAAGAAATGTTTGTTACTAGTATCAAATTGGTCATTTTTACAAAAGCTGTGACTAGGCCAGGTGTGGTGGCTCACACCTGTAATCCCAACACTTTGGGAGGCCGAGGTGGGCAGATCACCTATGGTCAGGAGTTTGAGACCAGCCTGGCCAACATGGCAAAAACTTGTCTCTACTAAAAATACAAAAATTAGCCAGGTGTGGTGGTGCGTGCCTGTAATCCCAGCTACTCAGGAGGCATCGACAAGAGAATTGCTTGAACCCAGGAGGTGGAGGTTGCAGTGAGCTGAGATCACACCACTGCACTCCAGCCTAGGTGACAGCAAGACTCCATCTGAAAAAGAAAGAAAAACAAACAAACATAAAAGCTCAAAATAAACAAAAAACCAAAAGCTGTGACTAACATACTAACTGGATAATTAGCCTCTAAATACTGAGGTGTTGACTTCTTAACTATTTGGCCACACTGTCATAATATGATGCAATGCCATTGTTAATTTTTTAATAACCCAAACATAAATAAAATTAAAAAGTCCCACATCCCCTGCCCTCTGGCAGGATGCAGCTGGCACAGAAAAAAAGAAATTATTAACCTATAAAAGGGGAGACTTGTATAGAAAAAGATGCAATTTATTAATGAAGGTTAAAATGGCTGTATTCCTATGGGACTACAAAGAACTTCCCCTAGACTATTTGTTCAACAAATGTTTGGGCAGCCTGCTCTGTGCCAGGTACTGCAGATATGTAAATAACAACTACAGTGTGATGAGTGCTTCTTTACATGGCTTAAAGAGCTGTAGATGAGTCAACCCCTGCCTGCCTCTTTAACCTCATTTCTTCCCTTTCTTCTCATTTGCTCACTGTACTCCAGGCCATTTCCACTGTTGGAATGTGCCATGTTTCTTCCTGCCTTAGGACATATGCACCTGCTGGCAGATGTAGCAATAATAATAATAATTTTTTTTTTTTGAGACAGAGCCTTTTGTTGTCCAGGTTGGAGTGCAGTGGTACAATCTCAGCTCACTGCAACCTCTGTCTGCTGGGTCCAAAGGATCCTTCTGCCTCAGTCTCCCAAGTAGCTGGGATTACAGGCTCCTGCCACCACACCTGGCTAATTGTTGTATTTTTAGTAGAGAGGAGGTTTTGCCATGTTGGTCAGGCTGGTCTCAAACTCCTGACCTCAGGTGAACTGCCCGCCTCAGCCTCCCAAAGTGCTGGGATTATAGGCGGGAGCCACTGTGCCTGACCCACAGCAGTCCTTACATTATGAAATATATAGGTACTACTGTTATTATTTTTATACGTGAATAAATTTAAGGGATAAAGAAGGTATCCCGGCCAGGTGCAGTGGCTCATGCCTGTAATCCCAACACTTTGGGAGGCCGAAGCAGGTGGATCATCTGAGGGCAGGAGTTCAAGACCAGCCTGGTCAACATGGTGAAACCCTGTCACCACTAAAAATACAAAAATTAGCCAGGTGTGGTAGTGGGCCCCTGTAATCTCAGCTACTCCGGAGGCTGAGGCAGGAGAATTGCTTGAACTCAGGAGGCGGAGGTTGCAGTAAGCTAAGATCACACCACTGCACCCTAGCCCAGGCAACAGAGCGAGACTCTGTCTCAAAAAGAAAAATAAATAAATAAAATAAATAAAAGAAGGTATCCTCCAAAGTCACACAGCTGATAACTGGCTGAGCTGGGATTTGAACGCAGGCAATTTGGTTCCAGATCTGCTTAATTTTCCTCTTCAGTGCTATATTCATAGTGCCTAAAATAATGTCTGCTACAAAGAAGGTGTTCAATAAAATTTTTTGTAAGTGAATGACTATTACAGAAAAAATATGTACAATGGGAACACACTGGGGCACACTACCCAGCACTGAAGAAGGGGTGGTGGTGGTTGGAGGAAGTTTTCTGGAGGGGCCCATTTTTTAAAGTGAGACATGACAGATGATTAGGAGTTAGATGAAAGGGGAGAGATGGAGAAGAGGGTCACAAGCTGAGGAAATGGCATATACGAAGGCACTTCCCCATGCTCTTTCCTCAAAACTTTGTTACTTTGAGTTATTCAGGAAGAAGCAGCTTTGGCAAAATTTTGTTAACTTTTAAATCTTTTTTAGGTAACCTTCTGAGAAGCACTGATTATGACCCCACAGATGCTGCTGGCAGGCCCTTCCTTGCAGAATCCTTGCTCTTGAATATCTTTAAGAAAATTTCTTAAAGGAAAAGACAAGAATTTTAACTCAAAAGTTACCTGTTTGCCATAGAAATTGGTGTCTCCTCTGAAGGATGATCGAGAGCCGGTGAATGAGAACATTGGCAAAGGCACTGGAATGGGAACATTCACTCCCACCTAAAAGAGAACAAATCTATGTATCCTAAGGGCAAAGGAACTCTCATTTAGAAGCACCAGTTTCCAATACCCACCTTCTTCCCCATCCTCTACCTCATGAACTTTCATTCCTGAGGAAGGAAACAGGGCACTGTGGGAGGTCATGGAGGCAATCTTAAACCAATGACTCACCATTATTTACAGTTTCCTCTTAGGAAATAGAAAATGGATATAAGAATCTCTAAAAAATTCTGTTGACAAACCTGTCCAACATCCACCAGGTGGGCATATTTCCGAGCAGTGGCTCCATTGGTGGTGAAAATGGCAGTTCCATTTCCATATGGGTTGTTATTTACAATCTGGATGGCTTCATCCAATGTTTCTGTCTCCAGAACCACAAGAACTGGACCAAAAATCTCCTCTTTGTAACAGGTCATATTTGGCTGCCAGGAAGGATGCATCGAGAAAAGAAGTCAGCTTTTTGGATTCTGAGTATTTTATGTTTATTTGGTACTTTGACTTACTACACATCATTTACATGGACAACTTTCATATTATTAATCTCTTTTCATTTCAAATCACCTACTTTTTTAAAAAAAAGTCCTCTCTTAACTGTGTTCCATCTTCCAAGCTACCAATCATATAAACAACTTGGAATTCCTATCAATAATAACCACACTTCCTTTAAGGTACTGTATTTTTAGTTCATGACCCATCATTAGCTTCCTTTTTAATACCTGAACAACTTGTTTCATCCAATTGTTATCAAAAAGTTACATGGAAATTTATTTTTTATAAAACCAATATATATTATACCAGAAGAATTTTTCTTTTTATAGAAACCCAAGCTGTTTTCTGTAACATAAATAATCCATTCTTATTCACTCCTTCCTCTGCCTCCCAAATAAGTCTGTATGTTTATATTTTGATATCAGGTCAACCTGAACACTCAAAACATCACTGTAGCTAATGTTTGTTGCTGATAAACGGATTTTTCTGTATAGTTCTGTGGCAAGAGATTTCATAATTTCTGCTACACTTAAATTCAACAGTTGGTGCTTCACTATTATATATGAATTTCAAAAAAAACTTCATAACCTCAATTTTTAAGTCGTATTAGCTGAGAGACTTTCAAAGTTTTGATAAATAAAAATTAACAAGTCAATTATTTTCTCATTTTCAATAAATATTGGGTGGTTTGATATAGTGGTTGAGATACTGCAGTAGTCATAAGCTAGGCAGCAAGAGGGAGAGGGAAGAGAAAACTAACAAACCAGTATAAGATAAGATAGCATTTGGTAAACTATAGCCTGTGGGCCTAAATGTGGCTTGCTGCCTGTTTTTATACAGCCCCCAAGTTAAAAATGGTTTCTGCATTTTTAAATGGTTGAAAAAATATTTAATCATATGTAAAATGACATGAAATTCAAACTTCAGTGTCTATAAAGTTTTATTGGAACACAGCCACACAATGTTTATTGCTGATCTCACACTACAATGTCAGATTTTAGTTGCAACAGACACTATATCCCTGCAAAGCTGAAAATATCTATCCGTTTATGGAAAGTTTGCAGACTTCTGGTATAGTGGAAAGAGTTTGGTTGGGAGTTAGAAGGGGAGACTCATTCAGATTCCATATAAAATAACTGATCAATCCTGGCAAGAGATGAGGTCTTAGTCATTAAGCATTTTCATTAATAAATTAGAGGGATGAGATTGTATAGCCTTTAAGGTGCCTTCAGCTCTCATATTTGTGGAACCAAACTTGCTCACCTTGACATTCGAGATGATGGTTGGTCCAACGAAGTTGCCATTTTCATAGCCTTTCACTTTAATTTTTCGTCCATCAAGAAGGATGGAAGCTCCCTCCTTTGTTCCACTATCAATCAGATTACAGACTCTCTCTTTGGCCTGGGGAGTGATCAGAGGGCCAAGATCAGCTCCAGGCTGATCTCCTGTAAAACAACACAGAAGTATTTAAGGTCCTCATTAACATAAATTGTCACTGCTGCCAGGGCTCATGCCTGTAATCCCAAAGCTTTAGGAGGCCAAGGGAGGAGGACTGCCTGAGCCCAGCAGTTCAGACCAGCCTGGGCAACAAAGTGAGACTTCATCTATACAAAAATAAAAAAATTAGCCAGGTGGTGGTGCACACCTGTGGTCCAAGCTGCTCAGGAGGCTGAGGCAGGAGGATCACTTGAGCCCAGGAGCTTGAGGCTGCCATGAGCTAGGATGGCACCATTGCACTCCAGCTTGGGTGACAGAGTGCCTCTGCCTTTAAAA